>NC_084851.1:25539907-26139907 GCF_033115175.1 Lepus europaeus | reverse complement strand
GATCAGATGTGGAGCAGCCAGGATTCAAACTGGCACCCATATGGGATGATGACACTGCAGACTGGGACTTTACCATGCCAGCCCCCCTACTTGACTTACTTCAGCTTGCATTCTGCCTCTAATTCAGGTTCCCTGACTCAGGGCCATGTCCACTGGGGAAAACAACCACTTCTCCTGTGTAGAATTGGAGGAGGGGACATTTTCCTGATTTACAGATGCAGTACTGTTTCACTAGATTTTGACACCACAGGAGAACAAGTGGGGATGCCACCAGGAGTCTCCTGAAGCAATGGGGATAGCTTGAGAAATCAGATGTGGCTTGTACATGTTTTATTTTTATCTGTTGACAAGGACTGAGATAAAAACCTGTCCAGGCAGGCCTGCCTTGGAGAAAGGAGTCCATAGGTGAGAGGAATGGAACCCAGCTGCTCTCTGCTGTCTCCAAATACATGGAAAGTTCACTTTTCCCTGAGTTTGTTCCTACTTCTAATGATTCCAAGCCCAAGGCTGTCCTGCTTCCACAAGAGAAATGACAGTTATGGGCCTGGAGGGAGATGAGCTGATGCCATCCCTGCCCTATAAGCACATCTTGGGGATTCATCTCATAATGGATTAACATCAGAGACTTAGCTGGATGAGTATCTGTTTCATGTACAGAATGAGCTCCAGGATCAGGTGAGTTCTATAGGAAAGCAGGCATCTTTGCAGTGCAACATTAGGATAAGTCTCTGCTCATGTTATCAGTCTTACATGTTACTCCACCATTAATAGAACAGATGTTTTTAGACCTGAAATCATCAACATTGTGAATTATATAAGGCCATAAATTAATAGGTTTGGAAAAGTATATTTGTGATTTTTGGTGTACTTAAATTGGAACTATACTAGATTTTCAGTATGATTTAGTGATGTTTATTTTGTTCTCTTAAGTTTTGAACTATTTTAAGATATTTCAGAATATTTTAGGATGGTTTCACCTCATGGCCCTATGAACCATGCAATATTCTTAATATTAAACAATAATGAATTTAACAGGTGGCCATGAAAAAAACCATTACAGTGATTGCTACTAACATATTCTTTTTGCTTGCTTACAAGAAAGTTATCTAAAAATATTTTCTATTGTAGATTAAGTATTTTTAAAAATTATTGGGCTGTGTGAAAAATATTTTAAAAACATAAGTTCCAATGCATCCTTAAAAAAGTTTAGTATTTAGTTTTTTTTTTAAATAAACATTTTAACACTGATAAAAAATTAAAATTTTTAAAGAAATCAGAGAAAAATAATTTCTAACATGTGAAGAGAATAGTGTTTATGATAAAAAATATTCCCTACCATCAACATTTCTGATGTCCTCAAAAGATTTGGGTTGCATTTGTTTTTAAAATTTTTATGTATAAAAAGTCCCTCCTCGGCAGGTACTGTGGCTCAATAGGCTAATCTTCCACCTGTGGTGCCAGTACCCTGGATTCTAGATCCAGTCAGGGTGCAGGATTCTGTTGCTCCTCTTCCAGGCCAGCTCTCTGCTGTTGCCTGGGAGTGCAGTGGAGGATGGTCCAGGCTCTTGGGCCCTGCATCTGCATGGGAGACCAGGAGGAAGGACCTGGCTCCTGGCTTCAGATCAGCACAGCACACCAGCCACAACACATCAGCCCATCAATCGTAGTGGCCACTTTGGGGGTGAACCACCAGAAAAAGGAAGACCTTTCTCTCTGTCTCTCTCTCTCACTGTTTGACTCTGCCTGTCAAAAAAAAAAAAAAAAAACACAACCACAAACCTGTATTCATGCCCTAGGGAGGGTAATATTCAAGTACCCTGGGCCCAACATGGGCCTGATCAGGGAACTTAGAGTGTTTTACATTGTTTTATAAATTTGCCATGGTGGGGTTGCTATGGCTATGAACTCCATATCAGTGAAATGTACTGGGGGAGGGAATGTTATTAACTCTTAAAAACACAGTTTTATCCTTTCCTGGTGTCTACTTGATCCTGCTGGTTTAAAAAAAGTGCAATTTCATGGACTATTTTTGTGTGTCCCCAGCTGTTACCTTGTTCTGCTGTATTTTTTGTCTCCCAATTCTATGGTGACACTTTTATTACTTATGATTTTTCTCAGTGGAACTAGGAATTCAATCTTTGAGATTACATATTCCTCATCAATTCTGTGCTATATCTGCATTAAATTAAGTTTCTAAATAGATGACACCTTGCATTCATTCAATGCTATTAGATGCTTGTCCTGTTTATTCTTCTAGAATTTGTCCATCTTTAAAAAACTATTTTTGTGAAGCTAATCATAGTGGGAAGGATTTTTTTTCCAATTGAATATGCAAACTGACTCATTTATCAATGAACACAATTAACCTACTCCCTATGATTGGTTTATCAAAAATTCTGCATTATTTTAATATTGTCAATGTCATAGGTCAAGTTGGTAATAAGTATGGTAAAACTTATAGTGAAGACAGCATTGTTAACATAATAAAATAGTAAATTATATCATATATACTTATATTCTTAAATCTACAGGGACCATACACATCACTGTACATTCATTAGTCAAATATTCCTAAAGTTACCACTCATAATATAACAATATTTTAATAATTTATATTTTCATAAAGATAAGAAAAGAAGCTTTATCAAAATTATGTTTCTTGAGGAAACCATTGTGGTGCAGAGAGTTAAGCTGATGCTGGGACATTTTAATCCTTTATCAGTGTGTTGGTTCATGTCCTGTATACATGCTTCTGATCCCTTTGCTTCCTGCTTCTGATGCAACTAGGCAGCAGCAAATAATGGCTCCAGTACCTGGGTTCCTGGCACACAAATGAGAGACTGGAATGGAGTTCCTCACTCCTATTTTTGGCCAGTTTTCTTGGGCATCTCTGGGAGTGACCAGTGAATGGGAGATGCCTGGCTCTCTCACTACCTCTGTGTGTGTGTGTGTGTCTGTATTTTTGACTTTTGAGTAAATTTTTTTAAAACATACTTTGTGTATCAAGTAGCCCTTGAGTTTATATAGATGGCATATTTTGTCATACTGCTTCTGTTTTATGTACATGCCTAATCTAAGCCCAAAGATTTCATCATTAGCCTTTTGGTTCCTAGTCTATTTATCTATATTATTTGAGTTTAAATGCATATAATTTTTAGACAACCTACAAGACAATTTTTCCCTTAAAAACAATGCCTTCATTCCAAGTAAATCATGGCCAAAATAAATGAAGGTCTCGAGATAACATCAGTCCCATTTCCTGTAAATCCTGGTGTTGTGTGGATAACAAGCAGCAGCCAGTTATGATGAGCAGTGATAGATCCAAAGTAGTTGCCAATTTTGTTAACATTTTTCCATTTCTAGACCACTCTTAAAATCATAAATGGGGTCATCCCATCCTCACGGTAGTACCAGCAGAGCAACCATGCCAAGTGGATTCATGTTTTTACCCAAATAGAACTGGTAGTTTTTGAAATTAGCAAGGATGTGTTTGATTTGTTGTGCATCCTCTATCATACAAAGTTTTACCCTTTCTAGTCTCTGTTCTTCAAGCTTGCCTTTGATTGATTCTAGGTAATCTTCAATATGATTCTTGAAGGATTCTTTTGTGAATCTGGTTTCCTGCAGGTGATGGTTCATGACAACATCAACACCAGTGATTACTGTGCTTTCAGTACCTTTGCCCTCAGGGCCTTCAGAATAGGCATTTATGCAAAGCAAGGAATCATCATTGTTACTCTCTGCCCACTGGCCATTTTCCCCTCCACCTCCAGGCACATCTTGCAAATGTTATAGAACATCTCATAGTCACTGATGAGGTCCCAGTAGATAAACATGATGCCACCTGGAAGAAGAGGACAGAGGTGCTAGCTTTCCAGGAGCCTGGAGCTCTGGGTGAATGTGTTGCAGCCAAAACAGCCCTCAGGGTTAGTGGGGAAAGGGCCAAAAAGTCCAGGTTCATTTAATTGTGGTGTTTTCCTCACCATGATGCAAAATGAAGTGAATATTTTGACATATAAGATGAAAGGCAGGATAAAGAAGGTGAATGTTGCCCACACTTTCTGTCTTCTTAAAATGCTCAGAGGCTTCACTCTCAGCTCCAGTAATCTCAGATTTTTTAGTTCTTTCAGTGAGAACTGAGCTGTACATTGATATGTTTAAGTATTTACTTTGTTTCAAAGGACCCAATTCTTCTTTACACCCTAACCAAACTGTAAGTGACCATCTTCAAACTCCTCTATTTCCTTTCTTACATGTCGACACCATATTATTGCACCTTCAGCGATCCTTCCATGATGCAACTGCCAGATTATTCACATAAAATACAGGATACAAAACTAGCTTTAAAATACAAACAAATAGTATGATATTTTTGAGTACACATATATGTTGTGGACAACTATCTGTTGTTAGATACAGGGAATTAATGTGCATTTTCAAAAGCAATTATCTAAATGATTATATTTCATCTATTATCGCTCATCCACAGTAGCCATGTTTTTTTTTTCTCACCCAAACTGTATGTTATCAAGAGCCTCATTAGAAACAAATAAGAATTGATTATCTGTTAGAGCAAGTTTGTTTCAGTGCATGGTGGGCATTTACCAAATGAAGGAAATGAGATAGGGATAATTAGCCAAATATCACTGTGGCAGGAGAAGAAAATATTGAAATCCTTATCTACTTTCTTTCATGTAATTATGTTATCTCTTTCACCAAACATCTCATAATGTATGAATAGGACAATATAATTATATATATATATATATATATATATATATATATATATATATACTAAAATAATTTGACCAATATCATACACTGCTTAAATATATAATTGAATTGATTATGATCCTTGAAATGTGGAGATAGTTAATCTTCTAGTCAATATGGTCCTGGTAATTTTTCTGGTTCCATGGGTACAGATACACATTTATGGAAAATTGATTATTCAGTTATGATTCATAGTGCTTTAGCTTTAGTAGATTAAGCCTTTGAAGCAAATTCAACAACCACTTTACCAACTCTTCCATGTGCCTTTCATTAACTCATGCATGTCCCGTGGTTGTAGAGGAATTTTTCTACTTCTTCCATTCATTTATGAGATCAAGCCATTTCTCACCAGGCCTATGTATGTAGAGCATTTAAAAATATTTACAGAAAAATGCAATTGTTTATCTTGTTGCAAACATGTTTGAAATTCACAAATAGAGGAGTCTTCAAAGGGTTCAGAATATGGATGTAGTGAAAAATTTCATTTGTTACAGACAATGCAGAAATCTTACTACCAAAAATCTGTACAAAATATTTAGGGCTCCTTAAAAATAATTGGGTAAAATAAAAATGATATTTGTAATAACTTTCATGACAAAAGAAAGAACACTGGTAATGTAAGATCTGTTTTTGTTTTACAGGTATCTAAAATGTTTCCTTTATGCTGTTAATATGAAAAAGTTTCCACTTATGCTATCATTAAAAAATATGTATTTTTAGGGCGGCACCACGGCTCACCAGGCTAATCCTCCCCCTTGCGGCGCCGGCACACCGGGTTCTAGTCCTGGTCGGGGCACCGGATTCTGTCCCAGTTGCCCCTCTTCCAGGCCAGCTCTGTGCTGTGGCCACGGAGTGCAGTGGAGGATGGCCCAAGTGCTTGGGTCCTGCACCCCATGGGAGACCAGGATAAGCCCCTGGCTCCTGCCATCAGATCAGCGTGGTGCGCCGGCCACAGCGTGCCAGCCGTGGCAGCCATTGGGGGGTGAACCAACGGCAAAAGGAAGACCTTTCTCTCTGTCTCTCTCTCACTATCCAATCTGCCTGTCAAAAAACATTTTTAAAATATGTATTTTTTTCAAGCTGCCATTGGAATCTTAGCCAATACCTTCCTCTTTCTCTTCCACATCTTGACAATCCACTGAGATCATAGACCTAAGCCCACTGATGTGACCATGTGTCACTTGGCATTTGTCCATATAATGATGCTACTCACAACACTGGAAATTTTATCTGCAGATATGTTCAAGTCACTGAATTTTCTAAATGACTTAAAATGTAAGGTTTTTCTCTATATGATCAGGGTGATGAGGGATCTCTCCATCAGTACTATGTCCCTCTTGAGCATCATCGAGGTCATCACCATCAGCCCCAGCACCTTCTACATGTCAAGATTTAAACATGGACTCACAAATTATATTAGTCAGGTTTTCTTCTGTTTTTGGTCCCTCAACCTTTCTTTCAATAGTAACATGATCATCTACACTGTAGCTCATTCCAACATGACCAAACTACTCCATGTCAGTAAGTATTGCTCACTTTCTTCAATGAATTTTATCATCATGGAAATATTTTTCATGCTTGCATTGTCCCAGAACATATTCTTTGTAGGAATCATGTTGCTCTCCGGTGCATATATGATGATTTTCTTATCTAATCATCAGAGGAGGTGTGAGTACCTTCACAGCATGAGTGTTACCCCAAGAACCTCCCCATCAAAAAGGGCCACCCATACTGTCCTGCTGCTGGTGAGTTTCTTTGTGATCATGTACTGTGTGGATATCACAATGTCATCCTTCTCAACTGTATTGTGGAAATATGATTCAATTGTACTGGATGTCCAGAGACTTGTGGGAAATGTGTATGCCATGGCCAGTCCTTTGATATTTATTAGTTCTGATAAAAGAATAATTGGTACTCTGAAAAATGTGATTGATATGACAATTTTAACAAGTTAATGAAACAAATCTGAAAAGCTGAATTCTCACTCTGTTAAATATTCAAAAAATTAAGGAATTTAAATTTTAATTTAAATCTGTAGAATTTTACTTGTGTTTTTTACTTGTAACCATTTTTTTTACTTTGACATTGCCAAAGATTATATGCCTCCCTTAGTTCAATGGTCTCCATGCATTGAAATTACTTCTTAAACTTTCCTAACTTAATGCAGGATTTTTTTTTCCTTTAGACTTGGCATCTATAAAGCTGCTTTTGCTACCTAATCCTTAGATCCTACTTCAGAAGGTAATCTGCATATTAATGTTTGTTGAAAGCATATTAACTAAGCATCCAGTTCTGGTTTTACTGACAATTTCTCAATGATTTGCTAATAGTTATTTCTGCTTTCACACATATAAACTATGGAGATTTTTATCTTTGCAGATTATCATCCTTTTGTCATTTCAGTCTTTTCTTTGATGTTACCACTATTCTGAATTCACTGATTTGTGTCTTCTTGTCAATTTTGGAAACTTGAACAATAAATTATTCTTAGATTAGCTTCTTTGGTTTCTTTTGTATAATCCAGAGACACAATTAAATTATTTGACTTCTTTTCATTCTAACCTTTGTATATGTAGGCTTATGTTTTTAACTTCTATTGATTTTCTCTTTTTATTGTACTTCTACTAACTATGCTTAACATAACATTTCAGTAGTTTTTTCCTTTGGCTCAGGCTAATGTTTAACATACATTTTATATTAAGTAGACTCAATTTAATTGCTTCTTTCCCAAATATGCCTTTTTATTCATTTGTACCCTTGTTATTTTCATGTATTTTTTGATTCTCCTATCTGCATTGTATTGAATTACATGTTTTAAAGATAATCCCCCTGTCTAAAGTTTATGTAATGTGAAATTTTATTTTGGTAGGTTATTCCTTTGTGAAAAAGTAAATAAGATTGTTTCTCATATGAGTGAGATATCACCTTGGAATGTTTGCAGTTAGTTTTCTTTTATTGTTTTTGCCCCTCTAATCTGAACACCCCAAAAAAGATTTCTCATCCTCATGAGAAGTCCTTTATGAATGGAGAATCTGTTTCTTAGTTTTGTTCCTTCCATGGAAAATTTATTTGGTTTGCTTTTCTAGTTTGGGGGTTTTCAAATATTCCTTCCAACTTTATTAGACATTTTGGTGAATCTTGCAGCATTCGACTATTTTAATTTTCTGCACTATAGGTTGTTGGACATATAACAGTTTCCCTCAAAAGCACAATTATTTCCAGTATACAAGATAATGTTTCACATAGATTTTCTGTAGTAGACAATCATGTTTCATGAGAAATCCCTTTTTTGGCTGGTGCTGTGGCTCATTAGGCTAATCATCCTCCTGTGGCACCAGCATCCCGGGTTCTAGTCCTGGTTGGGGTGCCGGTCCTGTCCCAGTTGCTCCTCTTCCAGTCCAGCTCTCAATTGTGGCCTAGGAGGGCAATGGAGTATGGCCCAAGTGCTTGGGCCCTGCACCCGCATGGGAGACCAGGAGGAGGCACCTGGCTCCTGGCTTCAGATCAGCTCAACACGCTGGCTGTGGAGGCCATTTGGGAGGTGAACCAATGGAAAGAAGACCTTTCTCTCTGTCTCTCTCTCTCACTAACTCTGCCTGTCAAAAAATAAAAATAAAAAAAATAATCAATACCCCACTATTGAGAAGTGAAAAAAGTTCTGTGAACATTCTAGATGCATCAAGGGAATAACTCAAGAGTTTATATATATATATATATATATATATATATATATATATATATATATATATATATATAAAGAGAAATCCCTTTTTCATTTCATTTGGAACATACTCCTCTTCCCCAGATCACTATAAGTTAATGAGAATGGGTAGAATACGATTAGCTTAATATTAACAATTTAATTTAAACTTAAGTTAATGCTAGATAACTGACAATATTTTAATAATTTTTATGAATTATTACATTTCCTTACAAAGAATAAAACCCATACACAAGTCCACAATTACTATTTTGCTATAGCGTTAACGTAATATTGGCAAGAACTAATTATCCAAATTCAGGACTTTATCTTCAATCATCATTTTTTCTCATTAGCACTTTCACAACTCTACAAAAATAATCCTTCTGGATAGCATATTTTAAATTGTGAGTTAACTTAAATAACTTTTTTTTATTTTTCTTTTTTTATTTGACATAGAGAGACAGAGAGAAAGGTCTTCCTTCTGTTGGTTAATCCCCCAAATGGCCACTAAGGCAGGAGCTATGGCAATCCAAAGCCAGGAGCCATGTGCTTCCTCCTGGTCTCCCATGCAGGTGCAGGGCCCAAGCACTTGGGCCATCCTCCACTGCCCTCCTAGGCCACAGCAGAGAGCTGAACTGGAAGAGGAGCAATCGGGACTAGAACCCAGTGCCCATATGGGATGCTGGCACTGCAGTTGGAAGATTAACCAAATACACCCACGGCACTGACCCTAACTTAAATAATCTTAATGAAATGTACATTTAGGGACAAATAACTTGTTACATTTTACTTGATGGTTACTATTGTCATTAGAATGCCAAGAAATTATGATGTGCTGAATTTCTGTTGTGAGAGAAACAATGACAGATTTTTATATCTAATATATTTTTATTTAAACACTTATATCTGAATTCTGAAAAAGAACTTTATCATTTGCTTCCTGGTCATAAAACATTATGACCATTTATTTGTATGCTTAATTAGTCAAACTTTTAAATAAATTACATAACATTATTTACATGCATGTAGTGCATTCATTGTTGTTTATATACAGATAGATTTTAATGAATCAGTGAAAGTGGCTGATTTCTGTGTTGATTTTTCTCTCTTGATAAACTTGAAGATGTATTTTTTTTCTTTTTTAATGAATCTGTGTAATTAATTTGGGGCTTTGAACTATTAAACTCATAAAAGTTTAGTGGCTTATAATAGTGCCTAATATATGTTTTGAGTATTAACCTCTGAGTCATCAAATTAATTTTCTTCATACTATCTTCAAACATAACTTAATTTTGTATTCATTTCTTCCTCTATATTAAAATACCAATTATTTTCAATTCAAAGTACCCAGAAAACCTATTTCCATGGACTACTACAAAATAAGTGTCTTAGAGGCAGATATTATGAATGGTAACTGAAGAAATTAAGTGAATTTACTTACAAGACCATCTTTAATGTTTTGTGGAAAACACATATTATGAAAAAGTTACACATGGATTTCAAATTAGTTTTTCATCAAATAAATTTGCTTTTTAATTCCAGTGAATCATGAACATTTCTAATTACTCCTGTATATCAAGAAATGAATTGTGGACAGTCATTACAAGTAAAAATAAAATATTCACTAAAAATCTTCCCACATACAAAAGCCCAGGGTCCCCTTACTAAATATGTGTCCACTAATACAGCTTTAACACCACCAGGTCATAAACATTCTGTACTCCTAAACATGGCTTTATAATTACTGTTTTTTTTTTCATTTGACTGAAACTCACATAGAAAAAATAATTAAACACATAAAATAATTAAACACATACAGAAAAAAAGCATGTCTGTTACATTTATGTTGTTACCAATATCTATGATGTTGATTTATTCATAATGTCCTTCATTTTAACCTAAGAAACTTCTTTTCTCACTTATTGACAGCCATTCTTATGAACACTATTTCAATTATTTCCACATTATCTTATACAAAATTCATATCTGATAGCTGTGGTTGTTTCCCTTTCAGTGATTTAAATGTGCCACCCACTAACTTCTGACTGATATTGTTTTGTACAAAAAATCAGCTGTTATCCTCTTTGAAGGTCTTTGGTGAATCGAAAGTCACTTCTCCTTTGTTCCTTTTATGATTATGCATTAATATTTGTACATTAACTCTAGTAGAATGTTTCTTAGTGCAGATTTTTACGGTCCATCCTCTTAGACTTCACTGATTATCTTACATGGGCAGATAACTGTGTTTTGTCATATTTGGATATTTTTAGCCATAATTTTCTAAATATTCTGCGTCTCCTTCTCCACTCATAATGGGTATCCCATGATACATGTGTTTGTACAATTGATGGTGTACTGCAAATAGCTTGTCTGTTTATTTTTTCATTTGTTATGTGTTTTACTAATTAACATAAGTAAAACACGTAACATGTTTTACTAGATAACTTCATTTGCCTTCTCTTGATTTTCATTGATTCCTGTGTCTCTTCAAAACTGTTATTTAAATTTTTTCATAATTTTTAATTCCATATTTATACTATCATCTCCTAAATGTCTTGATACCTTATTCACTATTTAATGTTTAAAAATCTTTATATTACATAATTTTCTTTTTACATTTTGATTAAGAGTTAGCACTTGTTTGGTGGGGCACAGTAAAAACATCTTTCTTCTGCTTTCATTAACCCTCTGGGCATTTGTAGGGTGTTTAACTAAATGTTTTTAAAAGTAATTATACTTTTCATAAGGAAATAAACTTTTTAAATATAAATTTTTCATAAGGAAAGTTTATGCTTTTTTGACTTAAATATAATTTTCTTTTATAAAAGTGTTAATTTCATTTTGCTCAGAATTTGACAGTCTGTATATGTAATTTAGGACTATTGTGGAAGTAGATTCCTTTGCACATCAGAGTTTTTGTGGCAGCTACAGTCATATATTTCTATGAATATCCTACTGAAATACTTTACAAAGTATACACTCCTTGTTGTGAGTTGTCACTGAAATTTCTGTTGTGTTCTCTCTGGATCAGACAGTGACTTGGCAGAGATTTTCTTAAATATTAGTGTTTTGAAGATTATCTCTTCAAAAAAAGATATTCATGATGGATATGATGGATGGTCAAATTAGAAACTGGCTTTCACAGAGTTGTTTGATCATACATTCATTCCAATTTAGCACATTTCAATGGAGTGACAGACCCATGGATCTCCTTACTGAACATTTCCTGTGCTCATTTTGAGTGAGTTCATTTTATACATTATGAAACCAAGGGCTAGGGAAACAGAAGGATTTACTCAGGATCATATTGGAAATACAAATTAGATTAGAGATGTCATTAAAATCAGAGTGGAATGGGAAAACAAAATTTTAATCAGGGATGTACATTTATGTGGCTAAAGAAGTAAAAGGATATTTATGCTGCAATATGATAAAATTTGATCAAATAAATGATTTGTTGTTAGGTAACTATTAAATTCCAATATTTTAAAAATATTTATTTTATATATTTGAAAGAGTTACAGAGAGAGGTAGAGACAAAGAGAGAGGTCTTCCACAGATGTCCACAACAGCTGGAGCTAAGCTGATCTGAAGCCAGGAGCCAGGAGCCAGGAGCCAGGAGTCAAGAGCGAGGAGCTTCTTCCAGGTCTCCCACATGGGTACAGGGACCCAAGGACTTGGACCATCTTTTACTGCTTTCCCAGGCCATAGCAGAGAGCTGGATGGGAAGAGGAGCAGCTGAGACTAGAACATGTGCCCATATGGGATGCTGGCACTTCAGGCCAGGGCTTTAACCTGCTGCACCACAGTGCCATCCCCTAAGTACCAATTTTTTAAGAAAATATTTTATTATTATTTATTATTTATTTGAAAGGCAATTATGGCCAGTGTCATGGCTCACTTGGCTAATCGTCTGCCTACGGTGCTGGCACCCGGTTGGGGCACCGGATTCTGTCCCAGTTGCTCTTCATCAAGTCCAGCTCTCTGCTGTGGCCTGGGAAAGCAGTGGAGGATGGCCCAGGTGCTTGGGTCCTGCACCTGCATGGGAGACCAGGAGGAAGCACCTGGCTCCTGGCTTTGGATTGCAGTGCGCCTGCTGCAGTGGCCATTTGGGGGGTGAACTGATGGAAAAGGAAGACCTTGCTCTCTGTCTCTCTCTCTCACTAACTCTGCTTGTCAAAAAATTTAAAAAAAATAATAAAATTGACAGGCAATTACAGAGAGACAGATGCAGAGAGAGAGACAGAGCTTCCATCCACTGGATCACTTCCCCAAATGACTGCAACCACCAGAGCTGGGCTGATCTGAAGCCAGGAGCCAAGAACTTCTGGCTCTCCCATGCTGGTGCAGGTGCCCAAGCACTTGGGCCATCTTTTGCTGATCTCCCAGGCCATAGCAGAGAGCTGAATTGGAAGAGGAGCAGCTAGGACTATAACCAGTGCCCATGTGGGATGCTGACATTCCAGGCAGTAGCTTTACTCATTACACCACAGCACTAGCCCCAAATAAGTACCAATTTGAGAATATTGATTTTGAGCAGTCCAGGAGATGGAGTCACGTAGGAATAGAATGAAAAATGCTGGTGGTAGAAGTAGATGGACTTGAGATCAGATCTTCAAAATACAGAAATAGCTATTTATTAGTTAAGTATTTAGTATTGTTGGAGTTCAGAGTGGAAAGTTCATGACTATGCTCTTTTGAACTTCAGACAATGAATTGAATGAGGCTCAAACAAGCAGTAAGTAAAACAAAAAATGTTTATTACAGGAAAGTAAAGTACACTCAGTTTGAAAATATGAGCTGGCCAACAGGCTGAGACCAAAGCCACTTGAATGTGTTTAAGGTCTGTATATTTATAGGGGTGGTTATTTGATGAGAGGCAAGCCTCAGTGTGGTTCTGAGATCATCTGGCATGTAGGCCATCTGGACATTACCATATGCATATGAAGGTCAAGTTTGCAACTTTTTTCCTTAGCTTCCCCAATTATCTCTTTGTCTATTGCCTCAAGGTCAAGTATGAGGGCAAGGAGGTAGAGACTGGAAAAAGGAAAAACACACTAAGACTACTAAATAATTCAGAAATTTGTTTTTCTCAGCTTCCCCAATTAGCCCTTAGCTGACTCCTGCCTTGGTCTGAGAAGAAAATAGTAGTTTAGGGTTATTCAAATGGATAATGAAGGCAGACTTCTGTGTGTGTGTGTGCATGTGTATATGTGCATATATGTGTGTGTGAGAAAGAGAGCGAGAGAGAGGGAGGGAGAGAAAGAGAGATTAATATGGTCAGTTCAGGTGAGTTTGGAGCTGGCAATTAGACATCATGATTAGTAAGTCATGTAAATAAGTTATTATAAGACAGTATACTAAATATAGAAGAGAAGCTGAAGATGGTGTTTGGGCTGTAGGTAGATATTAAGATGTCATCAGCTTTCAAATGCCCTTTAAAGATGTTAGACTGAGATTCCATGAGAACAATTGCTCCTAGAAAAATAATTAGGAAGGGGCAAGAAGTAAAATGTAGTGCATACAACATGGTAAATAATGAAGTAAAGCAGAAGAAATAAGTAAAATGAACAGACTAATAGGTTCTGGACCCTTGACCCAAGACCATCCAATAATTGATTAATCTCATGGAATTTGGAAACTTAGTATTCTAGTAGCTGTCCAGGAAAGAAATTAAAATATGCAAATGAGAGATGTTATAAATTGATGTGGGGACTGGCAGTGGGGAGTGTGAAAAGACCATGCCAAGTTGTAATTTGGAGGTAGAAGCTGCTATGAGTTAAAAGAGAGAAACAATTAATATGGAGAGTGTCAGAGCACTGAGACACAGAGAAAAGATGCTGAGAATGGGGACAGGAGGAGAAGCATAAAGGGGAGATCTCTTTTTCATGAGAAAGCAAGCGTGGCCAAGTGTTATAATCTCCTCATTTTTGCTGTTGAATGTTCTACCCTAACCCAAGGGCTGCTATGTCTAATCTGAGTGATTCTCACACTCTGCAACATGATCTCCTCTTCAAACAGAAATTGAGAAGCAGCAAGTGCCCAGGATCTGTTTGAACTCATGCAAAAGGTAATGCATTTGAGCCATCTTGGTATGTCTGTGGAACGTCAATGATTCATGTTCAAAAGCCACTGCTGATAGTTAGGTGTGGGGCCTCTAATGTTGAAGAGCTATTAAGTGATCTGTATGACCTAGTAGGGTTTCCAAGGTCCCACAGATCCCAGCATCATCTTTCCAGAGTCTGACTGAAGTGATATTGGAGGGAGATACAGAATAGCAGGCACTCCTGCATCTATACGACTTATGATTTTCAGTGGATTATTTGAAATACTGCATGTCTTAATATATTTATGTCTATGTCATCTGGGCCCTTGGGATGCAGTGTGTCCTGGTTGTTCTGAGACTAGATTCTTTCTGATTGTCTATTTTACATGATTTCCGAACTCTCAGCATCACAAGACTTCAGATCTGCAAAGCTCACCTTGATCTTTCCTTAAATGGTTTAAGATATGGAAAAAGTAATGTTTTAGAATATTTCAATATGATTTCACCTCTTAGGATAAGTCTTCCCTGAGCATGTACTGGTAGGATTGATAGTTGTTTCTCTAAATCTGTTCAGAATCTCATAAGAGCATATATCACTGCATTCGTTGTCTTAGATCACAGAAGGTTATTTCCATAACATCTTCTCCCAAATCACCATGAACTTTTCATACCCAATTCTTAATACTCACTCAATGATTTCTGGTGTGTTCTTGGTACTGGAGTAAGGGAGGAGCGAGGTCTATTCCTTACACTTATGCATGTAGGACACCCTTGAGACAGAATGTCAGATATTTTTTCTGAGAGAGAGAAGAAAGGCCTGTGTGATGTGCTGTCCTGTGTTTGTGAGAGGCCTGTGTACAAGGCCTGTGTTTAGGAGATAAGGCCTCTGTGTATGTAAGTTTCACAGGCTGTCATAGCCACAGTAACACTCATCTGGAGACACTGACTTACCTCTGTGGTAGAACTGAGGCCAGAACTAGTGCTCTTTACTGCCTGTCTAGTATCCACTTGATAAGATGACAGAATTGAATAGCAAAACTGTGTTCTTGGTTGATCATTCCTTTTTTCAGTCTAGAGGTCTTCTACATTTCAGTCACTGTCTTGAGAATGAGAAGTAATCTGAGAAGACCCCTTCCTTTGTGGATACTAGAGGTGAATAGGGAGTGAGAAAACATCAATTAAATCATCACAACGTGTAACATTCTAAATCCTGAAATCTAAGAATTATTGAGCATTTAGGATATGTCAGACACTAGCTGAGGAGTGTCTGTAGCTGGAACTCTTTACATTCAAAAACAGTTTTGGGCATCAGGAATCATTGCCCTTATTTTATAGAGAATGCAAGGCAGAGAAAAAGTCATTTGGTTGATACTACATGGCAGGTGAGCAGTCCCTTACCAACACTCTGATCATAGTCTATTTCTTTTTTTACTTTTATTTTTTTTGTCAGGCAGGGTTAGACAGTGAGAGAGAGAGAGACCAGAGGGAAAGGTCTTCCTTTTTCCCTTTGTTCACTCCCCATGTGGCCGCCATGGCTGGTGCATTGTGGCTGATGCGCTGTGCCAATCTGAAGTCAGGAGTCAGGTGCTTCCTCCTAGTCTACCATGTGGGTGCAGGGCACAAGGGCCTGGGTCATCCTCCACTGCACTCCTGGGCCACAGCAGAGAGCTGGACAGGAAGAGGAGCAACCGAGACAGAATCTGGCGCCCTGACCAGGTCAAGAACCCGGGGTACCCGCACCACAGGTGGAGGATTAGCCTAGTGAGCCATGGCGCTGGCTGACCGTAGTCTATTTCTAAAATCAGAACATCAAATCTCACTTGTAAAATTTTGGAAATAGGACCAGGTTCACTGTCAGGGCTTAATAATAATTGTTGAATCTCAATGGTTTTGGGACTCAGGAATAGAAAATTTTTATTTCTGCTCCTAGCACTTGCCCAGGGTTATTGATTAGCATTTATGCCTAGAGGCTTCCTGTGTGAATGTGAAGAACTTGATTGAAGTCTCTTCCTTAGGATTCAGGAAAGTCTTCACAATGCAGCCTGGCAATTGTACTCAACTTTTCATGGCCCTAATTGAATTGTTTCCATGTGCTCCCTCCACTAGGATACTGACCCAGAAAGTGATGGGAGAGTACACTGTAGACACAGGAGCCCAGTCAGACCACACATTTTAGAAAACAGAAAGTGATGAAATTGTGGAAAGATTCCAGAGACAGATGTCCACAGAAGGCCGCACCATTCATAAAGATACAGAGTCTGGGAAGATGGGTACTGGGATACTTCAGACACAGATCAAATTCTGTAACTCTTCTTCCCCTAACCCCATGACTTGGTGATGTGATCATTAGCCATTTCCCCCCACATCACTGCTCCTGTGTGAGGACTGGCACAGGTATTGTGTGAGTGCCAAACACTGCAGAATGAATGCTAATGAGGGTGGATGTTTCCTTACATCCTCAGGTTTCAAGTCTTTCTTGGTGATGAGAAGAATCATGTGGTGACCATTGAGGCAGGGGTTTCCTGCTATCTGCTAGAACAGGGACTACATGGCCAGAATTACTACAGGGTCCTCCAGAGTCAATCATACAGAGAATCTGACCTAAGACTTCCTTTCTAGCTCTGGAATAAATCCTTGAACTTCAGAGTCTTTAGAAGGGCCACTGAAGAGTCACCACACCTGTCTCTGCTCCTAATGTGGATAACCATTGTGTTTTCCTGTATTTCTGCCCTCCCATCCCCTCAACCCCTAAGACCCTTACCATTCTGTAACACTGATGACATTGTAGTAAGTGTGGCCACCATGCCCTCCTGTCCCTATTTTGTCTATCAGTGATTATTTGGAGCTTACTGTCCTTGTTATTCTGTCTCTACTCCAATAAGCTATACACTTCACACAGACAGCTCACAAGAGTCTTAGCCCTCAGTGCCTTTTTTATTCTTGCAGTGACTGAATAGGCTTGAATAAATGAATTAGGAACACAATGTATAAGGCAATATTTCCCTCAAGTTCCTAATTTAGTGTGTTTCTTCTTCACAACCTCTCTTTGAAGTAACCTTTTTGAGTTTGCTTCTCAGATTTTTCTGGCAGAGGATTTTGGTTAAGTGTGTCACACTGAGTCCTTAAGGGTTCAATCTGATGGAGCGAAGTCACTCTGATCAGGCTGGACAGCGTATAAATCACATTTCTTCATTTCCTTCTCTTGTGTAAAGTTGTTTTCCTCTTCTCACACTGCTGAGACACAAAATATACCTGAATAAAAATCATGATCATGAATAAAAATACATTTCTAATCTGAATGACATTAATGAGTAAGAAGCAAAAATGCTTAAACACTTGGTATAAGTGAAGTAAAATATACAGGAAAATATAAGATTCTGATCATATAATTTTGGAGAGCTTTATTTTAAGAAGTTAGGCAGGTTCAACATGTTAGATATGTTAGTATTAAGACACCTTGCTGAAGTCACTGTGACAGGATTCTTAGTTGTACTAGTTTAACTTAGGGACTGATCATGCTTACAGGAAATATCCAGGGACATGGAGGATCTGAGAGAGAAGGACTGTGGAATGAATCATCTAGAAAAGCAGGCAGAAACAGTCATGATAGAGTAGGAAGCCCAGGAGACAAGGAAAGACCCCCTTACCAAGAAAGGACTACAGTCATGATTGAAGATACCATCAAGTTTCTACATGGATTGGCTGTCATCTGCAGGATCAGATTTATCTGCTCATGAATACATACTTATCATCAGCATTATTTATTTCCTTATAGCACATGACTGAGAGATCCAGCTTCTTTGTATCACTTGTCATCTAACCTCAATTCCTAGGATATATTTGCACTTCCCACTCATACCGCAGAAAACAGTCCAGCAAGGGAATTTCCCTCAAGTCTTCCAAGTGGCTCCTCATGTCGAAGGCCATAACAATAGGAGTATCTATATATCAGCTTTGCCATCCTTAATCATCTAGACTCAGCCCTAATCTAAGGGAGAGGGAAATGCAGGGCATAACACATTGTACATGAATCAGAGGTCATCTGAGCATTCTGCCTACTGTGCCCACTCTCTATGAAAAACTGTTCTGATGCAAAAGTATCCCCATATCTCAAACTATTGGAAAAGTGGTTTAATAAATGAAGAGTTTGAAAGAGGGGGAGATATAGATCCTTTTCCTATGCCAAAATGCTCTACTTGGGCACTGTACTCATTTTGAGCTGGATAATACTTAGTTGGGGCACAGGCCAGTACTATTTTTAGGAGGATGACAGCTATCCACTGGAAGGCATAAGTCCCTTATGTGACAGCTGGAAATGTCTCCAGACAGTTTACAGAATTCTGGGAAGTCAAACTTGCCCAGCTGAGAATCATGTTTCTACATCTTGTTAGTGCACATAGGGGAGGGCATTCTTTCCAGTAGTGAAGAGTCATGGTGTTATTGGTAGGCATTGTTTTTTTTTTCTTATGACTTATGACATTGAGTGAATTCATTCTAAAGTCATTGGAATTATGATACACCTGCCTACATTCACATTGGCTGAAGTATTTTATTATTTGCACTTTCAAGGTTCTGAATTAGTATGGGAGTCCTATTTAATGTAAAAAGATGATGGATGGCATCAGTTCCCCTTTTGTCTCTTCACTTTTTCATAACTATAAAAAAGCTGAAAAGTTCTTGCACTAAGACACTCAGTACGCATCACCCTTATGAATGAGGGCCCTACTTTCCTGTGTATTTCTCTCCTCCTTTGATCCTTGATCTGCCTCTATTTGCCACAAAGAGATATTTGAGATATTTCCCTCTGTTTCCTGTTAATTATCTTGTTCAAAACCATCATGGGTGTTCAAAAACTATTTTGTACTGTAGTTAAAGGGTAAATATTTTGCAGTGCTCATAGATAAAATAGATGATCTTTTACAAGCTTCAAACTTAAAAACTTCTGTGTTAACTCAAAGGTAGATGGTAAAAAGATATATCCCAGTAAAAAATTAGGTTTAAGGAAAAGTTAACATCAATACTTGCTGTTAATTAGAGATAACTGACTAGTTTAATATGTAGAACACAGGAAGATGATCCTGAGTCTACCTGAGTCAGCTTCCTTCATCTGAAGGTACTTAGAGAATGGGTTTGTACTTTGTTAACTTTCTTCTCTTTGTAGGCTCTCCATGGATTAAATGGTCAACAGTGACATGATTTCTTCTGTCTCCATTGTGTATAATCTAAAGACTATAATACTGCATATACTCAATAATAGACCACCTCAGCTATCTATTCTCAGGAGGAAATTGGAAGATGTCTGACAGTGGCCTGAACACACTTATTTGTCTTAGAGACAACCTCAAGTACTGGACTGTTGAACAGGTACTGTTGGCCTAGGATATTTGTTGAATAAAAAAATTGGGTTAAATTAATTTTAAAATCTATATAAACATCTGGTGTGAAATTGCTTTGTATCATGTCAAACTTATTTAGTAATTTTGTTCTTTTACACATCCAACTGGCTATAAATAATAATGGATAATCTGTGCTCTAATCTTATAGTCTAGTTGTATTTTATAAAATTGAGAGTTTTTCATTCAAACCTATGAAAATATGGTGCTTTACTTTAAGACTGCTTGCACTCAGTACTCCCTGAGAGTAATAAATCATTCTTTGAGTTATGTCACTGATTTCTAATTATACTTAAAATTACAATTCATGAACATACAATGCAAGATAAACAACCAAAATAATTGTAAGAACATGAGTGACTATATGATGGAAAATCATCTGGAAATAAGCACAGATATTTGGCCTTATTTATTTAACATCCATCCTCAGCACTCAATGAATAATCAACTGGAAATGCTGAGGAAGAAGTTATATAGACAGTTTTGGTTTTGACATTGATTTCCATACTTAAGAAAAAGCATTGAGATGTTAAAGGAAATTTCACATGCCTGTGGGTTGGCATGGGGAGGATGGAACACTATTAAGAGATTTAAAAAGTAGCCATGCATATTTTCATGAATAATTTACTTATCAAATTTTTCCTAACTGTGCTTTAAATATACCATTTTATTGGCTCAAATTCATATCAGAAATACTTGTTCCTTTTTAACCAGAAACTCCATAGGTGTTATAGAACACAAAAGTGCACACACTTCCTATGACTTACCTTTTTGTCTCAGCATTTTGATCTCCCAGAAATCGAAGTTGGTTTAGGTTTCACATTGACCAAAATAATTCTGAAGATTTCAAATACCCTCCAACTTCACAACTCTGACTTAATCTGCTTCTCTGTGGAGCACTACCTCTGCTATGAATCCACACTGGCTTCATTCTAGTAGTCTCTAAGCCAAATTCCAAATTGAGTGAGGTTTGTGGGTGATATTACAGAATCGACTCTTCTTACAACTGACTCACTCTTCTGTGGTAAGAATAACTATAGTGAGATTCCAAGATGGTGAATTTGGGGAAAACACAATGTGCTAGGCTAGGGATGAACAGAAACAAAAGGATAGGGAGTACACTCTCAGGATAGAATAGGAGAGAAAAGTGTACTGGAAATCCTACAACGGGAAAAGGAATGTCATGGACCTGTGTGGAAGATGCAGATATGCAGCAAGAACACCACCACAAGCACAACTGAAGCAGCCAAGAGCTGGAGCAGAAGGCAGCTTGGAGACAGAGGTGAGGCTGGGCTGAAGCAACCCATGGTGATATAGCCAGAGGGAGACACAGTGTGAGTCTGGACTGGAGCTCTGGAGGCTAGCAGTTGCTACAGGTTGTCCACGGACCCAGTGGAAGGAGAAGGGGCATATTTATTTTCCCCAACTTCCCCACGAAAGCCCTGCTGCCTGGATGAGAAGGAGTGAGCATCATTTTGGATTAGGGTAGGAGCTGCAGAAGCATTTGTGTACATGCACAGCAACTGTCTGAGCAGGACTCCCTATTTGTGGCAGTACTGGCAGTAATGGTAAGGAGATAGCAACATTTGGCCAGTGACTTTTTTTGTCAGGCAGAGTGGACAGTGAGAGAGAGAGACAGAGAGAAAGGTCTTCCTTTTTTCCATTGCTTCACCCCATAATGGCCAACACGGCAGGCACGCTGTGGCCAGCGCACCACACTGATACGAAGCCCGAAGCCGGGTACTTCTCCTGGTCTCCCATGTGGGTGCAGGGCACAAGGACTTGGGCCATCCTGCACTGCACTCTCAGGCCACAGCAGAGAGCTGGACTGGAAGAGGAGCAACTGGGACAGAATCCGGCCCCCCGACCAGGACTAGAACCTGGTGTGCTGGCACCGCAGGCAGAGGATTAGCCTAGTGAGCCATGGTGCCAGTCTGGCCTATGACTCTTGTGTATGCATGTGATCCAGTGATTCTAGCAAAGAGATTACTAGGCAGTCCCCACTGATTTTGAGCCTTACAGGGATGTGGGTGGTCAACCTCATAGGACAATGAGGTGCCCAAACTCCCAGGAGCAAGACACCTAGGCAGAACTGTTTCAGTGAACATTTGCCACTCTATTGATTGGACAGGCTCGTAGGGCAGAGAAACCTGTGCACTTGGAGTCTGCTGGGGCCTTTTGTACTGAGATTGTAGAGACTTGGTGGATACATGAAAAGGTACAGGGTATAGTGGGGCCTGTGGGCAATCACTGGTTGCAGCTACACATGCTTGGATTTCCTTGGTTACACATAACAGGTCTTTGCAGCAGAAACTGTGCTCACAGTAAAGGCTGTGCAGAACACTTGTGGGGTTTATAGTGGTTCAGAATGCACCCAGGCATTGAGATCTACTATAATCACCTGTGTGTTACTCTGGATAATTACCCCACATCTAAGCACTGACCAAAGCTCCGTGGCTGTACCAACCATATTCCTCTGGGTATTTACTAAAAAGTGGAGGTATCCCATTAAGTCACAGAGGCATAGCTCAAAGAAAAGCTCCATCATGAAAAAAAAAACTCCACAAATTTATTCATTGTATTTAACTAAATACAAATGAAAAAATTCAAGAAATAAAGAAGACACTGTTACCCTCCCCTAAAAGAACACAACTATCTTTCAATATTTAAATGTTTGGATGAAGATATTGAAGAAATTCTGGAAATGGAATTAAAAATTAAACATAGGTTTTTCTTAACCAATCAGAAGCAAATCCACAAACTTAAGAAAATCATACATGGTATGAATGAAAATTTTCCCATGAAACTGATATGTTAAAGAGAAATAACAATGAAATATTAAAAATGAAAAAATTCAATAGACCAAATAAAATATGTGGTGGAAAACCATATCAGCAGACTTGGCATGGAAGAAGAAGGAATATTGTCCTAGAAAACAAAACTTTGGAAATTGTTGAATCGGATCAAAGAAGAAGAAAAGGAAGAAATTGGACAACTTAAAAACAGTATTAGAGATTCATGAGATACTATCCAATAACACAATACACAGGTATTAGGAATTCCTGAAAGTGTAGAAAGAATGGATTAGAGGTTCCATTTAGTAAAATCATTAGAGAAAACTTGGTTAATTTGGAGAAAGAAAGGGACACTCATGTAGAGGAAGTATATATAACTCCTAACAGATATGAACATAAAAGATATTAATCACAAGACACTGTAGTCAAACTTCCTACATTCAAATATAAAGACCCTATAATGTGCATGAGAGAAATCCAGATTGCTTTTAGAGGTTCCAATTAGACTCACAGCTGACTTCTCATCAGAAATACAAGCTAGAAGAGAATGGCAACATATATTCCAAATCTTAAGAGAAAAAAAAAACTGTCAACCCAGAATACTGTACCCTGCAATGCCCTCATTTATGAGTAAAGGTGAAATAAACAACTTCCATAACAAACATAAATTGAAAGAATTTGTCACTTCTCACCCAGCTTTACATAAGCTGCTTAGGGATGTGTTATACACAGAAAAACATAAAGATAGCCATCAATATGAAAGAATATAAAGTCTGATAATACTCCAGTAAACATACAAAAGAAATACAAAGTAAACACTAGGAATATTTACTGGAAAATGGCAGAGCCAAGTTGTTAAATATCAATAGTCACATTGAATGCAAATGGCCTCAACTCTTCAGTTAAATACAGACTGGCTGAATGGATTAAAATATAGGGCCCGGCCGGCGCCGCGGCTCACTAGGCTAATCCTCCGCCTTGCGGCGCCGGCACACCGGGTTCTAGTCCCGGTTGGGGCACCGATCCTGTCCCGGTTGCCCCTCTTCCAGGCCAGCTCTCTGCTGTGGCCAGGGAGTGCAGTGGAGGATGGCCCAAGTGCTTGGGCCCTGCACCCCATGGGAGACCAGGATAAGTACCTGGCTCCTGCCATCGGAACAGCGCGGTGCGCCGGCTGCAGCGCGCTACTGCGGCGGCCATTGGAGGGTGAACCAACGGCAAAAGGAAGATCTTTCTCTCTGTCTCTCTCTCACTGTCCACTCTGCCTGTCAAAAAAATAAAAATTAAAAAAAATATATAGGGCCCATCTCTTTGCTGCCTATAAGAAAAACATCTCACCAACAAAGATACATACCAACTGAAAGTAAAATACTGGAAAAAGTTATCCCATGCTAATGGAAAGTAAAAAAAAAAAACATATGTTTCCATCCTAATATCAAACAAAATAGATTTTAACACAAAAAATTGTAACATGAATAAGGGCACTATATAATGATTAAGGAATCAATTCAACAGGAAGATGTGACTAAAATAAATGTATGCACACCTAGTTATAGGGTGCCTGGCTATTTAAAAGAAATGTTAATGGATATAAAAGGATACATAGACTTCAATACAATAGTAAGGGGGGATATCTGTATCCCACATTTATTAATAGATCAAATGGACAAAATATCAGTACAGAAACAGAGGTAATAGTCTATGGACCAAAAGGACCTAACAGATATGTACAGAACATTTCACCCTACAGTTGCAGAATGCACATCATTCTCATCAGTGCATGGAACTTTCTCTAGGCTAGACCATATGCTAGTCCATAATGTAAGTCTCAGCAAATTAAAAAAATGTTGAAACACAACATACATCTTCTCTAGCCACAATGCAATGAAGCTGGAAAGCAACAAATCAGGAATCTCTAGATCATATGCAAACACATGGGACTGAAAACATGTTCCTGAATGAACAGTGGTTCATAGCTTAAATCAAAAGTGAAATAAAAAATTTTCTGGGAACAAATGAAGGTGACAATACATTCTATCAACATTTATGGGGTATAATAAAAGCAGTGGTAAGCAGAAAGTTTATAGCAATTGTCTACATGAATAAATTGGAAAGGTACCAAATAGATGAGATATTAATGTATATCAAAGACCTAAAAAAGCAACAAACCAAACCTCAAATTAGAAGAAAGAAATACATAATTAAATTTAGAGAAGAAATAAAACTCAAAGCAAAAAACAACACAAAAGTTCAGTGAAAAAAAGGGCTTATTTTTTTAACATAAGCAAATTGATACACCAATGGGCCAACTATCAAAAAAAGGGAGAGAAGACACAATTCAATAAATTCAGAGATAAAAATAGAAATATAACAACAGACACCACAGAAATGAAAAGCATCATGAGGAATTACTAGAACAAGCTGTAGGCCAAAAAATTTGGAAACCTAGAAAAAATGGAGAGATTCCTAGACACATATAATTTACCAAAATTTAGTCATGAAGGCATAGAATATCTAAACATTGATAATCAATGAAGATTGAATCAGTAAATAAGACCTTTCCAACAAAGAAAAGCCCAGGACCTAATGGCATCACTTCTAAATTCTACCAGACATTTAAAGAGCTAACTCTAATTTTTCTCAAGCTACTCAGAAAAATTGAAAGGGAGGAAATCCTCCCAAACTCCTTAAATGAAATGTAAACCACTTACTTTCTAAGTCAGAAAAATGTTACAATAGAGAATTATAAACTAATATCCCTGATGAACGTAGGTGCAAAACTCCTCAACAAAATACTAGCCACTCAAATCCAGCAAAACATCAGGTGTATAATTCACCTGGATCAAGTGAGATTTATCTTTAGTATTCAACATTCACAAATCAATAAATGTGATACGTTACATGAACAAACTGAAGAACAAAACCAATATGATTATCTCAATAGATACAGAAAAGCATTTAATAAAATACAACATCCTTTCCTGAGGAAAATCTTAAACAAATTGGGTATAGGAGGAACATTCCTCAATATGATCAAGGCAATTTATGACAAACAAATGATCAGCATCCTACTGAATGGTGAAAAGCTGAATGCATTCCCTCTAAGATTCAGATCCAGACAAGGATGCCCACTCTCATTACTGCTAGTTAATATAGTCCTAGAAGGTTTAGCCAGAGCCATTAGGCAAGAAAAAGCAATCAAAAGGATATACATTGGAAAAGAGGGAATCAAACTATCCCTATTTGCAGATGACATAAACCTATATATACAGGAGATCCTGAAGACTCCACTAAGAGACTATTAAAACTCATGAAAGAGTTTGGTAAAGTGTCAGAATACAAAATCAACACAGAAAAATCAGTAGTCTTTATATACACAGACAATGCCACAGCTAAGAAAGAACTTTCAAGATCAGTCCCATTCACATTAGCTCCAAAAACAATTAAGTATCTTGGAATAAATTTAAGAAGTCCAAGTTCTCTATGATGAAAATTACAAAAGCACTAAAGAAATTAAAAAAAAACATTTAAAAATGAAAAAAAAATATCTTCCATGTTCATGACTTGGGAGAACCAACATTATCAAATGTCCATACTTCTGAAAGCAAATTATAGATTCAATACAGTCTCAATCAAAATACTAATGACATTCTTCTCAGATCTAGAAAAAAAGGATGCTAAAATTCATATGGAAACATAAGAGACCCCAAATAACCAAAGCTATCATATATAAGAAAAACAAAGCAGGAGGCATCACAATACCTGATTCCAAGACATACTACAGGGCAATTAATATCAGAACAGCCTGATGCATAAAAACAGACCAATGGAACAGAATAGAAATTCCAGAAATCAAACCATGCAATCACAACCAACTTATCTTTGACAAAGGAGGCAAAAATAAAATCCCTAAAAGAATGACAGTCTCTTTACCAATGGTGCTGGGGAAACTAGATCTTCATGTGCAGAAATATGAAATTTGACCCATACCTTATACCTTACACAAAAATCCACTCAAAAAGGATCAAATAACAATCTACAAACTGATACCATCAAATTACTAGAGAACATTGGGGAAACTTTGCAAGACCTTGGTACAAGGTAAATACTTCTTGGAAAAAAAGACCCCAGAAGCACAAGGAATAAAAGCCAAAATTGACAAATGGGATTACCTCAAACCTAGAAGCTTCTTCTCTACAAAAGAAACAGCAAAGTGAAGAGGCAACAAACACAATGGGGAAAATATTTACATATTACACAGCTGATAAAGGCTTAACATTCAGCATCTATGGAGAGCTCAAGACATTCCACAAGAACAAACAAACAACTAAGAGACTATTAAAACATTCAGCATCTATGGAGAGCTCAAGACATTCCACAGGAACAAAACAAACAACCCAGTTAAGAAATGGGCAAAGGGCTTGAACAGGTATTTTTGAAGAGAGGAGATTCAAATAGGCAACATCTGAGAAAATGCTCAAGGTCTCTAGCCATCAAAGAGATGCAAATCAATATCAAATCAATACCACATTGAAGTTTCACTTAGCCACAGTTAGAATGGCCCTCATACAGAAATCAAAAAACAATGCTGATGAAGATATGGGGAGAAAGGTACCCTGGTCCACTGTTGGTGGGAATGTAAACTGGTACAACCACAGTGAAAGACAATATGAAGATACCTCAGATATCTGTATATAGACCTACCATAATAGTTCAGCCATCCCTCCACTTGGAATTTACTCAAAGAAATGAAATCAGCATATGAAATTGTTATCTACCTTCATGTTCATTGCAGCACAATTCACAATAGTTAAGGAATCAAACAAGATGTCTATGAACTTTTAAGTGGATAAAGAAATTATGATATATACACACAATGCAATATAACTCAGCTGTAAAAACAAATGAGATCCTGTCTTTTCCAGTAAGATGGATGCAACTGGAAACCATTATACTTAGTAAAATAAGCCAGTCCCAAAAAGACAGATAACATGTTTCTCCTGATCTGAGGTAACAGAGTGCCTGAAATGTGATATATTGGCATGAAATAGACATTTTGTGATTCAATGATTGTCACAGCATTTGTCTCTTCTATTGAGGAACAATGGTTTTTGTTTGTTTTTACTTCATGGAAACTGTTGATTCTTTTACTAAGTGTAGGGTTTACTATATGATCATTAAGTGAATTGAAAATCAACCTTTGTAAAAATTAAGAGTGGGATATGCAAGGGTGGATGAGGAAGTGGTGGAGCATAGACTAGAGGGAGAGTAGGATAGGAAATATCACTTTTTTCTAAATATGTATATATGGAAAACATGAAACTTGTCTAACTTACATAAACTTTAACAATTTTAACAAAAAAATAAGTATCCTCTGGGATGGTGATAAGATATAAATGATGAATTTTTTTTTCTTTGCCTGGAAGGTAGAAGCTCTGCAAGAGTTCTTGAGGTGTCATTACATATGATCACTCTTCCAAAAAGCTGAAGTTATATATTTTCACTTCAGTAAGTTAAAAGTCATTGGCCTGCAGAAAGTTATATTTAGAATGTTTGCAATTTATTTATAAATGTTATAGATATTCTTATGAATTCTGTAAATGTTAAATTTTACTCTTTCCTTAAAAATTAACTTCTATAAGATATTTTATTATTTTTAATTATAATACCCATAATTGAGTGTGTGTGAATGAGTGTGTGGGGAAAGGAGTACATGAATATTTATGAATAAATACACATGTATAGGCATAAATGAAATAAAAAAGATCATATTTAGGGGTCATGTGAAGATATTAAATGCAATGAAACATTTAAGTAATTCACTAACCCTTTTCTGCAACTTACTGTCATCACATTATTGTCTCCAATTTAATTGGTACCTTTTTGGGATTTCCAGAATCATCATGGCAACTTCAACTTGAACAGCTAAAAGCCAACCTCAAACATTAAGAAATTCTTTGAGTATAGTAATATGAAGCAAGATAATGATTTTCTTTACTCATCAAGCCCTAGCACTTGGTTTACAGGCAACCTATGTGAGTTCTTGTCCAATTCCTCAGGTACCTTCAACTGCTCATTCTCCACAGTTGCCACAAACATAAGCATGCTTATGACATTTATACACATTCTCACTACTTATTTTTTCTAAACCTCTAAGGAAAAGATTAATAAATGCAATAATTTATATATTTAGTGTATAAAAGAAAACAGTATACTTCCCAACACAAAGAAATTTGAAATAATTGTGTTCAGATTGCTTTTAGAGAGGACAAAAAAATAAAAATCAACACAGTTACTCTTGGATAACCAAAGTAGAAAGAGGAAAAGAATCACTGTTAAAAAATAAAAATAAAATGGAGGCAGCACTGTGGTGTAGTGGGTAAAGCTGAGGCCTGCAATACCTGCATCCTATATGGGCTTAAGTTCAAAACTTGGATGCTTCACTTCCAATCCAGCTCTCTGCTATGGCCTGAGAAAGCAGTAGAAAATGGCCCAAGTCCTTGAGCCCCTGCATCTGCATGGAAACCCAAAAATTTCTGGCTTCTGGCTTCGAATCAGTGCAGCTCCAGCTGTTGCAGTCAACTGGGGAGTGAACCAGTGGATGGAAGACCTTTCTCTTCCTCTCTGCCTCTCCTTCTCTCTCTGTGTGCAATTCTGACTTTCTAATAAATGAATAATTTTTTTAAAAAGACTATAAATGACCCATGTTTCTAACAATTGACATTCTTACATATGATGTCAGTGATCACTCATGGGTCTTCACATGAGATGCCTAGGCTGCAGAAGCCTCTTAAATTTTCAAACTTCATCAATCTTTAGACAAGTCCATGAGCAAAGTGGAAGTTCACCCTTCCCTTCAAAGTATAGTCTTTTTTATGATCATTTTTCTCCACAAAGACCTGAGTAAAAAATAGTCCTTTTGTGGGGGGACACTCTGTACTAATGTACCAAATTCCAATACCTCAAATGCTCTTGTGTGCTTTTTGATCAGACCAGAATTCCTTGTGGACTGATTCTGAGGACACTGAGTAACACTTAAAGTGATTTTCATTCTGTGAGTCTGCTGTATGGGCTGCTTAGCATGTTGAAAGATTCTCTCCTCTTTAGTCTAATTTTACCTACTTTTACCATGCATCTCCTGGAAATTTGGGATCCCATAGAATGTTCTAACTGTACCCTTCAAAATGAGTCCCTAGAAATTTATACAAAACTATACAGCTGAATAGTCTTTGTAGGACCTGAGAAGACAAAGTAGACATGGCTCTCCATCAGCCTACTTTTGGATAACATATGACTAGGTTACTACATTAGCTATTATTTTGACACATTAGAGAACAATTGTCTTATCAAAAATAGGATTCATTATTTTACCAAGAATGCATAAGGTGTTTTCAACAACCAGCATAAACCAAGAGTAACATACTAAAAAAAAATTCACTTGATCTGGGAAATGCTGTCCAAGAAGGCCATAGAGAATATCACCTTGTCTGGGAAATGCCATTCCAGAAGAAAACTGAGAATATCTTCTGCTTTGAGAAACCCCATCCAAGAAGAGCACCACCATGACTGACACATAAAATCCCAGGAAGCCACAGAGAACTCCCCAACATCTGAGATTCACTCTCAGATTGTTACAGAGAACATCGCCAAAGTCAGAGATTCACTCTCAGAGGGTATTAGAGCACAATGGCACAAATCCAAAATACCAAACTAAGATAAAATACATTGCACTGCAAACCAGGCAAGTAACATGCAACCCGCAATGCAAAAGGCAGAAGGCACCATTCTGTGCATGAGATATGTTGCCCATATTCTGGTAAGGGCAGAAATCCTCATGGAGTCTGCCTTCCTGGCAACTATGTTTTTAGTGGAAACTGACATATTAGGGTTGAAGCCCCACCCTCTACCATAGGAAGTAGACCCTCCACTCAGTTTGAACCCCCATTTCCTGAGACTATTGTGGTTACTAGGCAACAGAACCTGTTCTTTCCAGTTTGTGCCACACAAAACCAGTCATAGGAAAGTCACTATAGCATGCCAGATCTTAAAACCAAAATCCTGAGGCAAAGCAATCACCAGTAACCATAAAATCATCCCCTAAGACTAAAGGCTTAAATTTTAACTTCCCCAAATACGTAAATTATCTTTTTTTAAGATTTATTTTATTTCTTTCAAAGAAATTTTATTTCTTTCAAAGACAGAGTTACAAAGGGAGGTAGAGACAAACAGAGAGAGAAGTCTTCCATCTATTGTTTCACCCCCCCCCCCCCAGATGGTTGTAATGGCTGGAGCTGTGCCGATCTGAAGCCAGGATCCAGGAGTTTTCTCCAGGTCTCCCGTGAAGATGCAGGGGCCCAAGGACTTAGGCTATCTTCCACTGCTTTCCCAGGCCACAGCAGGGAGCAGGATCAGAAGAGGAGCAGCTGGGGTTAGAAGAGGTACACACACGGGATGCTGGTGCTTTAGGCTAGGGCTTTAACCTACTGCATCACAGTGCTGGCCCCCATAAATTATCCTTACAAACACATCACAGACAACTTGGAAGCATTGAAACATTGGCAAACACTCACAAACAGACACCTTTTCCTCCCACCTTTTGACCCAAATTCTATTAATGGAAACAGTCTTAGCTTATGCTCCCTTAAAGATACCAAAGTGGGGAACAGAAAATATAATACAGTTTGCATTTTTGCTTAGCCTTCCCAAGCCACATGCACTGAGGGGAGAGAGATTGAATGGAGGATCATTTTCAGGCTACAGAAACTACAAGATTCTGAGGCAAGAGCCACCTGAGACTTGTCGCTTCTGAAACTGTGCTGCTGAGGTGCATTCCCTAAGGCAAAAATTGTGCATTTGCTCAAGCACATTTTCTGAGGCAAAAATCATGTGTTTGAAATGAATTATCAGTGCTAGGAGTGTGGTGTAATGGGGAAAATTGACGCCTGCAGAACTAACATCCCATATGGGCTCCAGTTCAGGTCCCAGATGCTCCACTTCTGATCCAGCTCCCTGCTAAAGCCTGGGAAAGCAGTGGAAGATGGCCCAAGTCCTTGAGCCTCTGCACCCACATGGGCAACCCTGAAGAAGCTCCTGGGGCTGACGCCGTGGCTCAATAGGCTAATCCTCCACCTGCAGCACTGGCACACTGGGTTCTAGTCCTGGTCTGGGTGATGGATTCTGTCCCGGTTGCCCCTCTTCCAGGACAGCTCTCTGCTGTGGCCTGAGAGTGCAGTGCAGGATGGCCCAAGCACTTGGGCCCTGCACCCACATGGGAGACCAGGAGAAGCACCTGGCTCCTGCCTTCAGATTAGTGCAGTGCGCCGGCCACAGTGCACTAGCTGCGACAGCCATTGAGGGGTGAACCAATGGCAAAGGGAGACCTTTCTCTCTGTCTCTCTCTCACTGTCCACTCTGCCTGTCAAAAAAAATTGCAGACAATCAGGGAATGAACAAGTGTATGGAAGACCTCTCTCTCTCTCTCTCTCTCTCTCTCTCTCTCTCTCTCTCTCTCTGTGTGTGTGTGTGTGTGTGCCTCTCCTTCTCTCTGTGTGTAACTCAGATTTTCAAATAATTCAATACATCTTTACAAAAAAAAAAGAAAGAAATGGGTTGTCTCCTGGTTGGCTCTACCAATATGTTGTGGGCTAGATTGGGCCTAAATTAATACCCAAACTCTTTTCTTTTTTTTTTAATTAAACTTTTATTTAATGAATATAAATTTCCAAAGTACAGCTTTTGGGTTACAATGGCTTCCCCCTCCCAAAACTTCCCTCCCACCCACAACCCTCCCCTTTCCCGCTCCCTCTCCCCTTCCAATCACATCATGATTCATTTTCAATTATCTTTATATACAGAAGATCAGTTTAGTATATATTAGGTGTAGCCGTTGAATTCTCTACAATGTTGCAGTGGGTTCGTTTCTGAGAAGAGCAGCGTGGTGGGGGCAAGAGGCGCGGAGTCAACACACAGACCCCGGGAGTCCGGTGAGAGCAGGCTTGAGGCGAGCAGCCTGCAGACTCGTTTATTACAGTTGATACAAAGCTTATATAGCCAAGACCAGCCAATCTGGTCAAGGGGCGGTCTATACCCCAACCAATCACAGCCTGTTGCCAGGCAGTTTCCAGAGCCATCCAATCACAGCCTGTCGCCAGGCAGTTTCAAAGCCATTCCTGACTAACTGATGCTCGCTTGCCAGTGGCCACCTTGGCATGGCCTTCTCATTCCACTACATTTCCCCCTTTTCATTTATTTTTGAGCAACGGGAGGCATGATTCTTGGCCATACCATTGTTGACCCCGTTTCCATGTGGTCTCCGTACGCAGCTGTGCCTGTCTTAGGGGATCTTACCTGTCATTGACTAACCAGCGCTCAAATCGAAAGACCACAGGATTGCTTGCTCAGATAGGGGTAGGAATGAGGAATAATGGTTATCAGGAATGGCATGACCGCACACAGGCTGTGGGCCATTGGAGTGGCTGACCAGAGCTAGTGGGGTACACACAGTAACAGATATGGCTTCGGGCAGTTGCTCAGGGTAGGATGATAGGGCAGGTGCGTCTGCTAACAAGGCGGAGTCTCGGTCTTGTTCAGCTGGTTCTGGTTGGCTGTCAGTTGCAGGCTTGATGTTTCTGGCTGGTACCCAAATGGGCTGTTCTGCATTCTCTGGAAAGACACGAGCATATCCTCGACCCTTGGTTAGCAGGGGGTGTGGTCCTTTCAATTCTCCTGTCAGGGGGTCTTTCCATCTAACCATAGGGGTTGGGGTCTGGGATGGAAAGGATCCCCAGTGTTTATAAGCTGGGCTGATCCCTTGGGAATCAAAAGTAAGAAAATTGATAGTGAAAAGGACCTCAGTCAAAGCAAGCTGTGTGTCTGAGGGTATATGATTATTTTTTGCCTTTGTAAGAGATCTTTAATCGTCCTATGAGTTCTTTCAATAATTGCCTGTCCCTGTGGGTTGTATGGGATACCTGTGGCAGACTGTATGTTCCAAGATTTCAGGAAGGAAGTAAATTCCTGTGATGTATACGCTGGCCCATTATCAGTCTTTATGGTCCAGGGGACACCAAGGACCAGCATGGCTGATTTAACTGCCTTTATCACATTACTAGCCTTTTCTCCAGATTGGGCAGTTGCAAATACAGCCTTTGAATAAGTATCTACCACCACATGAACAAACTTAAGCTTACCAAAGGAATTAATGTGGGTGATGTCCACTTGCCATAGTTTATTAGGAGCAAGGCCTCATGGGTTCACTCCTGCTTGTTGCAGTGGGCCTAATGGGGCGAGGGTGCACAATTCTTGCAAGAGTGCACTAGGTGTTTGCATTGGCTCATTGTTAGCTCTGGGAAAAGCAATTTTATGTTGCTTGCTGACATATGAAATTTTTGGTGTAAAATACGGGCTTGTTCTAAGTGTCCAATGGAAGCCGTGTTGCATGAGATAAGACGATCAACCTTTCTGTTGCCTTGGAAAATGAAGCCAGGCAACCCAGTATGTGATCTTACGTGTGAGATATACCATGGGTATTTTCTGTTCTCAGTTAGCTCTTTAAGTGTTGTGAACATCTGGTCAATTGGTTTACTGGCCGGGTTAAAGATTGCAAAAGGGATCGTCTTTGCTACCTGTACTGAGTATTTGCTGTCCGAAAATATATTTACTGGTCCATCTTGGCTAAGGAGTAGAACCTTGACTATTGCTCCTATTTCTCCCAATTGTACTGATCCCCCATGGGGTTCTACATGGATCTTATCTTTTTCAGATAAAGATTTGATCACTATTCCAAAGAGTGACTTGTTGGCATCCGTAAACGCACATGGTGCCATGGGTATAGGTTGATTAGCAGGGAAAGCATGTTTTGGATAGTCTATCTCTAAGGTTTTTAGTGTCTGGAGTAGCCTGTCTGCTGGCAGGTGATTGCCAATCTGTCCTGGAAAATTTATCATTAAAGTTTGAAAGAGCGTGCTGTTCTGCATCAATGTTGACAGTTCCAATTGTGATAGTGGTAGGACTACTATGTCTGGCTCTGCGTTAAATATCTTATTGGTATAATATCTTAATTTAAGTCCCATCATAAGGATGGCACCTACTTTGTTTACTATTTTACGACAATCGCTCCAGGCTATGTGCACCCAAAAATGTGGTCCATGTCATTGCCAAATAACTCCTAAGGGGGCCTTGAAGGTAGATATGGTTATGGCAAATAGAGGCACCTGAGGGTCATATCTACAGGTTTTTAAATTTGACAACTGGATGTTAATCTTTTCTATAGTGGATTTGGCTGCTGGTGTCAATGTGATTTTTGAGGAAGGGCTGTTTCCTTTAGTCAATAAATCGTATAGCGGTCTAAGTTCTGCAGGTGTTAGGAGAAGGAAGGGCTTCAGCCAATTGATTTGGCTACATAGTTGCTGAAGTTCATTAGGTGAGTATTTATGCTTGACTTTCAGGTTTGGGCCCAGTGGAGATATATGGGAGGAGATTTGATAACCCAAGAATTGAAAGGGAGGAAAATGTTGTACTTTTTCTGTGGCAATAGACAAACCCAGGAATTGTAAATTTCTTACTGTCTCACTTAGACAGGCATTCAGAATTGCTGCATTCTTGTGAGCAAGTAAGATATCATCCATATAATGTATGACCAAGCACTGATCTTTAAGTGTGCTGGTCGCATGAGAAACATATCTTTGGCAAATGGCAGGGCTATTTTTCATGCCTTGTGGGAGTACTGTCCACTGGAATCTTTTTGCAGGGAGCTGGAAATTGGGCTCCCATACTGTAAAGGCAAAGTAAGCCTTATCCAGCTCTGCAATGGGGATGGAAAAGAAGCAATCTTTGATATCAATGGCAACTATGTGGTATCCGTTAGGAATGGCCCCTGGATGGGGAATGCCGGACTGGAATGTTCCCATCTTTTTTATATTTTTGTTAATGGCTCTCAAATCCTGTAGAAGCCTATATTTTCCCTGTTTCTTTGGTATCACAAAAATGGGCATGTTATGAGGGCTAGTGGAGGGTTCTATGTGTCCCTTTTCCAATTGTTCCTGTACCAATTCTTTAAGGATGCTAAGTTTGGGTTGTAATATTGGCCACTGCTCTACCCAGATGTTTCCTGTTTTTTCCCATTCAATGGGGATTGGGCTTGGCTTTTGTATGAGATGAGCAGTAGCCCCTAGAATTGGGGGTGAATCTTACTTGTAGGTTCTCCATTAAAGCTGCTGGCTTGTGGAGATTTATGATCCATAGTAAGGACCGCTTGCATTTGTGAGAGCACATCTCTCCCCCATAAGGTCATGGAAACCTCAGCAATTAGTGGAAAGATGGTTCCTGTATCTCCATTGTCATTTCGCCAAGTTACGGGCGTGATGACTTGATCAGCCAATTTTAATCCTCCAACACCTTGGAGGTCAGGTCCGGGTGCTGTCTTCCAATGTTGTATTTTTCTTGCATCCTTAGCTTTTAAAACAGTAACATCTGCTCCTGTATCAATTAAACCTACAAAGGCAATGTCATCTAAATATAGGGTCAATTTTGGTCTCAGATTGAAGATGGGCATCGACCAGTTAATGGTAGTGGGACTCCCTCTTACTCGCTGGGCTGAGGGCCACCCCATTGGGAGTTTAAAGGTTTGGTCTTGCAATCTTTTGCCCAATGAAAGCCTTTTTTACATCTGGGACACAGTGTTTTGGGCTTGCCCCATTTTGCAGCATTTGGGCAGTTTCACCATAGGTGTCCTATTTCCTGGCATCCCCAACAAACTGGAGGGTTATTAGACTTCTTTGTGCTCAATTTGTTAATGGCCACAGTCAGGGCTTGTATGGGAGTATCAGCAGGGTTAACCTCTTTTGTGGCTATTATCCATTTAGAAATGTCTTCATTACGGACTGGGGCAATTGCTGCTTTTGCCGCTTTGGTAGCACCTTCCCAAGCTAATTGTTTGACCAAATTGTCTTGATCAGGGCCAGGCAGTAATCTTTTCTCTACTGCCTCCAAGACTCTGGCAATGAAATCGGGGAACCATTCGCTTGGGCCTTGAACTAGGTTTCTAAAGGGCTGACTATAATCAGGAGGATTTATATTTTTTAAGGCTTTAAGTGCCAAATCTCTGACCTGATCAAAATAGGCAACTACTCCAATGCAGGCCTGTTCTTGAGGATATATGTAGGTGCCACGGCTTGTAAGCATATCAAAGGTTACTGCTATTCCATAGGCAGCATTATTCCTCGCCACAGTTTCAGCCTCTTCCTCATAGGAGGCTTTCCACTGTAAAAACTGTGGTCTTGACAAACATGCCTTGAGCAGTGCAACCCAGTCAAAATGAGTTTGGAGGTTTGCTGCCCATTGTTTGAGCACTTGTTCAAAGTAGGGAGAGTCAGGACCTGACTCTTGAGAAGCCTTTTTTAGCATAGTAAAGTCATTTATGGGCGTTGGAATCCAGGGCCTGAATTCTGCATCCACTCCTGTATTAACAGCAAATGTGCAGGTGGGACAGGGTCCAGCTGCTGCCCTAAGAGCTTGGGGTGCCCGGGGACTGCCACAAATGTGGGGATCCTCACTGGGTGCGGATGGGATGACCTCGCATGAGTTATTGTGTAGAGGTCCTCTTAGTTCATCCCACAGGTATGTGGGGGGTAGCTGACTAGGCATTGCTACCTTGTTTGCTACGTTGTTTTTTTCACTGTCGGAGTTCTCTCTCCCTAAGTCAGCAACCGTTGTCTGTGAGACAGGGACCTGGAGTGTCAGGCTCCTATCACTCACAGATTCATGATCTTTGATAATCTGCACAGGATTCTGAGAGGGGGGTATCTTTCCCATATCTGAGCGCTTAAGAGTGGCACGGTACGCCAACTCTAGCCAGAGGAAAGACAAGTATAGCAGTGCTACCGTAACAAAGCAAATTCCTAGCACCTCAACTGTGGATGGCATTTTGTGGGAGGTTTCCCTATGCTAGACAAACAGATAGTGGTGTATCAGATCGTACGTATGTCCTGTGCTTAGTGGGGGACTTCCTTGATTCATTAGGTCAAGGCCGTATGCCCACACGGTGTCTCCGGAGTGTCACCTCTCTCGAGTGAGGGAAGATGACTTGGTTCCGAATTCTGGGATGATCAGTCCCTTATGTGAATCGCCGGGCAAACCGAAAGTAAAAGGAGGAGCCGAGAAGCGACGTACGCTTCAGGGCGGTGTGTGCTAACCTGGGGTCACTTAGACCGAGGACAAGGACAAGGAAAGGGGCGTAGGAGGGGGTTCTGTGCTCACCCTCACAGAACCGAACAGCGCACAAAACACCGAGGGGCCTACTTGCCGAAATCCAGGGGGGACCTCGCCGAGTCCGACACACTGTCTCTTTCCCAGTCACGTTGGCGCACCAGATGTAGCCGTTGAATTCTCTACAATGTTGCAGTGGGTTCGTTTCTGAGAAGAGCAGCATGGTGGGGGCAAGAGGCGCGGAGTCAACACACAGACCCCGGGAGTCCGGTGAGAGCAGGCTTGAGGCGAGCAGCCTGCAGACTCGTTTATTACAGTTGATACAAAGCTTATATAGCCAAGACCAGCCAATCTGGTCAAGGGACGGTCTATACCCCAACCAATCACAGCCTGTTGCCAGGCAGTTTCCAGAGCCATCCAATCACAGCCTGTCGCCAGGCAGTTTCAAAGCCATTCCTGACTAACTGATGCTCGCTTGCCAGTGGCCACCTTGGCATGGCATTCTCATTCCACTACAATTAGGTAACGATTTCAACAGTTTGCTGCCATATAGCAACACATAGTGAAAAAAAAATACTGTTGGAGTACTAGTTATAGCATTAAATAAGAGTGTACAGCACATTAAAGACAGAGATCCTACATAATATTTTTTTTAAAAATTAATTAATTTTCTATGCCATTTCCAATTTAACACCAGGGTTTTTTTTTTTTTTTCATTTCCAATTATCTTTATACACAGAAGATTGATTCAGTATATAATTAGTAAAGATCACATCAGTTTGCACCCACACAGAAACACAAAGTGTAAAAATACTGTTTCAGTACTAGTTATAGCATCACTGCACATTAGATAACACGTTAAGGACATATCCCACATGGGATGTACGTACACAGTAACTCCTGTTGCTGACTTAACAATTTGACACTCCTGTTCATGGTGTCAGTAATCTCCCTAGGCTCTAGTCATGAGTTGTCAGCGCTATGGAAGCCTTTAGAGTTCGCTGACTTTGATCTTATTCCTATAGGGTCATAGTCAAAGTGGAAGTTCTCTCCTCCCTTCAGAGAAAGCTACTTCCTTCTTTGATGGCCCCATTCTTTCCACTGGGATCTCACTCACAGAGATCTTTCATTTAGGTCTTCTTTTTTTTTCTTTTCCATGGTGTCTTGGCTTTCCATGCCTAAAATACTCTCATGGGCTCTTAGCCAGATCCGAATGCCTTAAGGGCTGATTCTGAGGCCAGAGTGTTGTTTAGGACATCTGCCATTCTATGAGTCTGCTGTGTATCCCATTTCCCATGTTGGATCTTTCTCTCTCTTTTTGATTCTATCAGTATTAGTAGACACTTGTCTTGTTTGTGTGATCCCTTTGATAGTTAGACCTATCAGAGCCATCAATTGTGAACTGAGATTGAACACTTGGACTAGTGAGATGGCATTGGTACATGCCACCTTGATGGGATTGTATTGGAATCCCCTGGTGCATTTCTAACTCCATCATTTGTGGCAAGTCAGATTGTGCATGTCCCAAATTGTATATCCCCTCCCTCTCTTATTCCCACTCTTCTATTTAACAGGGATCACTTTTCAGTTAAATTTAAACACCTAAGAATAATTGTGTGTTAATTACAGAGTTCAACCACTAGTACTAGAACACAACAACAACAACAAATACTAAAAAGGATAAAGTATTACATTGCACATCTAGAGCCAGGACAAGAGCTGATCAGGTCATAGTTTCTTATAGTGTCCATTTCACTTCCACAGGTTTCCCCTTTGGTGCTCAGTTGTCGCCGATCAGGGAAAACAAATGATATTTGTCTTTTGGGACTGGCTTAATTCACTCAGGATGATGTTTTCCAGATTTCTCCATCTTGTTGCAAATGACTGGGTTTCATTGTTTCTTACTGCTGTATAGTATTCTATGGAGTACATGTCCCATAATTTCTTTATCCAGTCTACTGTTGATGGGCATTTGGGTTGGTTCCAGGACTTAGCTATTGTGAATTGAGCTGCAATAAACATTAATGTGCAGATGGCTTTTTTATTAGCCAAATTAATTTCCTTTGGGTAAATTCCAAGGAGTGGGATGGCTGGGTTGTATGGTAGGGTTATGTTCAGGTTTCTGAGGAATCTCCAGACTGACTTCCATAGTGGCTTAACCAGTTTGCATTCCCACCAACAGTGGGTTAGTGTCCCTTATTCCCCACATCCTCTCCAGCATCTGCTGTTGGTAGATTTCTGAATGTGAGCCATTCTCACTGGGGTGAGGTGAAACCTCATTGTGGTTTTGATTTGCACTTCTCTGATTGCTAGTGATCTTGAACATTTTTTCATGTGTCTGTTGGCCATTTGGATTTCCTCTTCCGAAAAATGTCTATTGAGGTCCTTGGCCCATCTCTTAAGTGGGTTGTTTTTTTCTTGTTGTGGAGTTTCTTGATTTCTTTGTAGATTCTGGTTATCAACCCTTTATCTGTAGTATAGTTTGCAAATATTTTTGCTGTCGGTTGCCTCTTCACTTTCCTGACGGTTTCTTTTGAAGTACAGAAACTTCTCAATTTGATGCAATCCCAAATGTTAATTTTGGTTTTGACTGCCTGTGCTCCTGGGGTCTTTTCCAAGAATTATTTGCCTGTGCCTATATCTTGCAGGGTTTCTCCAATGCTCTCTAATAATTTGATGGTTTCAGGTCATAGATTTAAGTCTTTAATCCATGTTGAGTGAATTTTTGTGTAAGGTGAAAGGTATGGGTCTTGCTTCAAGCTTCTGCATGTGGAAATCCAATTTTCCCAGCACCATTTATTGAATAGACTGTCCTTATTCCAGGGATTAGGTTTGGATATTTGGTCAAATATAAGTTGGTTGTAGATGTTTGGATTGATTTCTGGTGTTTCTATTCTGTTCCATTGGTCTATCCTTCTGTTTTTGTACCAGTACCATGCTGTTTTGATAACAACTGCCCTGTAGTATGTCCTGAAATCTGGGATTGTGATGCCTCCAGCTTTGTTTTTGTTGTACAAGATTGCTTTGGCTATTCGAGGTCTTCTGTGTCTCCATATGAATTTCAGCATCGTTTTTTCCAGATCTGAGAAGAAAGTCTTTGGTATTTTGATTGGTAATGCATTGAATGTATAAATTGCTTTTGGGAGAATTGACATTTTGATGATATTGATTCTTCCAATCCATGAGCATGGAAGATTTCTCCATTTTTTGGTATCCTCTTCTATTTCTTTCTGTAAGGTTTTGTAGTTTTCATCGTACAGATCTTTAACATCATTGGTTAAGTTTATTCCAAGGTATTTGATTGTTTTTGTAGCTATTGTGAATGGGATTGATCTTAGAAGTTCTTCCTCAGCCATGGCATTGCCTGTGTATACAAAGGCTGTTGATTTTTGTGCATTGATTTTATATCCTGCTACTTTGCCAAACTCTTCATTGAGTTCAAGCAGTCTCTTAGTAGAGTTCTTTGGATCCCCTAAATAAAGAATCATATCATCTGCAAAGAAGGATGGTTTTACTTCTTCCTTCCCAAATTTGTATCCCTTTAATTTCTTTTTCTTACCTAATAGCTCTGGTGAGAACTTCCAGAACTATATTGAAGAGCAGTGGTGAGAGTGGGCATCCCTGTCTGGTACCAGATCTCAGCGGAAATGCTTCCAACTTTTCCCCATTCAATAGGATGTTGGCCGTGGGTTTTTCATATATTGCTTTGATTGTATTGAGGAATGTTCCTTCCATACCCAGTTTGCTTAGAGTTTTCATCATGAAAGGGTGTTGTATTTTATCAAATGCTTTCTCTGCATCTATTGAGAGAATCATATGGTTTTTCTTCTGTAGTCTGTTAATGTAGTGTATTACATTGATTGTTTTTGCAAACATTGAACCATCCCTGCATACCAGGGATAAATCCCACTTGGTCTGGGTGGATGATCTTGCTGATGTGTTGTTGCATTCTATTGGCCAGAATTTTATTGAGTGTTTTTGCATCTATGTTCATCAGGGATATTGGTCTGTAATTCTCTTTCAATGCTGCATCGTTTTCTGACTTAGGAATTAAGGTGATGCTGGCTTCATAGAAAGAATTTGGGAGGATTCCCTCTTTTTCGATTGTTTTGAATAGTTTGAGAAGAATTGGAGTTAGTTCTTCCCTAAATGTCTGGTAGAACTCAGCAGTGAATCCATCTGGTCCTGGGCTTTTCTTTGTTGGGAGGGCCTTTATTACTGTTTCAATTTCTGTGTCAGTTATGGGTCTGTTTAGGTTTTATATGTCTTCCTGGCTCAATTAAGGTAGGTTGTATGTGTCCAAGAATCTTTCCATTTCTGATAGATTTCCCTGTTTGCTGGCATACAAGTCCTTGTAGTAATCTTTGATAATTCTTTTTATTTCTGTGGTGTCTGTTGTTATGTTTCCCTTTTCATCTCTGATCCTATTGATTTGGGTCTTTTCTCTTCTTTTTTTTTTTAGTTAGTTGGGCCAATGGGGTGTCAATTTTGTTTATTTTTTAAAAAAAAAGCTCCTTGTTGGGCTGATTTTTTGTAATGTTATTTTGGATTCAATCCTGTTGATTTCTTCTTTGATTTTAATTATTTCTCTTCTCCTACTGGGTTTGGGTTTGGTTTGCTGCAGATTTTCTAGATCCTTGAGATGACTTGAAAGCTCATCTATTCGGTGCCTTTCCAATTTCTTGATGTGTGCACCTATTGATATAAACTTTCCTCTTAACACTGCTTTTGTTGTATCCCATAGGTTTTGGTATGTTGTGCTGTTATCCTCATTTACTTCCAGAAAATTTTTGATTTCTCTTTTAATTTCTTCTATGACCCATTGTTCATTCAGGAGCATGTTGTTCAACCTCCATGTGTTTGCATGTGTTCTAGGGATTCCCGAGTTGCTAATTTCCAATTTCATTCCTTTGTGGTCTGAGAAGCTGCATGGTATGATTCTAATTCTTTTGAATTTGCTGAGACTTGCTTTATGGCCTAGTATGTGGTCAATCCTAGAGAAGGTTCCATGTACTGCTGAGAAGAATGTAAAGTCCTTAGATGTAGGATGAAATGTTCTGTAGATATCTGTTAGCTCCATTTGGGCTATAGTGTCATTTAAATCTACTGTCTCCTTGTTGATCTTCTGTCCTGTTGATCTGTCTATCTCTGAGAGTGGAGTATTGAAGTCCCCCAGTACTATTGTATTGGTGTCTAAATCTCCCTTTCAGTCCCTTAACAAGTCTTTTAAATAAGTTGGTGCCCTGTAATTTGGTGCATATACATTGATAATCGTTATATCTTCCTGTTGAATGGATCCCTTAATCATTATATAGTGCCCCTCTTTGTCTCTCCTAACAGTTTATGTGGTAAAGTTTATGTTGTCCGATATTAAGATGGCTACGCCCGCTCTTTTTTCATTTCTGTTGGCATGGTATATCTTTTTCCAGCCTTTCACTTTCAGCCTGTATGGATCATTGTTGGAAAGATGAGTTTCTTGTAAGCAGCAAAAAGATGGGTTTTGTTCCTTAACCCAATCAGCCAATCGGTGTCTTTTAACTGGACAGTTCAAGCCATTAACATTCAATGTGACTATTGAGAAGGATTAACATTGCCCTGTCATTTGCCAAAGATATTTTCTAATATATGGTTTGAGATTCCTGTGATCTTTTGCTGTGAGGTTTCCTTCCTTTATCTTCTTTCATATTGGTTACCGTGTTTCTGTGTTTCTGTATGTAAGACGTCTTTAAGCATCTTTTGCAGGGCTGGACGAGTGGCGACAAATTCTTTCAATTTCTGTTTGTTGTGAAAGGTCTTTCTTTCACCTTCATTCACAAATGAGAGCTTTGCAGGATATAATATTCTGGGCTGGCAGTTTTTCTCTCTTAGTACCTGGGCTATATCTCGCCATTCTTTCCTAGCTTGTAGGGTTTCTGATGAGAAGTCAGCTGTGAGTCTAATTGGGCATCCTCTGAGAGTAATCTGGCGTTTCTCTCTTGCACATTTTAGGATCTTTTCTTTGTGTTTCACTGTGGTGAGTTTGATTACGACGTGTTGTGGTGAGGATATCTTTTGATCATGTATTAGGGGTTCTATGAGCTTCCTGTACTAGGATGTCTCTGTCCTTCTCCGAACCTGGGAAATTTTATGCTAGTATCTCACTGAAAATGCCTTCTAATCCTTTCTCCCTCTCCATGCCTTCAGGAACTCCTAGAACCCGAATGTTGGGTTTTTTAATAGTATCCTGTAGATTCCTGACAGTATGTTTTAGATTTCTGATTTCTTCTTCTTTTCTTTGATTTGACTGTTTCCTTTCCTGTTCTCTGTCTTCTAATTCCGATATTCTCTCTTCTGCTTCACTCATTCTGTTTTTAAGGCTCTCTAATGTGTTTGTCATTTGATCTATTGCGTTCTTCATTTCATTGTGGTTTTTTGTCACTATCACAGTTTCATGTTCTACTAGTTGTTTCATTTCATTTAGATTCCTCCTTAATATTTCATTTTCACGAGAGAGATTTTCTATCTTGTCCATTAAGGATTTCTGTAGTTCAAGAATTTGTTTTTGAGAGCTTCTTAATGTTCTTATCAATTTTTTGAGATCTGCTTCTTGCATTTCCTCTATCTCTTCATCTTCATAATCTTGCATTGGGGTGTCTTGTTCATTTGGAGGCATCATAGTGTCTTCCTTGCTCTTGTTACCTCGGCTTCTATGTTTCTTGTTGGCATGTTGGAGATAATTTATGTTTTTTTTTTTCTGTGGTGTTTTTTTCTCATTATACTATGCCTCTAAGTGGGCTGTCTGCTTTGATGGATCCTTAGGGGCTGTGATGGGTGTGGCCAGAGAGCTCTGCTTTATTCTTCAGGTTTAAGGCTATGCAAAAAGCAACTCTCCCAGATTGTTCACTCCCTTGCTCCTTACTGGATTGCTCTCTCTCTCTCTCTCTCTCTCTCTCTCTCTCTTTTTTTGACTCAGTTGGGAAGTAATCGCGAATGGCTGAGTGAAATTGAGGGTAGTTGAAATCTGGCCTCTGTGAGTATTCATTAGATCTACCCCTGGGACCTCACAAAGAGTTTATGCAGCCCTCAATGTGTTCTCAAGATTCACCCAATTCTGAAGTTACTGAGTTTGTGGCTGCGCTTTAGATATGTAAAATGGCTCCTGTTCTTTGTTTTGCTTGTTGAGTGACAAGAGAGGTCTCTGCTTCCCCCCCACCCCCAATGTCTCGGGTTTCTGCTGTCTTTGTCTTACCTCCCTCCCGTTCCCGCGCTGGTGACAGTCTGTGGCTCATCTCCCGCGGTTGAGTTTCCACGCGGTGGGCTCGCTGTAGGTCCTCTGTGTCACATCCACTAGGTCCGGAAGCATTTCCTCTGCAGTTTTTTTCTTGAGTCTTTTCCTGAGTCTACAGTAATTCCACTTTTATTAAACTTTATTTTCCTAAACTACGGCACACATCCTCACTATCTGCCATCTTGGCTCTGCCTCCCAAACTCTTTTCTTTTACTTAGAGTAGCATTCTAAGTATAGGTGTGAACAAGACATGTAGTGCAATAAAGTTATTTACAAAGTGAGAAAATACATAGGTAAATAAGGGTTTTATTTAAGGAGAGTGGGCTAGGAAATTTAAAAGAGAATGTTTACACCATCCTGCTCATTCTGAGTCCACTAGGAGGAGAGCTGGAGCTTCCATTCTACCTGGCTTTTTATGAGCTTAGAAAAACAAAAGTGTTTATATGGTACCACCCCTATGTCCCAGGTAAGAAGTGCTTCTGGAGGAGGGGTCACATGACTGACAGGTAGATGAACATGGCAAAACAGAGACAGGGAGGTGTAACTGCCTGGTCATGAACTTCAAATGATCTAAATATTCCTACATCACCTAGACCATGGTCTCAGTAACTGCCCATGGTGCTACCACCACCACACCAGTGTAATGTTTGCCTGACCATGCTGCTGCATGGCCATCATGGATGCAGACCTGGTGGAGCAGAATCAGAGGGTAGTAACATTACCTTGTGCATTATCTTGTTAGTGGGTGACAAGTGCTTCATGCAGGTGCTGTGCTATCCAAGTTGCTTAGGGCCAAGACTGGCTACATCACCCTCTGGTTTCCATACATCTCCATGTTCGAGACCAAGTTCTACTTCGTCTTCCATAACTATAAAGCAGTGCACCATCACAGGGCACAGAAGACACAAAGGCCAGCAAGGCACTGACACTGCTGCTGTCAGAGCATAAGCGAAGTCTTCTGGTTGCTTCTGGCTTAAGTTAACAACTTGAAGAATACTGGAGAATGGGGATGGCACTCCGGTGTAGTAGCCAAACTTCTGCCTGATGTGCCAGCATCTCTTATGGGCACTGATTCATGTCCCAGCTGCTCCTCTTCTGATCCAGCTCTGTGCTTATGGCCTAGGAAAGCAGTGGAAGATGGCCCAAGTATTTGGATCACTGCACCTGTGTGGGAGACCTGGAAGAATCTCCTGGCCCCTGGCTTCTGATTGGCCCAGCTCTGGCCATTGCAGCCATTTGGAGGCATGAACGAGAGGATAGAAGACCTTTGTCTCTATCTCTCCCTGTCCCTTTAAATCTGCCTCTCAAATGAACAAATAAATTTTTAAAAATTCTAGAGATGGAGACTGCTAAATCACTCTCCACTTAGAGCACTAGAGAAACAAATTGTCCCCAAGTAGTTGGTGGCCTAGCTGACAGGTGAAGCTCTGCTAGAAGTGAGAATGAGCCAGCTCAACCCCAGGAAGACAGAGTCTCTTTCTTCCACAGCTGACTAATCAGTGAGGAATTAAAAAAAGAGAATTTTTTTTGACAGGCAGAGTGGATGGTGAGAGAGAGAGAGACAGAGAGAAAGGTCTTCCTTTTTGCCGTTGGTTCACACTCCAATGGCTGCTGTGGCCGGTGCACTGTTGCCAGTGCATTGCACTGGTCTGAAACCAGGATCCAGGTGCTTCTCCTGGTCTCCCATGTGGGTGCAGGGCCCAAGGACTTGGGCCACCTCCACTGTACTCCTGGGCCATAGCGGAGAGCTGGCCTGGAAGAGGGGTTTCCAGGACAGAATCTGGCAACCTGACCAGGACTAGAACCCAGTGTGCCAGCACCGCAAGGCAGAGGATTAGCCTATTTAGCCACGGCGCTGGCCAAAGAAAGAGAATTTGCAATTATGAAAGGTTGGGGGATAGCAGGAACTATAATGGAAAACAAACTAAAATTATTCTCATTATTTATGTCATTTTGTAATCATTTATTCATTAAATATATATTCAATCTTCATATTATCAAGTGTAACAGTATATAGGTATGATGATTATTATGAATTTTTAAGAAATCCTTGCTTAAGATGATATTCACTCCAAAGACTGAAGAACATTTAGTCAGTGTTTTATATAATGTTGCAATAAATTCAATTTAAATACTGTGTGCCCCTCATAGTCATAAAACTCAAACTTCCAGCATAAATCCCAACATGTATATTTATATTGTGCTATTTACAGAATTACCAATTTCTCTAGTGCATATCTGCATTTAAAATAACTTTTTAGGAATACCTCTTTATAGGTCTTCATGTTTAAGAAAATAAAGTAAATGTCTTAGAAACTTTTGCAGTAGTTATTCCTGTGAACAATCGTCAATTATAAATTATTCATATTATTATGATTAACTATTTTTTAAAATATTTATTTATTTACTTGAAAGTCAGAGTTATTGGCCAGCGCCGCGGCTCACTACGATAATCCTCCACCTTGCGGCGCCGGCACACCGGGTTCTAGTCCTGTTCGGGGCACCGATCCGGTCCTGGTTGCCCCTCTTCCAGGCCAGCTCTCTGCTGTGGCCTAGGAGTGCAGTGGAGGATGGCCCAAGTCCTTGGGCCCTGCACCCCATGGGAGACCAGGAGAAGCACCTGGCTCCTGCCATCATATCAGCGCAGTGCGCCAGCCGCAGCGCTCTACCGCGGCGGCCATTGCAGGGTGAATCAATGGCAAAAGGAAGACCTTTCTCTCTGTCTCTCTCTCTCACTGTCCACTCTGCCTGTCAAAAAAAAAAAAAAAAGAAAGTCAGAGTTACACAGAGGAGAGGCAGAGAAAGAAAGGGAGGTCTTCCATCCATCGGTTCACTCCCCAATTAGCCACAATGGCTGTAGTTGCGCCAATCCTAAGCCAGGAGCAAGGAGACTTCTCCAGGTCTCCAACATGGGTACAGGGGCCCAAGAACATGGGCCATCCTCCACTGCTTTCCCAGGCCTTGGCATAGAGCTGGATTGGAAGTGGAGCAGCCGAGATTCCAAACAGTGCCCATATGGGATGCTGGAACCACAGGTGGTGGCCCCATGATCAACTACTTTATTTTTTTTTTATTTAGTAAATATAAATTTCCAAAGTACACTTTATGGATTACAATGGCTTCCTGCCCCCATAACTTCCCTCCCACTTGCACCCCTCCCATCTCCCACTCCCTCTCCCATTCCATTCTCATCAATATTCATTTTTTTTGACAGGCAGAGTGGACAGTGAGAGAGAGACAGAGGGAAAGGTCTTCCTTTGCCATTGGTTTACCCCTCAATGGCCACTGCGGCTGGTGCACTGCGGCTGGCACACCGTGCTGATCTGAAGGCAGAAGCCAGGTGCTTATCCTGGTCTCCTATGGGGTGCAGGGCCCAAGCATTTGGGCCATCCTCCACTGCACTTCCCTGGCCACAGCAGAGTGCTGGCCTGGAAGAGGGGCAATTGGGACAGAATCTGTGCCCCGACTGGGACTAGAACCCAATGTGCCGGTGCCACAAGGCAGAGGATTAGCCTATTGAGCCGCGGTGCTGGCTAAGATTCATTTTCAATTATCTTTATAAACAGAAGTTCGATTTAGTATATATTAAATAAAGATTTCATCAGTTTGCACCCACACAGAAATATAAAGTGTAAAATACTGTTTCAGTACTAGTTATAGCATTACTTCACATTGGACAACACATTAAGTACAGATCCCACATGAGAGTAAGTACACAGTGACTCCTGTTGTTGACTTAACAATTTGACACTCTTGTTTATGGCGTCAGTAATGTCCCTAGGCTCTAGTCATGAGTTGCAAAGGCTATGGGAGCCTTTTGAGTTCATCGACTTCGATCTTATTCTGAGAGGGTCATAGTCAAAGTGTAAGTTCTCTCCTCCCTTCAGAGAAAGATACCTCCTTCTTTGATGGCCCCGTCTTTCCACTGGGGTCTCACTTGCTGAGATCTTTCATTTAGGTCTTCTTTTTTTTCCAGAGTGTCTTGGCTTTCCATGCCTAAAATACTCTCATGGGCTCTTCAGCCAGATCCAAGTGCCTTAAGGGCTGATGCTGAGACCAGAGTGCTATTTAGGACATCTGCCATTCTATGAGTCTGCTGTGTATCCCACTTCCCATGTTGGATCCTTCTCTCCCTTTTTGATTCTAACAGTATTAGCAGACACTTGTCTTGTTTGTGTGATCCCTTTGACTCTTAGACCTATCAGAACCATCAATTGTGAACTGAAATTGATCACTTGGACTAGTGAGATGGCATTGGTACATGCCACCTTGATGGGATTGTATTGGAATCCCCTGGCACATTTCTAACTCCTCTATATTTAATTTTTTTTTGACAGGCAGAGTGGACAGTGAGAGAGAGAGACAGAGAGAAAGGTCTTCCTTTTGCCGTTGGTTCACCCTCCAATGGCCGCCGCGGTAGCGCACTGCGGCCGGCGCACCGCGCTGTTCCGGTGGCAGGAGCCAGGTGCTTCTCCTGGTCTCCCATGGGGTGCAGGGCCCAAGCACTTGGGCCATCCTCCACTGCACTCCCTGACCACAGCAGAGAGCTGGCCTGGAAGAGGGGCAACCGGGACAGGATCGGTGCCCCGACCGGGACTAGAACCCGGTGTGCCGGCGCCGCAAGGTGGAGGATTAGCCTGTTGAGTTGCAGCGCCGGCCATAATTTTTTAAAAATTTATTAGACAGGTAGAGTTACAGTGTGTGTGTGTGTGTGTGTGTGTGTGTGTGTGTGTGTGTGTGTGTGAGAGAGAGAGAGAGAGAGAGAGAGAGAGAGAGAGAGAGAGAGAGAGAAAAGTTTTCCTTCCATTTGTTCTCTCCCAAAATGGCCTCTAGAGTTGGCGCTGCACTGATCCAAAGCCAGGAGCCAGGTGCTTCTTCCTGGTCTCCCATTCAGTTGCAGGGACCCAAGCACTTGGGCCATCCTGCACTGCTCTCCTGGGCCACAGCAGAGAGCTGGCTTGTAAGAGGAGCAACTGGGAATAGAACCCAGTGCCCCTATGGTATGCCAGAGCCACAGGTGGAGGATTCGCCATGTGAGCCACGGCACCAGTCCCAAATACTTTATATTTTAAAAATATGATACCATTTATTTTATTTCAGATAATTCTAATGAATTATCAAGGTATATTAGTATTTAAAATGTATTTTTTGCCAGGGAGCCTTGAAGTATCCCTTTTCCTAGAATGCCACTTTTTCAAAGTACATTGAAAACATTTTAACTACATTTTTTCATGAACTCCTGTAACAGGGAGGGTTTTCTTTCTTTTTTTTTCTTAAGAAAACTTTTATTTAATAAATATAAATTTTGAAAGTACAACTTTTGCATTATAGCAGTTTCATCCCATAACCACCCTTCTATCCAAAAACCATACCATCTCCTACTCCCTCTCTCATCCCATTCTTCATTAAGATTCACTTATAGGTCAGCGCTGCGGCTCATCAGGCTAATCCTCTACCTTGCAGCACTGGCACACCAGGTTCTAGTCCTGGTAAGGGTGCCAGATTCTGTCCCAGTTGCCCCCCTTCCAGGCCAGGTCTCTGCTATGGCCCAGGACTGCAGTGGAGGATGGCCCAAGAGCTTGGGCCCTGCACCCCATGAGAGACCAGGATAAGCAACTGGCTCCTGCCTTCAGATCAGCCATGGTGGCCATTGGAGAGTGAACCAATGGCAAAGAAGACCTTTCCCTCTGTCTCTCTCTCACTGTCCACTCTGTCAAAAAATAAAAGATTCACTTATAATTATCTTTATATACAGAAGAACAACTTAGTATATACTAGGATATCAACAGATTGCACATGTTCAGACACACAAGGTGTAGAGTACTGTTTGAATGCTAGTTTTACCATTAATATGCATAGTACAACACATTAAGGACACAGATCCTACATTGGGAGTAAGTGCACAGTGAATCAGTCCAGTTGTTAATTTAACAATTGACACTCTTATTTATGATGTCAGTAATCACCCAAGGGTGAACCAACGGCAAAAGGAAGACCTTTCTCTCTGTCTCTCTCTCACTGTCCACTCTGCCTGTCAAAAAATAAATAAAAAAAAGAGAAAAAAAAGAGAAAAGGCTCTTGTCATGAGCTGACAAGGCTATGGAAGTCTCTTGAGTTCAAAAACTCCGACCTTATTTAGATGAGGCCAAAATCAAAGTGGAAGTCCTCTTCTCCCTTTGGAGAAAGGTACTTCCTTCTGTGATGGCCCGTTCTTTCTGATCAGATCTCACTCACTGAGATATTTCATTTAGGTCATTTTTTACCACAGTATCTTGGCTTTCCATGTCTGAGATACTTTCATGGGATTTGTAGCCAGATCCAAATGCCTTTAGGGCTGATTCTAAGGCCAGTGTGCTGTTTAGGGCATGTGACATTCTATGAGTCTGCTGTGTATCCTACTTCCCATGTTGGGTGGTTCTCTCCTTTTTAATTCTATCAAGTATCATTAGCAGAAACTGGTTTTATTTATGTGACCCCTTTGACACTTAATCCTAACTTTATGGTCAATTATGAACTTAAACTGATCACTTTAACTAGTAAGATGGCATTGGTACATGCCAACTTAATGGGATTTGTTGTCCCATGGCATGTTTCTAGCTCTACCATTAGGGGTAAATCTGAGCGAGAATGTGCCAAACTGTACATCACCTCCCTCTCTTATTCCTACTCTTATTTTTAACAGGGATCAATTTTAAGTTAACTTGAAACACCTAAGAAAAACCGTTGTCAATTAAAGAGTTCAACCAATGGGATTAAGTAGAAAAAGAAAATACAGTCATCAGAAGGGCTGATCAAGTCATTATTGCTCATAGTGTCAGTTTTACTTCTACAGCTTTCCTTTAGGTGATCAGTTACTTGTCACAGATCAGGGAGAACATATGATATTTGCCCCTTTGCGACTGGATTATTTCACTCAGCATGATGTTTTCCAGATTCCTCCATTTTGTTGCAAGTGAACAGATTTCATTTTTTTTTAGTGCTGAGTAGTATTCTATAGAGTGCATATCCCATAATTTTTTTATCCAGTCTTCTGTTGATGGGCATTTAGGTTTTTTCCCTGTCTTAGCTATTGTGAATTGAGTTGCAATAAACATTGAGATGCAGATAGCTTTTATTTGCCAATTTAATTTCCCTTGGGTAAATTCCAAGGAGTGGGATGGCTGGGTCATGTGGTCGGGCTATATTCAGGTTTCTAAGGAATCTCCAAACTGTCATTCATAGTGGCTTTACCAGTTTACATTCCCACCAACAGTGGATTAGTGTGCCTTTTTCCTCGCATCCTCACCAGCATCTGCTGTTAGTTGATTTCTGTATGTAAGCCATTCTAACTGGGGTGAAGTGAAACCTCATTATGGTTTTAATTTGAATTTCCCTGATGGCTAGTGATCCTGAACATTTTTTCATGTGTCTATTTGCTGTTTGGATTTCCTCTTTTGAAAAATGTCAATTTAGGTCCTTGGCCCATCTCTTGAGTGGGTTGTTTGTTTTCTTGTTGTGGAGTTTCTTGATCTCTTTGTAGATTCTAGTTATTAATCCTTTATTGTTTGCATAATTTGCAAATATTTTTCCATTCTGTCAGTTTCCTCATCACTTTCCTTACTGTTTCTTTTACAGTACAGAAACTTCTCATTTTGATGTAATCCCAATTGTTAATTTTGGCTTTGATTGTCTGTGCCTCTAGGATCTTTTACAGGAAGACTTTGCCTGTGCCTATTCCTTGCAGGGTTTCTCTAATGTTCCATAATGATTTGATGGTGTCAGGTTGTAGATTTAGATCTTTACCCATGTTGAGTAGATTTTTGTGTAAGGTGCAAGGTAGGGGTCTTGATTCATACTTCTGCATGTGGAAATCCAGTTTTCCCAGTACCACTTGTTGAATAGACTGTCCTTGCTCCAGGAATTTGTTTTAGATCCTTGATCAAATATAAGTTGGCTGTAGATGTTTGGATTGATTTCTGATGTTTCTATTCTGTTCCATTGGTCTATCCATCTGTTTCTGTACCAGTACCACACTGTTTTGATTACAATTGCCTTGTAGTATGTCCTCAAATCTGGTATTGTGATGCCTCCATCTTTGTTTTTGTTGAACAAGATTGTGTTAGCTATTGGAGGTCTCCTGTGCCTCCATATGAATTTCAGCACCATCTTTTTCCTATCTGAGAAGAATGTCTTTGGTATTTTGATTCGTAATGCATTGAATCTATAAATTGCTTTTGGGAGAATGTACATTTTGATGATATTGATTCTTCCAATCAATGAGCATGGAAGATTTTTCCATTTTTTGGTATCCTCTTCTATTTCTTTAAGGATTTTTAATTCTTATCACAGAGATCTTTGACATCCTTTGTTAAGTATATTGCAGGGTATTCAATATTTTTTATTGCTATTGTGAATGTGATTGATCTTGGAAGTTCTGTTTCTTCCCTGGCATTGTCTGTGTATACAAAGGCTGCTGATTTTTGTTCATTGATTTTATATTCTGCTACTTTGCCAAGTTCTTCTATGAGTTTCAATAGTCTCTTAGTGGAGTTCTTTGGATCCCCTAAATAAAGAATCATATAATCTGCAAAGAGGATAGTTTTACTTCTTCCTTCCCAATTTGTATCCCTTTAATTTCTTTTTCTTGTCTAATGTCTCGGGCTAAAACTTCCAGTACTATATTGAATCACAATGGTGAGAGTGGGGATCCTTGTGTGGTACCAGGACTCTTTGTTTCAGCTCTTTCCCACTCAATATAATGCTTGATCGTGTTGAGGTATGTTCCTTCTATACCAATTTGATTAGAGTTTTCAACATAAAAGAGTGTTTTATTTCATCAAATGCTTTCTCTGCATCTATTGAGATAATCATATGGTTATTCTTCTGCAGTCTGTTAATGCGGTGCATCATATAGATTGATTTGAAATATTTAACAATCCCTGCATACCAGGGATAAATCCCACTTGGTCTGGATGGATAATCTTTATGATGTGTTGTTGCATTCTATTGGCCAGAATTCTATTGAGGATTTTTGCTTCTATGTTCATCATAGAAATTGGTCTCTATTCCTTTCCCTGATCCAGCTCTTTCAAGTTTAGTTATTAAGGAGATGCTGGCTTTGTAGAAAGAATTTTGATGGATTCCATCTCTTTTAATTTTTTTGAATTGTTTGAGAAGAATTGGAGTTAGTTCTTCCTTAAATATCTGGTAGAATTCAGCAGTGAATCCATCCAGTCCTGGGCTTTTCTTTGTTGGGAGGGCCTTTATTACTGATTCAATTTCTGGCTTGGTTATGAGTCTGTTTAGATTTTCTCTTTTTTTAACTTTTATTTAATGAATATAACTTTCCAAAGTACAGCTTATGGATTACAATGGCTCCCCCTCCATAACTTCCCTTCCACCCGCAACCCTCCCCTTTCCCACTCCCTCTCCCCTTCCATTCACATCGAGATTCATTTTCAATTCTCTTTATATACAGAAGACCAGTTTAGTATATCTTAAGTAAAGATGTCAACAGTTTGCCCCCACATAGCAACACAAAGTGAAAAATACTGTTGGAGTACTAGTTATAGCATTAAATAACAGTGTCCAGCACATTAAAGACTGAGATCCTACATGATATTTTTTTTAAAAATTAATTAATTTTCTATGTCTTCATAGTTCAATTTATATAGGTTGTATGTGTCCAGGAATCTATCCATTTCTGATAGATTTCCCAGTTTGTTTGCATACAACTCTTTGTAGTAATTTCTGATGACTCTTTTTATTTCTGCAGTGTCTGTTGTTACATGCTCTTTTTCATTGGTAATTTTATTGACTTGGGTCTTCTCCTTTTTCTGATTAGTTGGACCAATGGTGTCAATTTTGTTTATATTTTCAAAAAACCAGCTCTTCTTTTTGCTGATCTTTTGTAATGGTTTTTTTGATTCAATTTGTTTTTGTTTTTGTTTTTTTGTCTAGTTTTAATTATTTCTCTTTTCCTACTAGTTTTCTGTTTGATTTGCTGTAGTTTTCTTAGACCCTTGAGATGCATTGATAGCTCATTTACTTGGTGCCTTTCCAATTTCTTGATGTAGGCACCTATTGCTACAAACTTTCCTCTTAACACTGCTTTTCTTGTATCTCCTAAATTTTGATTTTGTGTTGTTATCCCCATTTACTTCCAGAAAGTTTTTTCATTTCTCTTTTTATTTTCTTCTATGGCCCACTGTTCATTCAGGAGCATGTTGTTCAGTCTCCACGTGTTTGCATATGCTCTGGGGATTCCTGAGTTGCTGATTTTCAGCTTCATTCCATTCTGTCTTGAGAAGATGCTTGGTATGATTTGAATATTTTGAATTTGCTGAGACTTGCTTTATGGCCTAGTATGTGATCAGTCCTAGAGAAGGTTCCATGTACTGCTGAGATGAATGTGTGTTCTGCAATTGTAGGATGAAAAGCTCTGTAGATATCTGTAGGATTCTTTTGGGTTATAGTGTTGATACAAGTTTATAATAGCTACATCTTCTTGTTGAATTGATTTGTGGCAGCTTTACCCGCTACACCATAGCACCATCCCCACAATTTTCCTCTTGTTTAGAAACCTTAGCTTTTGTTGGGGAAACTGTATTTACTTGCTCAGCTAGGAAATTCAAAACCTGGGTGGTATTTTCATTTGAGTCCTCATTGGAGGGCTGTAGATGAGACTATCATCTACATATTGTAAAATTGCTCTATTTTTAGCTATAATTCCCTGAATTCTTTTGCAAGTACATTACCAGACAAGTACAGGCTGTCCCAGAAACCTTGGAGGAGGACAGTCCATGCATATTGCTGAATTATACGAGAAACCAGGTCAGTCCATTCAAAGGAAATTAAAAACTGAGATTCTGAACTTAACAGGATGCAGAAAAAAAGCATCCTTTAGCTATATACCATGAGATCATTTCAGGTATTTGTGTCAGTATTCTATTAGGATTTTGCACAAGAATATTAATTGAAATAACTGCTTTGTTAACTGCCCTGAGCTCTTGAACCATCATATTCTCCACTTGACTTTAAAACATACAAGATAGGAGTACTATAGTGAGACATGGATCCAAGAGTTCATGGTTGAGCAACAAAATTAACTTTAAGGAAACACGTAAGGAAGATAGCACATCTCTTAGAAACATTTACACATAACTAAAACTTAAGAGACATAAGAATAATCTTTACTTAACACATTAAAGAAAGTAAATCTTTGAGAATAAGTTTTATCATTAACTCTACTACTGTAACTCTTTGAAGATAGAGGTTCTGCATGGGAAATTAGTACACAGTTAATCCTGTTGTTAATTTTAACAATTAATACTTTTTAAGTTTTATTTTTACATTTATTTTATTTTTTTGGAAGTCAGTTACACAGAGAGAAGGAGAGGCAGAGAAAGAAGTATTCCATCTGCTAGTTTATTCCCTAATTGACCACAACAGCTGGAGCTGCACTGATCCAAATTCAGGAGCCAGGAGCTTTTTCTGGGTCTCCCACACTGGTGCAGGGACCCAAGGACTTTGGCCATCTTCTATTGCATTCCCAGGCCATAGTAGAGAGCTGGATCAGAAGTGGAGTAGCTGGGACTTAACCTAGCACCCATATGGGATGCTATTACTGCAGGCAGCGGCTATACCCACTACACCACAGTGCTGGTCCCAACAATTCACATTCTTATGTATACCATCAGTGATCACTCAAAGCTCTTGACATGAGATGCCTAGGCTACTGAAGCCTTTTGAATCTGCAAACTCTGTTTTACCAGTGGCCAAGAACTTCTCAAAATAGGAGATGGTGGCAGGACACAGGGAAATTAACATTCAGACAGGGACATCTCATTGTCCATCTCCCTGTCATGTAGCCAGCCTGTCCTCAGCATACACCACAAGCCTCACTGATTTCCTAAACCATTCTTTTGGAACCTCTGAACTCTACTAGTTTACCCCAGCAACCAAGCACCATCTGCAATGGGTTCTAGAGCTGCATGGTCTGGGAGCATTGGGTTTCCATCAAGGCACAGGCCCAGTGTGCAAAATTTAAAAGACATTAAGTAATAACCGTTGGAAGAAACATTGAAAAGAAAATTGAATGGATATTTAGCACAGAAGTTAAAATGCCATTGAGGATATCTATACCCACGTCATAGTGCTTGAGTTCAAGCTCCAGCTATACTTCTGAATGCAGCTTCCTGCCAATGTGTATGCTAGAAGGCAACAGTGATTTCTCAAGTGATTGGGTCCCTGCAAACCAAATGGAACATTTGTGTTATGTTCCTGGCCCCTTATGCCTAGCCCATCCCAAGCTATGTCGGATATTTGAGAGTGATCCAACAGATGGAATATTCTCTCTCTCTCTCTCTCTCTCTCTCTCTCTCTCTCTCTCTCTCTATCTATCTATCTTCCTGCTTCTCTGAGTCCCTGACAGGTCTGGAAACCATTTCAGTGGGGTCACTTCACCCAGATGAGACCCGGAGAGTCTGGCCAAGTAGCATTCCCAGGGAGAAGGGAGCTTACAGGCTCACACACAGGAAGGGCATCAGTGGTGGTGACTGGACCAAGATTTCCCAAAGGACAAGCAAAGAACAGCTTCATGTGAACACCAAGTTGTTTATAACATGCTGTGGAAGGTGCAGAGCAGAGTGACATCTAAAATGATGACTTGACTTTCTAGGCTTCTCAGTTTCAATCACAACACCCAGACAACTATCTGGAACATTGTTCCAATATATAAAGGAAAAGCCTTGCAGGGTGGTACAAGTGTGCCCCAAAAGAGAAACTCAGGAAATGAGAATGGGGACACTGGCACTGGGAAAATGTGGGACTGAACCCCTAAGCCCTTTGAAGGGACACATAGACTCAGGAGGCAAAAGGCCAGGGATGACAGAACCACCCATTTCAGAGCCTTGGCTTCTTCATCCACAGGATCCCTTTAATGGCAATCAACTAGGAAGATCAAATTAGGTGAGACCTGGGAGGTGCCTTGCAAACAATAATGTTTCTACAAATTAACATATGTCCACCTCATTTCAAAGGCACTGTCTCAGAGACAACATGGGGGACAAACACAAATTCTAACACACCTAAAGCAGGGCTACAACCAGGACTCCATGCCCTTCCTTGACTCATTGGGTGCTGTTGTAATGGAGAGTGAGAGAGATCATGTTGACACAAAGATAAAAAAAAAAAAAGAATCTGTATTAAAAGCCATGCCTGGCAATGATAGATCCCATTGGAACCTTGGAGACTGCCATGCCGCAGTGAGGAGGGCAACAGTTTTAAGTTTTCAACTCATATTCTGTTTGGCTTATTTCCAGAGTCCAAGCACAGGTCCTGCTAGCCAATCATGTTGCTTCAAATCTTATTCTCCATTTTCTTATCCAATCCAGCTGTAAGCATTTTACAGAGTGAAAGTAACAGTTATCTGAATCTTTTAAACTGTTTTATACAATTCCTTCCGTCATTATCTTAAGAAAGCAGCAAGCATGTTTACAGAAGCAGAAGGCAGCAGTTAATAGAGATCCAAGTCTGAGCTGAGAAGAATATTTCCTGGAACAGACCCAGGGAAAAAAAAAACCACTTTCTGGAACCTAAGTCAAAGCTAACAACATGGGGCTTTGTCCAAAAATGGAGTAACTTTGGTCAAGCCCAGATTACCTTGAAATAATGGGGTGTCTTAATTTTTCTGAGCCTTATCATAGTCCAACCCATGTGATCTTGGGCAAATCATTTTCCTTACTTAAACAGCAAGAAGAACTGGAAAATGGTCAAGATCCCTCTGAAGAAAAAGTACTTTAGGAAGCATATTCTGGGCTGCCTGAATAAGTTCTAGGGAAATCACCACAAACCAGATACAATTGCTCTACAATGTTGCCTCCAAATCTGCTCAGTGGTTTCTTTTCTAGCACTTCCTGTTCCTAGCACTTCCTGTTGGGAATTGTCTCTCAGAGACCTAAAGGATGGAAATAATGAAAGAGAAGAAAATAACAGGTGCAGCTGGATCCTGTGCCCCCAAAACAGAGAATGCCTTTTTCTCTAGATATTAGTGAAAGATTGCAAACACTTACTGCACCTTTGCAGGTGAATATGTAAATTTTCTTAAATTCCAAAAAGCAGGAATTGCACAAGTCAGGTCTTTCTCCAAACCATAAAACCAAAAGCAAGCTAGACAAGAAATCTGCATTTCTGAACAATGAAAGATAGATGATAGATAGGTAGGTACATAGGAAGATGGATGGATAGATATAGCATAGACAGATGGATGGGTGGATGGATAGAGAGATAGATAAAGAGCTTAGACAGAACTAGCTCATTTGAAAACCAAAATGTTCCTATTCTGGGTTCATAAAATAATACATGCAATGGCACTGTACTGCATGACTTGAAACTTACCACCTGGGAGGTCAGGTCATGATGTACAGACAGCTGCACACTGAATGAACAACTGCAGTCTCCACCTCTGGAATGACATCACTAGCAGCCCCTGGATCACGCTCCAGTGAAACAGAAAATCTGGCAGTAAAAACACCTTAAAAATCAGACAGTTAAGTCTCTGCCAACTGTTCTAAAAGCATATAAAACATGAAGAAACACGCTTTCAAGAAAACCTACAAAAAGGTGAACAGCAAGAGCCTGAGGCATGTGGGCTACAACTTTACCTCCTCCCAGCTCAGGCTCATCTCATGGAAACTGCACTCTGGCTCCTTTTCCTCCACCTCCCAGACAAGTCTTGCTGTATCTCAGGTCATTCATTTATCAACCTGTCCAGTTCCAACTGAGAAAGGCTATATTCTTAGTGAGTGTTGCCAAGAGATTTGATATACCTTCCCTTGAGTCACTACCCATAAGACAGATGCTGTATATCAGGCATGACAGTCAAGACACTGGGGCCTCAACTGTGCTCACCACAGCTCACTTGCAGGACTGAATTTCCATGGGAGAGGGAAACTGAAAATGCAGGAGACTAATCTATCCTCTCCTTCGGCTACTGTTAGTTCAAACAGACTCACTCCCACACTGAGAGGTGGCATAGGCTTGAAGGAACACCAGGCTATCCAATTTAAGCTATTTAGCCTGACATTATAAGTAATATAAATTGAACCAGATGTGAATTATCTTAAAATAGCTACCACATCCTAATAGATTAGCCAAGGACCATTAGGATTGTGTCTCTTTGGTTTGCTCTCTGAGTAATGGACTCCATCACACTGATGCATATGTGCTCTATGTAGCCTCAGCTTGGCTGCAGGACAGGGGTGGACACTGGGATGGAGGTTGGGGGTAAGTCTCAATAAAGCATAGACACCCACTAGGGTTGGCAAACCCCACAGTTAGGAGTCTCCTCCAAAAGACAACCCCTTGGCCACTGCTGTCCCTCTTTATTAATTGCTAATGCAAATATTTGGGTATTAAATCATAAATCCTTTTACCAAGTTTGGGCATGAGGGTTGGGGCAATTAATCCCATATCCAATCCCAGACACTGAAGCTGTTCCATTTCTCATTCCCTGCACAGACAAGCCTGGGTTAGCAGGGTTCCAGAAAATAGGCTGTTGAGCTAGCAACATGCAGTTCCCAGCATGACCAGGGGAACTCAGAGGCCCTCCAAAAGTGTACCATTAACTGTTACCCTGGCAAAACCCCAAGGGCCTAGCTAGGATGTGGAAGAGGAAAGAAAGAAGCATAAGTGTGCTGTGGTCACAGAAAGAAAGGAAGAACCAATAAGAAACCACACCTGCTTCCAATGGAAGGTGAACAGCTCTGCCCTGAGACCAGACCACAACATAAGACCCAAGGGAAATGCTCTCCCTGGGAACCATCCAAAATATTGAAAAAAATAGAACTCTGCCAAACTCTTTTTATAACACCAGTGTTACTATGATACAAAAATAAAAGAAGGTTACAACACAAATAGAAAACTACAGACTGATAATCCTGATGACCACAGGTGCAAAAATTCTCAAAAATATTAGCAAGGCAAAACCAACACTACATCAAAAGATAATACATCATATACTGGTGAGATTCATTCCAGGGATGCAATGATATCACAACATACACAAATCAACAAATGTAATAGATCACACCAAATAGGATGAAGAACAAAAAAGCCATATGATTATCTCAATAGATGTATAAAAAGCATTAGTTAAGAATCAGAAACCTCCATGATAAAAGCTTTCAATAAATAAGCTATAGAAGAAAATATACTTTATAGAACAAAGATGCTCTATTTCACCTCTCTTATTCAATATATTATTGGAAGTGTTAGCAAGAGCACTTAGAGAAGAGACAGAGATAAAAGTCATCAAAAATGGAGAATAGAAGCTCAAAATATCCATGTTTTTCAGATTATATGATTTTTACATATAAAACCTAAGCACTTCCCCAAAAAAGCTCCTACAATTCCACCCTAAAAAGAATGAAATCTTATTTGCAGCAAATAAATAGAACTGGAGGACATCATGTTAAGTGAAATAAGCCAGAAACAGAAAAACACATGCTTCTCTCCCTGAATGCCAAGTCATTCATGTTACTGCATTTCAGCCCTAAATGTGCCTTATCTTTACTTGCCTCAGAGAGTCCCCATAAAGAGCGGCCTTCCACCTGAATCTGAGAGGAAAATGGGCAAAAATTGAGCTTCTTGGAGCTATAAACTCACAAGCATCCCCTGCAATGCACTGTTCTGCACCCCTGGCCCCAGGAAGCCATAAAAAGTGCAGGCATGTCATAGAGTAGGACACATTGTGACTGAACAGAAACTGAAGGGCCAGAAAAGAGCAGAGCTAGGGCTCAGGAGGATCCTCCTAAGTACTGTTACTAGGCATTCAGCCTCCAAGCCTATACTTAGCCCTAGATGACTATTTTAGCTTCCCAATTATTGCTCCCCATCCCATATCACCCATGCCATGCCAGCTTAAGCCTTGTGTACAAATCTCCATCTCTATCTGAAGGGCTCCCTGACTCTGCATCTGACTGTAGAGTCCTCTCACCTTTTGCCCTCTCCATCCAGTATATGTCACCAATGCTGGACTGATCATTGGACAGAATGCAGCTTTCATTTCTTGAAGGTTTAGTCTGTAGACAGCACATCTTGGGCTTCTAACTCTTGTGTCCCCAGGCTCATCCTCATTGGCCCTGATTTGCCCATGAAAAACCTGAGGACCAGGAAAGCCAATGATGTTCCCAAAGTCACACAATCAGAAAGAAAGTGGCAGGGTCTGTACTCAAATATCAGGTGCCCCCTCCCCTGCTGCTTCATTTGTTTAGCAGGGTGCAGAGGAAAAGTAGACACAGAGCTGGGTTAGATGACCACATGAGGCCACTGCCTGCAAAAACAGCATGCCATATTAGTACCAGTTTGAGTCCCAGTTACCCCAATTCCCATCCAAACCCCTGTTAATGTGCTTGACAAAGCAGCAGAAGATGTCACAAGTGGTTGGGCCCATGTACCAACATAGGAGACACAGAAGAAGCTCCTGGATCCTGGCTTCGGCTTGGCCCAGCTCTAGACATTGCAGCTACTTTGGGAGTGAGACAGTGGATGGAAGAATTCTCTCTCTGTCTCTCCCTTTTTCGCTTGGGTAACTTTGCCACTCAAATAAATAAATCAGTGCTATGCATTGTTACAGTAAATCCACAAAACCCTAATAAGCAAGTTCTGCTATTATGTCCATTTTAAAGATGAGAAAACTTAGATGGATAAAGCAAGTTGTGCAAGTACTGTGCTTTTGGTCAGCTTATAAACATAACTCCTAGGCTATGGGTTATTCTTGTGCCCATTGGACTAGGCCAACTGATGCAGAGGAAACTTCTGATTGTTGGATAACCCTCTGTTAGGCAGTGGTCATGCTGGACTCAAGACATGTGTTCCCTGTGGGATGTATTGGAAGAGTGAGGAGTACATGAGCAAAACAACTCAGACCTGGTCAAGAACACACACCTCATTTTTAAGCTCTCAGCATGTCACTGTCTAGGAAGCCAGCACTGCCAAGAGCCCAGGGTCAACTCTTCATGAACACACTTTAAATTAGCATAAGTGGCAGAAATTTGTAGGAGCAAGGTCCAGTCACCAAAGAGCCTTACTGCAGGGAAGTAGAAGATGTTAATGGCTGCTGGGATCCTTCCTGGTCCCATCCCATCAGTGCAAGATGGAAAACGAGTACACAGTACATCACACTGCTAGCTAGGAAAGAGTGTGCTCATGCCCTAGAGGAAGATGGCTGGACTAGCTGCTGGGGTGCATGGGCTTGTTTGAATGTCTGAGGTGCCTGGTCACTGATCAACATGGGAATGACCATGGGGCATTTCTCTTGGGTTAAAGTGGAAATTTCTGCAGATTTCAGCCTTAGCAAGTTCCTTTCCCTTTAAGTCTAAAAGGTTGTTGGCTGTGGACCAAATTGATATCAATCAATTTCAGGCTCCCACTCTCAGATCTGTCCTCCTCCTCACCCAGTTCGCACTTCCCTGTCATCATGCAGAGAAAATATTTATGAATTACCAGAAAGATGCCACTGGCTCAAGAAAGTAGGAAAGCGCAAAAAACAATAAAAAAGTACTTAACTTCCACATTGAATTCCATCCTTTCCAGCTAGTGGATTTGATCATTTTTCATTCAAGCCCTAATGTAAAAATATGAACTGTTTAGGAAAATGAAACATCATTTTAAGAGATTCATACATATTATATCACACTTCAAAAAAACCCATGAATTAATAAAGTTTCACTTGGAGAAAATTACAAAAAAATAAAGAAAATATTAAGACCAGCTGGGCCAAATGAGAGGAGTAGGTGGCTTGCAGAAACAAATTTTATTGTTTCCTGGACAATGTGCTCTGATTTCTCCTCCTAAGAACGCCATCAATGATACACAAGGCAACAGTTACTAAAAATGAAAACACAATGTTTTTGTGAATTCCCGTGGAAAATGGCTAGAATCCTTCCCATGCCATCCCATGGATGGATGTGGAACTGAGGGCTAAGGCAATTTACAGAGATTTTTGGTGAGTTTACTCTGAACAAAACCTTCAGCCTTTTAAAGTTCCACATAACAATCTTTCTTTCACAAAACAGTTTCCAACAGTCAGCCAGAAACCACCCACATTTGAAAACGAAACAATGCAACAGAGGCTGACAGCCCTGCAAATCAGTGCTGATAATTCTTGGCGACTGGAATTCCATGTGCATGCCTAGCGCCTGGCTCCTAGAGGCTGCGATTGGGCATGCGTTTACCAGCGTTGCTTGGCAACAGTCATTATGAGCCAAGATTGAGAAAGCGCTGAGCTTTTCTGTTGGGGTCGAGGCGAGACAGGTGACTCATCTACAGGGCTAACCTTAGGTTTCTCTGGCTGGGAAGATCAGCAGTAGTCTAGGACCTGAAAGTCTTACCTTCCCATGTAAGAAGGGCGAGTGCCTATGGATGTTGATGTCCTCCGTCGGCTGTTGAGAATGGCAAATGAGATTAAATCAGGTTCTCGGTGCTGCTTCTCACCAAAGGCCCTTGGGAAGCTGCGCAAAACTGCCAACGAGGGTGAAGATGCTTGAGAGCAGCTGCTCCTGATGCTCAGAAGTGGCGGGAACTATAGATACCAGAACCCCTTACAAACCTTGGTGGATGGGGAGAAGTGTGAGCTCAGCAGCAACTGTGGCCAAGCCCGTCCTGTAACCCGGAACCCTGGGCTCCCAACCCCACAGGCTTCTCAGCACCTGAGATGGATAACAGTGCCTAGGCTACCTCTCTGAGCAGCTGAAACAAAAACAAAACCTCAGCTGGCTTCCGAGCTACCTGTGATCCCCTTACAGAACACCTTCCTGACTAGGGTAAGTGATTTAACACAATTACATCTGTGGAGTGGCTTATTTTAATGTACACATTCTATTGCATATACTGTACACACTACAGAAAAATGCATCCCGAGATAAATAATTTTCATCATATATCAATTTCTCAGCCAATAATTCTTTTGGTAAAATCTAGCATCTGTTTCATATCAGTGAACATTTATGTATACACATTCTCTAATGAGAGGCCTTAGATGGGCGCATGGACAGCGAAGGTGTTTCTGTGTTAATAAGCAATTATCTATTCTCAAAATGTGAGCTCTGTATATGTTTATTCATTTTACATAAGCAAAATAATGATGGCAAGGCTTTAAAATTTTTGAGTTACAATGCTTTCATTTACTCTTGTGATAATACTTGTTGGGAATGCTTTAAAGACTTGCTATTGAAGATATGAAAGTGTGATGCTAATTTTCACAAAATAATCATTACTGACAGTTGAAAAGACATGTGAATGGGACCTGATAGGAAATCCAGAAATACCAAAGAATGGGTAAGAATTTAGAGCTGATACTGGTTATATTTCACAATATAAACTTGATGAATGATTACAAAATAATAATAATGAACATAGTTTTAGTTTGTTTTCCATTATAGTCCCCAGTATTTTCCCATTTCAGCTATGTCAATTCATTATAAAGGGACATGCTATTTCCCTGGTGCTCTAAGAAGAGTGTGGTTTAGCAGTCAGTTTCCCTCCCTTTAAACTGGTATCTCACACTGCAAGCAGCAGAAAGAGGCTGAGGATGCACACCGGCAGCAGCAGCATCATTGCACACCAATGAGTGAACTTTACCGCCCTGCTCCATGCTATCTTGTAGTTATGGCAGATGAAGCAGATCGTCATTTCCAATATTAAGATGTACAGGACCCAGAGAATCGTGGTGTAGGTGCTTGGCAGTGCACACCTCAGAACCCACCCACGCAGTCATATAGTGCAGCACTAGAGGGTAGCCCAAGTCACCCACCAGCAGGAGCAGCACTCTCCAATCTTAAAGATCCCTGGTTCTGCTCTACTAAGTGCACCTCCACAATGGCCATACTGCCCATGATAACCAGTGAGGTCAGACAACTGGTGTGTCTGTCAGAGATCAGTAACATGTGATTGGCACCAGGACCTGCATGGCCCCCATGCTAAAGGGAAGAAGGCTCTGTGTGGGAGGGAGAGCAATGGCATGTGGAGCACTAAGCCCATGGGGATGGCATGGGAAGGATAAGTGCTGAGCACATCTCGTTGCCTGGAGGGCACCATTCTGGGTTGGTGAGCTTGGAACTTAGGGAAGACCAGAAGAGACCCAGTCAGCCTGTGGGTCGGGCAGCCCAACTTCCCATCCACAGGTTTCTACTCCATGTTTCCATGTCTGGTGCCTGAGGATCATCACACATTTGAACCAGTACAAGAGCAGAGCAAGTTCCACTGGAGCAAAACCCTCAGGGGGTGACATAGGACCACTTGAGGTACCTAGACCTCCTTACCACCACCAGCTGGAAGGAAATGTAAAGGAGGTCATTCCACTAAGCTGCAGGAACCCCCTACACCTGAATTTGACCCTGCTGAATTCTCACCAATACCCCTCTCTAGGCTGCAAGTGAGGGTCAAATCCACTGGTCTGAGGGTGCCATCTTTCTGTTGGGAGACAGGTCTGCCCAATCCACTAAGGCAGGAAGCCCAGGAGACTCCATCCACCATCCCACACTGGAATCAGGCTCTAAGATTGAGTCCTCCTTTGCTTCCCCAACTCTGTTTTGCCGGCCCTGCTACCCCAACATTCTGTCCAAATGGCACAGGCTTTTCCAAGTCCTGCTGCTTACATGCAATGCTCCCATCTCCATTTCTGCACAAGCCCTCCTTGTCCTAACCCTCACTCACCTGTTTTCAGGGCCTGCTCACACTTCCCAGTCAAGTCCCTTCCCACCCCTGCAAAGTGCCCCAGCCTTGGGGGCTCAGTTGACTGACCTGTCTAGACAAAGTCATAACTCTTAATGTTAGCCATAACAGTCAAGTGCTCAATCATGGCACCTCCACTCAGCTCTGCCTCCCACGGGTACCCATGGCCAAGCAGAGGATTCCCTGCCACTCAGAGCCTCCAGAGTATGGAGTCCTTTGGGGTCCCTGGGCTCCTGCTTGCAGCAACAGGCCATTTTATTGCCCACTGGCTCTACAGTCTGACTTGGAAACCCTCAAGGGCCCCTTCTTGCCCATCTGGGGCTCCTTTGGCTTCAATCATAGTTGGAAATTTCTTCTCTCCTTCTGTCCACACCACAACTGCATCCTCCCTTTTTCCCTGATTCACTCAGAAAATCCAGGGCTGAGGTGCCCTGATGATGGGAAAGATCCCATCCTCAGAAATTAAGGGACTGGTGACACCCTCATCCTCAGCCCAGACTTCTTACTAGGCTTCTCCTGGGCCTGGATCCTGGCTACTAGAAACTTACTTGAGGATGCTGGCTTCTGGTGGTTGCCCCAACCCCACACCTCCTGTGGCTCCCATGGAAACCTTCCAGTGAGCTCAAAGGAGTGGACAACTTGGTGTTCAGCTGGTGGGTAGGGATCCTGGTGTCCCCAGCTGTGCTAGATGGCACTGGGACAGCACTGAGCAGTGGAAAGCAGATGGTGCAGGGACTGAACACAGCAGGGCTCACTTGAGGCTCTGATACTGTGCAGCAGCCCTCTGGGATCTGGCACTTCACCCACCCAGGGAATCCTGCTTACCTGCACAGGCAGCTCACTGGGCCTGGTATCTTTCTGGCAGCCTACAACAAGGTACAGGGCTAGCTGTCCAGCTTGATTCTGTTGGTCCCATGGATAGGTACAAGGCAGGTCCTGAGTCACAGTCCAAACTGGAGCAAGGGTCCTCTGGGCCTATAGGAAGCAATTCAGCATTCCTGGATTTCCTGGAAGGCACAACAAAGGGAAGATGAATGGCTTTCCATAGGATTCGTGGGTTGAGGTCTCAGGTGCCACTCTCCACACTGTCCTCACTGAGCTCCCACCTCCTGTTGTCCCATCCATTCTTAGGGCAAGGGTTGTCCTTTGTGAGCCAGAAGAGGAGACTGAAGATTAGAGAGGTGTCATGGATGATTGCGATGTCATGATGGGTTGAGCCAGCACCCTTCTATGCCTACCTATGCAGAGGTCCTTCAAAGGACACTGGGTCACTGCTGATGGTGGAGTCTGCACAAGTTGCCCCAGATGCATCCCTGCTAGGTTCCTGATAGCCAGGCAATCATGGCCATGAAGGACAAGGTGAACTGGCCACCGTGGTGTTGCCTCACACACTGAAAGGCCACTCATACTTGCTCTTCCTGAGGAAGAGCCCACAGGATCCCAAAGCTGCCTTTGCCCAGGAAGGAAGCTCCTCTCTTGTGGGGTGGAGTGGAGAATAAAGACCACCACTCCCTCCAGTCTCAGAGAGAGTTCATAGGTAGACCCCTCTACCCTCAGTCAAGTATGTGCTCAATGCCCACACAGCAGTCATGACCCATAGCCTGTCAGCTGATTGCCTCATGAAAAGGGGCTCTTCAGCCAGAGTGGGGCAGAGTTTTGTGATGGGGTGTTTCCTAGGATAACTTGTAAGACCACCAGTCAGGAATGGGAAGACATTGGAGCAGGCAACACACACACACACACACACACACAGATCTTCCATTTGCTGTTTCATTCCTTTGTTGGCCCCAATGGCCTGAGACAAACCCAGAATCCAATAACTGCATTTGGTCTTCCACATGGATGGCAGAGGCCCAAGCACTTGGACCATCTTCTGCTCCTTTCCTAGATGGATTAGCAGAGAGCTGGATCAAAAGTGGAGCAGCCAGGATTCAAACCAGAGCTCATAGGGAATGTCAGCATCTCAGTCAGTAGCTTAATCTGCTGCAACTTCAACTTTAGGGGATTGAATTTTTATTTTGTGAAATGAAACTTCAGAATACTTTAGTTAGAGGTCTTTGTTGACATAAAAATGCCATTTATGACTTGGTTTTCTTTTCAGACTTTTGGGTTTTATATATTTAAAATTAAGAATTTTTGGCCCATGCCCTGGCTCAATAGGCTAATCCTCCACCTGCAGGGCCGGCACCCTGGGTTCTAGTCCCAATCGGTTCGCCAGATTCTGTCCCGGTAGCTCCTCTTCCAGTCTGGCTCTCTGTTGTGGCCTGAGAGTGCAGTGGAGGATGGCCCAAGTTCTTGGGCCCAGCACCCACATGGAAGACCAGAAGAAAGCACCTGGCTCCTGGCTTTGGATTAGTGTGGTGCACTGGCTGCAGCGCACCAGCTGCAGCAGCCATTGGAGGGTGAACCAATGGCAAAAGAAAGACCTTTCTCTCTGTCTCTCTCTCTTTCTCACTGTCCATTCTGTCTGTCAAAAAAAAAAAGAATTTTTATTCCATCATAAGTTTACTTTTGTTTTTTTTCTTTATTTATTTTTAACTCAATATTTCATTATGTTTTGAGGTAATATTGTAATTTACATTATTGTCCAAGGTTTAATTATGTTAATAATTAAAGAGATCAACAGATAAAATGTTAAAAGACTACAATACAGTAGGAAAGAGGTAAAAACAATAATCAAATGAAAAGATGTTTAACTTCTTTCAAATAATGCAAATTTTAAAATAGTCACAAAATCACAAAAGTTATAGGGTCATAAATCCTAAAGCTAATTTCTCCAAGTTAACAGGGCAACAATATGGAACTATTGGAAACTAATGGAAACTATATGAAACTATTTGGAAAATTAAATTTTTAAAGATTTATTTATTTATTTGAAGGTCAGAGTTATACAGAGAATGAGAGGCATATATACATAGAGAAAGAGGTCTTCCATCTGCTGGTTCACTCCCCAGTTGGCCACCAACAGCTGAGCTGCACCAATCTGAACACAGGAGCCAAGCACTTCTTTTGGGTCTCCCATGGGGTACAATGGCCCAAGAACTGGCCCATCCACATGGGATGCCAGCACTGCAGGTGACAGGCTTACCCACTGTGCCACAGTGCCAGCCCCTGGAAAATTAAATTCTAAATTCTTATCTATATTTGAGTGTTTCTGGGTTTCTGTTCTTTCATTCATTTCTTTCCAATTTTGAATAAATGATTAATTTGTGAAAATCAATACTTCTCATATTTAGAAAGATAAGACTTTTTTTAAAGATTTATTTATTTATTTGAAAGTTAGAATTACACAGAGGAGAGGTAGAGAGAGAGGTCTTCCATCTGCTGGTTCACCCCCCAGCTGGAACTGTGCCAATCCAAAGCCAGGAGCCTGAAGCCAGGAGCCAGGAGCTTCTTCCTCGTCTCCCACACAGGTGCAGGGGCCCAAGGACTTGGGCCATCTGCTACTACTTTCCCAAGCCATAGAAGAGAGCTGGATCAGAAGTGGAACAGACAGGACTTGAACCAGCACCCATGTGGGATGCTGGTGCTTCAGGCCAGAGCATTAACCTGCTACACCACAGCGCTGGCCCCAAGACAAGACTTTTTAAAAATAAATTACAAACATCATCACAACAGTAGAAGAGCATATGTAACTCTGAAATTTGAAAACCTTGTGGTTTTGGTAAAGCCAATAAACATAATGTACTAATATTTTGATAAAAATAAGCCTCCACATCCATGAACACAGGGCCATCTTCTCACCGCAGTCCCCCTCTTCAAAAATGCACAAATCAAGTGAGCTGTGCACTGATATAACATGGATATTGGATTTACTGAAAGAATGTTTTTAAAGATTTATTTATTTTTATTTGATGAGTTCAGAGTTACAGAGAGAGGGAGGGAGGGGTAGAGAGAGAAAGAAAGAGAGAGAGAGAGAGACCTTCCATCTGCTGGTTCCATCCTCAGATGGCTGCAACATCTTGAGCTGTGCCAATCTGAAGCCAGGAGCCAGGAGCTTCTTACAGGTCTCCCACAAGTGCGTAGGGGCTGAAAGACTTGGACCATCTTTTTTTTTTTTTTTTTTGACAGGCAGAGTGGATAGTGAGAGAGAGAGACAGAGAGAAAAGTCTTCCTTTTTGCCATTGGTTCACCCTCCAATGGCCACTGCGGCTGGCGCATCTCACTGATCTGAAGCCAGGAGCCAGGTGCTTTTGCCAGTCTTCCATGCGGGTACAGGGCCCAAGCACTTGGGCCATCCTGCACTGCCTTCCTGGGCCATAGCAGAGAGCTGGCCTGGAAGAGGGGCAACAAGGATAGAATCCGGCGCCCCAACCAACTGGGACTAGAACCTGGTGTGCTGGCGCTGCAAGGCAGAGGATTAGCCTGTTAAGCAAAGGTGCTGGCCGGACCATCTTCTATTGCTTTCCCAGGCCACAGAAGAGAGCTGGATCAGAAATTGAGCAGCTGGGGCTGGCGCTGCAACTCAATAGGCTAATCCTCCACCTGTAGCACTGGCACACACCGGGTTCTAGTCCCAGTTGGTTGGGGCACCGGATTCTGTCCTGTTTGCCCCTCTTCCAGGCCAGCTCCCTGCTGTGGCCAGGGAGTGCAGTGAAGGATGGCCTAAGTGCTTGGGCCCTGAACCCCACGGGAGACCAGGATAAGCACCTGGCTCCTGCCTTCAGATCAGCGCGGTACTGTGCGCCGGCCGCAGCGCGCCGGCCGTGGTGGCCATTGGAGGGTGAACCAATGACAAAAGGAAGACCTCTTTCTCTCTGTCTCTCTCTCACTGTCCACTCTGCCTGTCAAAAAAATAAGTAAATAAAATGAAATTGAGCAGCTGGGACTCAAAACTGGTGCCCAGATGGGATGCTGATTCTGCAGGCGGCAGCTTTACCTGTTATGCCACAGCACTCCCCTCCCCCCAAATTTCTAATAGTTAAAAATCAGTTATGAAAACCTTTAAAGAAACAGTTTAATATGAAATATAAGAGGTAGAAAGTTGCATTTCATTTAAAAATTTAATATTGAAGGATGACAAAGATGAAAAATGTAGTTTGAAAATGTTGTCACAATTAAGAAAGTAGCAAGTCTGTTGAGAATAAAAACAAAGGAAATGAAATTTCTTTTAAAATCAGTAAAGTTTAAATGGAGCAGCTGTGTGTAGGTTTGTTTAAAATATTCTCTCATGTTCAAGAAAATCCTCAGCTTTATAGTTGTTCACAAAGAAGAGGAAGTAAATTATTTACAAGGGATTTTTGAACAAAAGTATTCTAGGTAAAAGTGTAATTCAAAGTTTTTCTGCCAAAAATACATCATTTTCAAGGTCTTACACATGTGGATTTGGAGATTATGTTTAGCTCCAAAGAAAAGCCTGCTATCAGTGAGATTTCTGTTACTAAGAGAACTGCATTCAGTGACGCAGTGCAGACAGCTGGGAAAAGGACTGGTTGTACTGACTCTGTGAGTAAGTCACTGTGCCAAGCAGCTGTCAGACCACAGTGTGCAGTGGGTTTCCACAAACACAGTGAAGGGTCTGTGGTCACACTGTGAAGGAAACCCCCTCCTGTAAGTGTATGTAGGACTTTATCAATATCCACACTAATGTTGAGATTCTGTCATGGATATAGTACTAGGTCCACTCAGATCATTTTCACTGTGGGTGTCCAAAATTGTGCCTGATATAGAACAACTTTTTAAAGACTTATTTGTTTATTTTAAAAGCAGAGTTACAGAGAGGCAGGAAGAGAGAGAGAGAGAGAGGTCATCCATCCACTGGTTCACTGCCCAGATGGCTGCAACAGCTGGAGGTCTGCTGATCAGATGCCAGGAGCTAGGAGCTTCTTCAAAAGGTCTTCCATGTGGGTGCAAGGGCCCAGGGACTTGGAACATCTTCCACTGCTTCCCCAGACCATAGGAGAGATCTGGATCAGAAGTAGAGCAGGTAGGTCTCAAACGGGTGCCCACATGGGATGCTGGCACTGCAGGCAACTGCTTTACACACTATGCCACAGTGCTGGGCCTGGAGCAACTTGTTTTAAAGTAAAAATATGGTTCCATTTTGATCTGAATTCCATGAGAAACTTTTTAGAAGTGTTTCTAGATGTACTAGGAATATACTGGGGGCCATTTTCTTCCTTAATATTATTTCAAAATTTTACCCAGGAACTTCAGGTGGGCCTGTTATTCATACACTTGAGAGAACACCCCATGCTGAGCATGTGTTAATGTGGATATGAATAGACAGATGGATATGTGACCACAGAAAATGCTGGTGCCAACATGGCATTATGCACTCTGCAGCCTCCATTACCATGGAGTTGAATCATATAGTTTCTAATCCTACTTGTGCTACCTTTTTTTTTTTTTGACAGGCAGAGTGGACAGTGAGAGAGAGAGACAGAGAGAAAGGTCTTCCTTTTGCCGTTGGTTCACCCTCCAATGGCCGCCACGGTTGGCGCACTGCGGCCGGCGCACCGCGCTGATCCGATGGCAGGAGTCAGGTGCTTCTCCTGGTCTCCCATGGGGTGCAGGGCCCAAGAACTTGGGCCATCCTCCACTGCACTCCCTGGCCACAGCAGAGAGCTGGCCTGGAAGAGGGGCAACCGGGACAGGATCGGTGCCCCGACCGGGACTAGAACCCGGTGTGCCAGCGCCACAAGGCGGAGGATTAGCCTAGTGAGCCGCGGCGCCGGCCTACTTGTGCTACCTTTAAGCTGAGTGATGTCAGGCAAATATGTTGTGTCTCACTCTTAGGTTTCTAAGTACTTACTACTGGTAAATGCTATTCCTACCACACCACATCACACACTACCAAGGAAGAATTGCAGCTGAGAGAGAGGCTGAGACTTTCTGCATAGCCTCACAGAGGCACATGCAGAGCCATTGGTTCTTCCCTGAAAACTCCATGTCTGTGAGTTATCCAATAAGAACCCAGCAATGTAGCCCAACTAAAACAGTGCTGGCCTGCTGAAAGACCAGGTCATTGAATCCCCCAGGAATTTTTCTCAGCCTCTAGCCTTCAGCCTTGCAGCCTTTTTTGTCAACTTCAAGCATGCAGCAACAGTAATTGTGACCAGTCTTCTATTTCTATACTCGCTATGCAAGCCATCCCTGAGGCACTGGAGGACATGGAGAACAGGCAAAGTGTGCACCAAGACAGCATTGCAATGTCACATAGAACTACCAAGAGCCAGGGGACAGTGGTAAGTACTTCACATGCACACAGATGCCTGCCCACTGTCCAGCTGATTCTCCTAGAAATGGAAAGCTGCACCTAACCCTTTATTCATCCCCCCCTCAGTGTGAGGATCCCTTTATTCCAGTTCTGCCTTCTAAGGATACAATGAGATCCTCCTGGGGGTAGGAGGAGTAGAGGAGACAACTGTGCCATGACTGTCAGCCACCACCCAAGCCTCAGTGTCCTCTCCACTTGCACACACAGCCCAGAAGACCTGCACTCTATCCTGGGCACCAGCTTGGGGCTGCTGCCAACGGATCCTCAGAGCTCCTCTGCCCACAGCCAAGCTCCCAGCCTCTGACCACCACATGATTGATAATTACCCCACTCCTGTCATGGTACCCAGTCTGCCCAGGAATGCAACAGAGAGGAGCCAGCAACACACAAGTGACATCACCTGTGGACACAATCCAAGGCACCTGGAGAGGACAAAGGCAGGGTGGAGACAGAAGGGGCAGAGAGCAAAAGTTCATGCAGCTCAGGGCTTGGCCATGCCTGTTCCACACTGCTGCCTTCAGGGAACCTGATCTCATGGGCATGGGAACCTAAGACCCCAGCTTTCCTTCCTGGAGCTGCTATATTGCTGGAGTCTGGGTTCTGGAGGTGGCACTGAGCCTGCGCTCAGGGTCAGTGTGGCAGATGCCCTCTTTACAGTCCCAGGCCACTCCTGGAAACTTCCTTGAAGTGCCTGGGGTACAGAGCACATATATGGGGAATGCCTGTCACTGACCCCACAGCCCAACAGGTGCTTCCACCATAAAAGCAGTGGTCTGTGTCTGCCAGTCCATGCCTGTAGCTCCTAGGGTTGGTCAGTGCAGTGGGGCCAGATTCCATTTCTACAGGCTGTTGTTGGGGACAACCAGACTATGTGTGTCTGTGGATGCATGCCTCAACAATCTCCAGCCTCCCTTAGGGCCTCCGCACTGCCCAGAGTCTGCTGTCCCTAAGTCCCTGCAGCATTCCCCTGTGCTTGGGAGGGGGCCTCTGAGGTCCAGCACCACTGCTAGGCAACTGTTCCAGCAGGGTCCCTACACATGCTGGGTTCCCAAGTGTGGCCAGGACAAGCTGCTGGAGACACTGCCACTGGGGCTGGGGGAAGCCCTGGGGAGGCCATGCCCAGGGATCAGCTTGGGTCACTGTTGATTCTGTGACTTAAGTACAGTGGGGATGAGGCTATAATCTGCCTCTTTTGCTCTGGGCTCCTAAGACCCTGTGCTGAGCCAACACTGCTCAGCCTGATCCTGCTCAGTCTGAACCAGAGGAGCCCTGCAATGCAAGCCCCAAAACAAACCCAATCAGCCACTTCTTTTTGCTCCCACCTGGCACGTGGCACTCAATGCCTATGTGGGAAGACCAAAAGAAAGCCACAAAACTCTGCAGCATTGGATGCCCAGAGTGTGTCCAGCTCTGTGCCTGGACCCAACTTCTAGGCATTGTCAACCTTTTTTCCCTAGAAAACACAGGCTGGAAACTTTGGGGAGAAATGTGCATATGGCAGTTGGAGAGTCTAGGCTGAATCCTTCCCCAGCCTGTGTCCCACAGCCAGACATAGGCCCCAGTCTGGGATGCAAGGTGCCCATGTTGTCCCCTTCCAAGAAAACCTGACTGGTGATGTGTGATAATTGCAAACAGGCAATCCAAAAACCCTCAAGCAGTGACCCTCTGCCAGAGACCTTTGAAGGAACTTAATCGTCTGCAGCATGCCTATGCATTGGACCTCATGACCGTGGCCCTGGTAGCTTAGGGGCACCCACTGGTGGATTTTTCTTTCTGCCAAATTGTGCCAGTCTCCTTGGCCTAGCATGTATGCTCCTGTTGGATCCCAAGCACCTTTTTCTGTCCCCATGACCAGCAAGTTGTTGCACAAGCCAAGGGCAGGGAAGCAGCCAGTAGCCCAATACCTAGGACTCTAGGATAAATTCATCAACAGTTAAAGACAAGATATCTCCAGTTCTGCAGGGCACTCTCAGGGCTCACTTGGAGTGCCAAGCCTGGCCTTTCAGGAAATTGAGGTCCAAAGTACAAGTAAAGAATCTAGATTAGTTTTCACAGATTCTCATAGCCAGACTCCCAGAGCCTCTTCCACAACCAGGAGTGGAGCTGGAATTATTCTGAAACTGTAGAGTGCACAGGCAAGTGTGGAAGCTGATTCCTGATTCTGCTTCCCCTCCTTTTCCCATAATCTCTTGAGGCTTCTTCTATCCCTAAAAGCTTTAAGCCTTAATGTCCTGAGGGCCTAAAAGCTCAACATCCATGGAAACTAGCTCAGAGATCCAATCAGAAAAAGGCCTACAACAGGCAGGAGATGGGGTCGGGCAGAATAGGGGAGTTCTATAAAATCTGGTTTTGTTCTACTGCTAAAAATGCCTCTGACAGAAAATCTGCAAGGAAAGATCAATGCAGTAGTGAGAAGAGTCTTAGATTTTACATGAGATTGCTTTTTCCAAATAGATTTCACTTACTGGTTAATTTTTTAAACAAAAAAAAATTTTTCCTGCAAATACAATCTGATTTTTGCAGAGTTCACAATTCCTAATAGACCGTAATATCACTTTTTATACAAATTGTAGCTTTGGGGACTTTATCTCCCAAGTAAAGCTTGTTTTTGATAAGATTTCTATTATTCCATAACTGCATGGGAAGACACAATGCAAACATAGCTGATAATGATGTTGATATATAGTTGATTCTGCAAAGAAGACCCTGAGCCAGACATCTGCCAGGTCAGAGTATGCAATAGTTGTCGACAAACACAGGAAAGGGTCTGTGAAATACTGAGAAGGAAACCCCTCCTGTCAGATTTTGGGGGCCATTCTGTGGCCACACATACTGTCCTTTTCCTCTCCTCCATTCCAGAAAGCACATGACTTTTGTTTTTTAAAGAGTTATTTATTTGAAAATCATAGCTACAGAGAGGAGGAGAAAGAGAGAGAGGGAGAGAGAGAGGGAGAAAGAGAGAGAGAGGAAGGTTTTCCATCCACTGGTTCATGCCCCAAATGGCTGCAATGGCAGCAGCTGTGCTGATCCAAAGCAGGAGCCAGGAGCTTCTTCAAGGTCCTCTCACAGATTCAGGGACCCAAGGACTTGGGCCATCTTCTTCTGCTTTCCCAGGCCATAGTAGAGAGCTGGATTGGAAGTGGAGCAGCTGGGACTAGAACCAGCACACATATAGGGTGCCAGCACTGCAGATGGCAACTTCCCTCACTACACCACAGCACCAGGCCCCACATAACTGTTTGGGGATATTCTATTATCCCCCAACTCAGATCACTTTCCTTTTCTGTTTTTTTTTTGAATACTTCTTTATTATTTAAAAGTCAATTTTGGGGGCTGGTGCCTTGGCTCACTTGGTTAATCCTTTACCTGCAGTGCTGGTATCCCATATGGGAGCTGGGTTCTAGTTCCGGTTGCTCTTTTTCCAGTCCAGCTCTCTGCTGTGGCCCAGGAGGGCAGTGGAGGATGGCCCAAGTGCTTGGGCTCTGCACCCACATGGGAGACCAGGAGAAAGCACCTGGCTCCTGGCTTTGGATCACCACAGCAGCAGCCGTAGCTGCCATTTGAGGAGTAAACCAATAGAAAGAAGACCTTTCTCTCTGTCTCTCTCTATCTATAACTCTACATGTCAAATTAAAAAAAATCAATTTTAAACACACACACAAACACACACACACAAACACACACACACACACACACACACAGAGAGAGAGAGAGAGAGAGAGAGAGAGAGAGAGAGAGAGGAGAGAGAGAGAGAGGTCTTCCATTTGCTGGTTCACTCCCCAGTAGGTCACAATGGGCAGAGCTGGGTCTGGCCAAAGCCAAGGCCAACAGCTTCATCTGAGCTTCCCACTTGGGTACAGAGGCCCAAGAGGCCCAAGAACTTGAACCATGCTTGTCTACTTTACCAGGCACTAGCATGGAGCTGGATTGGAAATTGAGCAACCAGGACATGAACTAGTGTGCATATGCAGATTACAGTTCATTCTGGTACACCACAGCACTGGCCTCTGCAAGGGGATGTTCTGAAGGTCTTTCTACACATGCCTGAGATTATCTGTATGATCATTTCCCCTGTACCATAAGTTAAAAACATCCAGGAGTTATTGCTGGTTCTATTATTTAGGAGAGTGCAAAACACCTCAACTCTGGGCAGACATGAACAGCCATATGGATGGATGAATGCATGAGTGATCACCAAGGAAACTGGTACCAAGAGTGCATTGTCAACTCGGGGGTTGGGGATGGATTTACATCAGCTGGGAAAACAAACAGTTCTTCCTTGTGTGTGCACTCTTATTGCATACTTTTTAAAAAACATATATTTAAGTGAAAGAGTTACAGAGATATGTTTTCACCCACTGGTTCTCTCCCCCAGATGCCTGCAATAGCCAGGGTGAGCCAGCCTAAGTCAGGAACAAGGAGCTTCATCTGGTCCCTCAGGTGCGTGGCAGAAACACAAATATTTTGGCCTTATTTTGTTCTTTTCCGCAGACCATTAGCAGGGAGCTGGATAAAAAGTGGAATGGCTGGGGCCAGTGCTGTGGTTCAGAGTGTTAATGCCCTGGCCTGAAGGGCCAGCATCCCATATGGGTGCCAATTCTAGACCTGGCTGCTCCACTTCCTATCCAGATCTCTGCTGTGGCCTAGGGAAGCAGTAGAAGATGGCCAAAGTCCTTGGGCCCCTGAATCTGCATGGGAGACCTGAAGGAAGCTCTTGGCTCCTGGTTTCAGACCAGCACAGCTCTGAAAGTTGTGGCTAGCTGGGGAGTAAACCATTGGATGGAAGACCTCTCTCTCTCTCTCTCTGCCTCTCCTCTCTCTGTGCAACTCTTTCAAGTAAAATAAATAAACCTTAAAAAAAAAGTGGAATGACCAAGACATTAACCATGCCCATATAGAACCCCACTGTAACAGGCTGTGACTTTACCTATTATGCCACAATACTGTCCCTTTACTATGCACTCTTAATATAAATATAAAAAATAACATGAAAAAATGTAAATTATTTTCAGACACTGTAGTAATTTATTTCTAAATTTTCTTCTTGAAGCAAAATTTTCCAAATAGTAATTTCTCATCTTATAAGCTCCTTATATGATAAAGAAGTAATGTTGAACTATTTGATTAAGCAGTTAAAATTTTGTACAGTATAAAAATTTTAGCAAACATGATGAATTCGAGTTAAAGGATCAATCATTTCCAGTGGTTCAAATTTTGCCATTTCATATTTCAGAAAATTTCCTAACTCCATTCATTTTGATCAGGAAACCTGTACATATAAATGTTTAATCCATCATTATTAGCATATGATAACATATATTAGAACTGTACTTGGAGAAAATGTCTATACAGACACACATAGCTTTCATAGTATATAATGTGAATAAAAGTGTGAATTTGGAGTCACTCTGCACTTACTCCTCATGTAGGATCTCTGTCCTTAATGTGCTGTACATTGTGATTTAATGCTATAACTAGTACTCCAACAGTATTTTTTCACTTTGTGTTTATATATGGGGGCAAACTGTTGAAATCTCTACTTAATATATACTAAACTGATTTTCTGTATATAAAGAGAATTGAAAATGAATCTTGATGTGAATGGAAGGGGAGAGAGAGTGGGAAAGGGGAGGGTTGCGAGTGGGAAGGAAGTTATGAGGGGGGAGAAAGCCATTATAATCCATAAGCTGTACTTTGGACATTTATATTCATTAAATAAAAATTTTTAAAAATTTAGGAATTCACATTTCTTTGATTAGGGTTGATTGTTTTTGGAACCTATTGATTTAAATTTGCCTATCAAACTATATAACTTTTAGAAAAATATTCATATGCACTATGATTTTCATTCAAGGCACAGTGAGGCAAAATTCTTTAAATTGAAGAAACTTCAAATACAATCACCTCTTAATTCATTATTAGAAAGTTTTAGACATAATTTTAGCTTAAGAATTCACAGGTTTTGTTTATTATTTATTTATTTATAATTTTTTTATTTGAGAGTAGGTTCACTCACTGTGAGACATTGCCAGCTACATTTAATTGTAGTTTTTAGCTCTTGTTTATACTCCTGTAGAATTGAGGTCTTTCTACTTTTACTTTTTGAATATTATGGTTAGTGGTGCATTAAGCCTCTGATTATAGAATTGAGTGAAATTATGTTTTATCACAAAAATAGAAAAAGAAAGGTAGGAAAGAGTTGGATTTAGGGAAGAAGTGAAGGAGGGAGGGCAATGTGGTTATTTTCTCAAAATTTTACCTATGAATTACAGAAACCTGTTCTCTTTACATTAATAAAACCTTTTTAAAAGAATATTTTGTCACAAAAACCAATACAATATTATTTGCAAATTATTAAATCAACTTGTTTAATATTTGTCTTCTATGCACTATGAGGACATAGAGGGGCATGTCTTTCCTGTTCACTGCTTTATCTCCAAGTACTTTCATGGTACCATGTAAATATAGGGCAGTCAATAAATACTTGTGGATTGGAAAAAAGTTACTTTTAAAACATGCACAAGACTACTGTACATAGGGGAGACATGAGCTGCCATATCAAAGATAATATGCTGAGTGGCCAAATTAGACTTCGAAAGAGAATATTGAATCATATGAATACCTTAATGTCAATTTGTCAACTGAGTATTGGTAGTACTTGCTTGTTTTATGGTTGTTGTTCTAGTCACTCTTGAAATACACCTAATCCTAGAAGTTGAAAAAGCAGAGTTTTAAGCAAAAGTTTGAAGGACCATTGTGTTAGGACACATGGGATCCCGGCAGCACTGTTGAATCACATGAAGCTCTCACAGTAGTTAAATTCTGAGTCATTGTGGTAACTGCTTCTCCTTTGGAACTTCTACAACCAGCTTTGGCTCTAGATCCTTACCTAGAGATGACTCTGGGGTGTGTTCTTACAGAATGTAAGATTCAGGGAATGAGGTATAATATGAAGACATCCCTGTACTTTTTGGGGGAACATAGCCCTACTACCCATGATGGTTTGTGAAATTTGGAGAAGATATGTAAGGACTGTCCAGAATAATGTTCCATGGACATCAAGGCACAGTAGCAAATACACAGTAAAACAGCCAATGGAAAATGACCTCAGCAAAATTAATCAAAATTGTAGAGTCATTCTTCTGTTGTACAAGTGCATACTTGCTGCCTTCCTCTAGAAAGGGCAGCAGTTGAGAACCTTGTATCAGATAGCAAACCTGGAGCAAATTTCAGGATTACCTAAGAGATCTGGATTAACATCTAGCCAGATGTGAGTGCCTTAGCTGTTCCTTCCACCCTGTCAGCAATGACATGGGGTGTAAACATGACACAGCCACCAGCTTACAACCTGCTCATTCCCTTGACTCTTCTCCTTATGTACCCATTCACCTCACACACAATAGGAGAGAGTGGCACTGTCCAACTCGGTTCACAGGGGTAGCCTGCTCCTGGTATGCTTATCTTGAATCATTCTTTATTCTGGATGATTTTTAAGGCACATGAGAGGTGGCCTAAAGTAAAAACTGAACTATGTGTTGGGAAAGTCACTCACTCCATGGCCTCGTGAAACCATAAACAGGGGAAGTAGAAGACTTTCAGTAGCATGAGACTATCTTGTCCCAACTGTCTCTGGCCAAGTAAGCTGGGTGGTGACTATCTGTTGAATTGTAGGTGTCTAGTCACTAGGTTTCTAAGTTCTGGTGTGTTCTATCACTGACTAAGTGATGTCAACCTGGATTCCTAATACTTGGCCACTCTCCTTTGGCTGGATACTGCACAGGTCTGGCTTCTTGTGGGCAGGATCTTTCCCACTGCCAGCACACCTCAAACCTGGGTGTAACCAGTGGCTGAAAGAATGAGGGAAGGAGGACACAGTGGCAGAGCACTGAAGGAAGACATTTCAGGCTGTGGTTGCAATCAAAATATTCCCAGCTGGGCATGAAGGGACACTAGAGGATTTCCTGTCTAGACTGTGGATCCAGATGGTATGAAAATGGGATGAGTCACTGGCAGCAGGAACTCAGGGAGCCTTGAAGAAGGGACTTAGGCTCAGGGACACATAATGTGCTCTACTAGACATGGGGGAGCTATGAGGAGTGAGGAACCTGCATGTGTCTGTGGGGACCCATAGGAGGGAGAGCTGGGTGATGATGTAGAGTTCCAGACCTCCCCCATATGTTGGGTCCTTGGATGGGGCTCCAAGGTAGGGCTAGGGAGGTGCAGAGTAATTATTGATCCTAGATGGGAACCCTGTTCTGAGCCGGATCCCATTCCTTATTGCTACATTGGGCTTTCTGGGCTTTTTGGGCCTCCCATTTGTCAGAGGGTGCAGATCTTTCTCTGTGAGGATAGACAGTGCCCCAACAACTATGGATCCAGCTTCTGCTGGCAACCCATGGATGACCAATGGTGTTCAACAGAGACAAATGCCAGAGCTTGGAGGATGTGGGAAGTGGTGAGAAGCCACTTCATTATCCTTTTCTTTCTGGAGGTGATGGAAAAGGTGTCTGACCCTCAGGTGGACCTCCATGCAGCTCCTGGAAGCTCTGCACCCTGGCTCCAGTTCCCCACTTAGCACTGGCATGTCCAAGGGATGGATGGCTCAGGCACCTGATGTGGATACAGCATCTACTTCAGGAAACTCCCTTTGGGACTGGGGGTTGGATGTCTAGCCAATAGTGTGAACTTGTCTCTTCCACTCTTCCCCAGGATCTGATTTTGTCTGGTGGGAGTTCTGGAGGCCTAAGAGTAGCTGGTCTGGCCCTATGCCCAGCCTGGAAGTTCCATGAACTCTAGATGAGCTGTTGCTGTGCACTGGGCACCCAGAATCTCCTTCTGCCTCACATGAACCAGGTAGGACTAGACTGTTGTCTTGAGTGCCAACCATGGTGCTGACACACATATACCAGCTCCAAATTTACCTGACCATACTGTTGATCATGGGAAGCATGACCATGTTGGATGTGGACCTGCTGGAGCAGTACCAGCAAGATTGCCATGTGCATCCTGTGCTGGTGGGCAATGAATTTTTCCTGCTGGTGCTACCCTGCTTGGCAGTATGGGTGAGTACTGAGGTACTTACCATCAAGAGCAGCTACACCATGATCCTCTGGTTCTTGTACATCTTTGCACTGGAGGTCAATCTCTACTTAATCTTCCATAAGTTTAAGGTGGCACAGCACTACTGACTCAGTGGCTTGCAAGGCACTGATCCTGCTGCTGTCTATGTGCCTGCACAGCCTCTTCTCACCACTTGTGGCTTAAATGATCAGCTTAAAAAATATTAGGCTTGAGCGCTGGTGCTGTGATGCAGCAGATTAACACCCTGACCTGAAAGGCTGGAATCCCATATGGGTGCTGGTTAGAGACCCACCTGCTCCACTCCAGATCAAGCTCTCTCCTATGGCTTGGGAAAGCAGTAGAAGATGGTCCAAGTCCTTGGGTCCCTGCACCCATGTGGGAGACCTGGAAAAGCTCTTGGGTCTTGGCTTCAGATCCATGCAGCCATGGCCGTTTCAGCCAATTGAGGAGTGAAGCATCGGAATGAAGACCTTTCTCTCTCTGCCTCTCCTCTCTCTGTGTAACTCTGACTTTCAAATAAATAAATAAATATTTTTAAAAATAATATTAGGCTTGGAAGCTGATTGCTAAATCATCATCTGTTGCCGTTGAATTCTCAACAATGTTGCAGTGGGTTCGTTTCTGAGAGGAGCAGCGTGGTGGGGGCAAGAGGCGCGGAGTCAACACACAGATCCTAGGAGTCGGGTGAAAGCAGGCTTGAGGCGAGCAGCCTTGCAGACTCATTTATTACAGTTGGTACAACAGCTTATATAGCCAAGACCAGCCAATCTGGTCAAGGGACGGTCTATACCCCAACCAATCACAGCCTGTTGCCAGGCAGTTTCCAGAGCCATCCAATCACAGCCTGTCACCAGGCAGTTTCAAATCTATCCAATCACAGCCTGTCGCCAGGCAGTTTCCAGAGCCAGGTGGGTTTCAAAGCCATTCCTGACTAACTGACGCTCACTTGCCAGTGGCCACCTTCGCATGGCCTTCTCATTCCCCTACAATCATCCACTTGGAGCACCAGGGAAAGAGCTTGGTCCCCTTGTAGTGGTGGCATAGCTGACAAGTTAGGCACTGTGCTATAGGTGAGAATGAGCCAGCTCCTAGTCAGGGGTATAGAGTCACATTCTCCTGCAGCTGAGTGATCACAGGAGAAATAAATTTCATAATTATGAAAGAGGAGGGAGGAATCCTGAGACCTATCATGGAAAACAAGCTAGAATGAACTATGCTGATTATTTTTTGTTATTTTGTAATCATTCATCTATTAAATTTATATCCAACTCTGATAATTTTATTAACATGTGTAATGGTATTGTGAAAGATTGGTTATTATGAATTTTTTTAAAAAAATAATTTCTCATGATGATATTTGCTCCAAATTCACTGCAGACTATTTAGTAGGTATCTTACATAATATTTCTCTCTTTTCAAATAATTTATTTATTTACTTGGAAAGTACTCATTTAAAGAGACAGTGAGAGAGAAATAGATATCTTACATTAGCTGGTTCATTCCACAAATGACTTCAAAGGCTGGAGCTAGGCTGGTCAGAAGCCAGGGGCCAGGGGTGTCTTTCAGGTTTCTCACATGGGTACAAGGGCCCAAGCACGTGGGCCATCCTCCTCTCAGCCAGAACTTGAAACATTATGCTTATGGGATGTCATCATCACAGGCAATAGTTTAAGCTGCTGAGTTTCAATGATGACTCCTATATGTTATTTCAATAAAGACAAGTTTAACTTCCACATGCCCATCAAAGCCATAAAACCTCAATCTTCAAGCTTAATTCCAAACATAGGTATTTATACTACAGACTCCTTATTCAAGATGTGGTTAACTCCAAATATAATGCATAATTTTCAATTGGCATCTTATGTAATGTTTCGATAGCTTAAATATTATGTGCCTTTTCAACTCATAAAACTTAAAACTTCTAGCATAAATCAAACTTATTTTTCATATTACGGGCTCTTTACAAAATTGCCAATTTCTCTAGTGCATATTTGGATTAAAATCGTGTTTTAGGGATAACTCTTTTATTTTACATGTTTTAGTGTATAAAATTAATAATTCACTCAGATAAACTTTGTAGTAATAAAATTTTATTATTATGATTACCTAGTTTACATTTTGAAAGCTTGGCATATTTTCTGTTCTTTCAGATAATTCTAATTAATTATAAAGGTATATAAGGCTTTAAAATTTGTATTTTGGGCAGAAAACCTTGAAATATCTCTTTTTCCTAGAATGTCTCTTTTCCAAAGTGCTTTGAAGACATTTTAACTCCACTTCTTTATGAACATTTATAAAGCTGAGGGTTTTCTTGAATTTGAAGGAATGTAATACAGAAATCTGCATTCAGTTGCTTCATCTTAACTTGCTACTCTTCTAAGAAATCTTATTCCATTTGTGTTTATTCTCAACCTGCTTGCTGTTTTCTTCTTGGCAACAAGAAAGATTATAAAACTGCAATTGCCACATTTTAAGCCTTCAATATTATTTTTTTAATTTATTTATTTAAATGAAAGAGTTACACGCAGAGAGAAGGAAAGGCAGATAAAAAGGTCTCCCATCCACTGGTTCATTCCCCAGTTGGCCGCAATGGCTGGAGCTGTGCAGATCCAAAGCCAGGAGCCTGGAACTTCCTCTGGGTCTTTCCATGTGGGCTCCATTTCGAGTCCCAGCTGCCTCGCTTCTGATCCAAGTTCCTGATATTGTACCTGAGACAGCAACAGAGGATGTCTCATGACCTTGGGCTACTGAACCCATATGGGAGAACCAGAAGAAGCTCCTGGCTCCTGCTTTTGGATAGGCTCAAATACCATCTTTCAAATAAATAAAATAAATCTCTAAAAGAATTTTTAAAAAGCAATTTTGGCAGATTACAAAGCAATTTCTCACCAGAAGTTTCTCTAGACTTTAAAATTAGTTGAAGCCTAATGTTTTATACATCAAGTTTCCTAGACCAACAATCCTACTCAATGTCAGCCACTTGGGGTTGGCTATGAGACAGGTAAGTTTTCAAGCAGTTTGCAGACAGCTCCCTAGAGTAACTGTGTGCTAGGAATGGAATCTGGTAGTATAATGGTGATGGAGGAACCTTAGCCCCAGCTTCCTAAAGGGAGACAGTTAGCTGAGGTGGTCTCCTACTAAGTAAAGACAGTTTTATTGCTTTTAGCTACTTCCCAAAAGGGAGGCAGAAGAGATCAAGATGTTGCTCATTTGGAAAGCCTATAATGCAAAAAAAGAAAGAAAGAAAGAAAGAAAGAAAGAAAGAAAGAAAGAAAGAAAGAAAGAAAGAAAGAAAGAAAGAAAGAAAGAAAGAAAAAAAAGAAAGAAAACGCAGTACAAATTCTTCTCTGAATAACTTCAGGTGAATGAAGCTGACTCAGGTTGGCTGAGGAACATCCATTTGTGGTGTACATTATTATCCTAGTCAGATGTCTCTGATCAACAGTAACCATTGGCTGTTAGCTTTTCTTTAGACCTCATTTTTCGCTAGGCTATGCCTTTTTACTGTCTACCTTAGGGTTCACTCCTGTAGAAGTTTTAAATGACCCTTGTAAGTGATACATGAACTATTTTATCAATGTGCAGAGCAAAGCATTTGCACTTTAGCTTCAGTCAGGGATACTTTTTTGAACAGCCATGGTTGTTTTGAATGTGATTGTTAACTGGAAGTGGAGGGACACTCTCAACTTTTGTGTAAAATATAGTGGTACCCAGGATCAAAAGAGGATCAAAAGACACAGAAAAGTAGGGTCCTGGTACCTAAGGGTGATAGGTACTAGGGCTCTGAATGCAAGAACAGTCCAGTTCCCTTAGAGAGTTAAGAGTAAAGAAACAAAAGGAAAAGAGATGACATCAACATTTTTCATTAAGTAAAACTCTGCCATTAATTCACAAACTTGAAAGTGCAAATGATAAAATATAAGCAGTCAATCCAAATTTAGATAGGTGTATCACAATTTAAATGAGATCAGGAAGAATTTGCTTCATGATAAATGTTATAACAAAAAAGAGACAATGCATACCAATCATCATCACAGTTCTTCACTATTGGGAAAGCATCCACTAATTGCAGTAACATGAGTAGAGACATGGTCTCAACTGGGTAAGTTTGACTTCTTGGAAATTTGTGAATTATCTGGAGACATTTTGAACTGTCACATAAGGGACTGCACTGTCTTTTAATTGGTATATGTCATCCTTCATAATACAGTACTTTCCTGTGCTTCAACTAAGTTTATCCTGTTAAAGATGTGTAGGATGTTCAGGTGGGAATTTAGACATAGGAAAAGAATATATATTTCCCCCACTTTAGAGTCTTTACCTCTTAGAACACTTCTGAAATAGTACGAGATGTTTTTGCATCATGAACAAAGTTTTCAGAGAAGAGTGGGCTTGGAAAGCAGAATTCTAAGAAAGCACCTGATATCTTTACCTTGTGTTATGGCCTGTGTTTTCCTCTCCCTTGGATTGTGGCTAGCTCTAGCTGATTGAGCATGCAAAAGCTGATAAATTGGCACTAACATTGTTATGGTCTTCTATATCAGGAGCCACTTGGAAAACTTCAGGGAAATTCCTTTGCTGTACTATGCACTGTGGCACAAGTAGGGAAGTACTGGTGGCCGCTAGGGCCTGAGGTTAGATTACAACTGACCCTGAGGAGCTGCAGGCATCAGTCATGTGCCATAAAGAAATAAATGGTGCTGATGACAAGGAAGAATTTATGAGCAGATTCTTCCCTGGTTGAGCCCATGGATTACAGCACAATCCGTGTAGAAAGTTGATGGTGCTTTTCAATCATGACTTTCATCCATTCCTGGTATGTGGGTCCTTCTTTGTCTCAGGACTTCCTTATCTATCTTAACTGTTTCTTCATGCTTTTCTAGAGGATGCTTCCACAATCCTCTTTGCATACCTCAGATCCACCCTGCTCTGGACATTTCCTATAATCATGGTCAATCTCCAAGTTAAATTAATACAAATAAAAATCCTCTCCAGTGACTTCAGCATGGTGTCTTAACACTAATTGCCTAACATATTGAACCAGCTGAACCTCATGAAATAAAGCTTCCCAACACAAAAAATGACAGATTTTTATATTTTCCTGTGTATTCAATTGCCTTACAGCAATTGATGTTTTCCTGTCATTTATTTTTTATATATTAATCCCATTCATATTAGAAGTAATTTTTCATTCACACTCATGATTATTAACCAGGTACATTCCTGGGCTCCACACTGTGAGAAGAGACAGAAACATTGCCATTTTGCACAAGAGAGGGTAATGTAGTACTATGATATATATGCTACCCCGTTTGTTTGACCATTGTGATTTCTGACCACTTGAATTGAATCCATGAGGACTCAGTGTGATGCAATCATTGTTCTTGCCAGGGAAAACCTTAAAAGCAAACTCAGAAAAGCTTTTTTCAAAGAGAGGTTATGAAGAAAAAACATACTAAAATTGGAACTTAGATAGATGTTGCCTTACACAATTCATTCATTCAAGCTTCTCTTCATTCATTCAAACCCATTTTGTCATTTCAAGAATTAAAAAAAGATACTGAGGAATTATTCCCCTCATGATCTGCCTGTGGGAAGCTCATAGTTTATTGGAGCAGAGACATGTGGACAAATACATGTGGACAAATAGGTTCCAGGAAGTACAAATTATTTCAGATTAAAAAAATCTTGGACAGAATGGGTAGGGTGGTCAAGTTGACTATAAACAAGGCATTGGATTCAAAGTTAGCAGTGTGGCATGATGGTGGAGGTCTTATGGATAAAGGTGAGTGGAGGACATGGCCCTGTACCCAAAGAAGGGATGGATGCAGGAAGGGGCACAGTGGTGAGGCATGTTAGGGACAGAGACAGGTGTGGTGACTTTGCAGTGGAACTTCTCAGAAACTTGAATTTCTGGATATTTATTCCAGAGGTAGCAGAGAAACCAGGGGTCAGTTCTCTGTGAGGTGCACTCTGGAGGACATTGGAGTTATTCTGGTCATGTTGTTACTTATGCAGCCAACAGTGGGCAGTCCCTGCCTCACAGGCACCACATGATGTTCTCATTACCCAGAAAGACTTAAAATCTGAGGAGCTAAAGAAATAACCACCCTCACTAAATTTCATTCTTCAGTGCTTGGCACCCTCAAACAAGAGCTGCATAAATTCTCACTCAAGAACAGTATTGTGGGGGAAATTGTTATGGATCACAGTGGTAAGTCACAGAGTTAGGGGAATTAGGACAATGCTCCATCTTCTGCTGCATTCCCAGGAGCATAAGCATGGCACTGGATTGGAAAAGGAGCAGCTTGGACTCAACCTTTGATGCACAAATATTAATCAAAGAGATTAATAGATGATTTTTTTGCGACAAAACAATGGCAGTCAGAGAAGATAGCATGATGATACGATTAAAGGAAAACAACCACAACTGTCAGATATGATGTCTGTATAAAATTAAGATATTGAGAGAAAATTTACATATGTTTGTAGTATAACAGCTATAAGATAAGTTATAAAGTATTTTAGGCTGAAATGAAGGACTATATAAATTTAATAACAATGAATACAAAATGAAAGTAACATTTTCAGATGGTACGAACCAAAGTAATTTGATGGAATAGAGTGGTAAACAGAATATACAAACTAGGCATTATTATAAGCCATTAAACATTTATGAACTTAATAGGTGATGGCTTGAAGTTAATAACAAAAAGATTTATTAACAAGAAAAATATCAGGGCTGGCTCTGTGGCATGGCAGGTGGAGCTGCCACCTGCAGTGCTGGCATCCCATATGGGCACCAGTTTGAATCCCTGATGCTCCATTTCTCTTGCTATGCCCGGGGAAGGCAGTAGAGGATGATCCAAGTCCTTGGGCCCCTGCACCATATGAGAGACCTGGAGGAAACTCCTGGCACTTGGCTTTGAATCAGCATAGCTCTGGCCTCTGAGAACAATTGGAGAGTGAACCAGCAGCTGGAAGATCTCTTTCTCTCTTTCTTTGCCTTCCCTTCTCTTTGTAACACTGACTTTCAAATAAATAAATAAATAAATAAATATTTTAAAAAAGAAAAGTATCATACAGTTTCAAATGTATCAAGAGAGAAAAATCACAACAGAAATTAACCATTTCCATTGATTCATTAAAAGTCAATCATTATGTAAACAACAAAGAAAGAACTATATGAACATAAATCATTTTCAGTAATTTATTTAAAAATTTAACTAAGTAAGCAGAGAAATAAATGAGCAACATATTACCCAGGGGACAAAGGATGAATTTCCATTTTAGAAACCAGATATCAGTATTTAAATAGAAACATTACATATAAGAGGTTAGAATGAGAAGGAATTAAACAATGTAATTGTTTCTCTGAATGATGGAAACAAAATAAAAGGCAGTATTCTAATTATTTATATTGTGTAAGTTTCGAAACTTGATCACAAGACACAAGTCCATGAATTCAGAAGTTTATTGTCAAAAAGTGGAAATTTAATAAAAATACTTAACTAATATTCATACTTTGTAACATCAAAGAGGAAAACAAGAGTGACAGAAGTGAAAAAAAAGGAGGATAACATTCTATAAAGAGCATAATTCCCATAGTTGTATAGTGTGAAAATAGAAAGAAATATTGATGGATCACAGAGAAAGTGTCATTACTGTAGAATCTGATACTGAGTTAATATGCTTTCAACAAAGAAAAGTAAATTCAGACTACTTTCTGTAGTAAGAAGATCATTTCTTTACTTCTTAAAAGAAAAGAAGATCTTGGGATTAGATACCAAAAGGAAATTCATAGGTGCATACACCAAAAAGAGAAAGAAGATTTTTTTTTGAAGTAAGATAAGAAAGAGCAAGAGGAAAAAGCCTCAACTCATGAAGACCATTGAAATAAGAAATGCACATGGTCTTTGGCAGTGTCAAAGTAAAAAAAAAAAAATTAGATGCAAAGTTAAAAACACAAGTAAAAATCTACATGTATAAATTATGCTTTAAAATAAAATATTTAATGGATGTTATGATCTGTGTTTTCATATTTGTTTCATCAACTTGTTAAAATGGATGTCATATCAATCATGTTTTGTAGAATACTAATTATTCTTTTATCAGCACTAATAAACACAAAAGGACTAACAGTAGCATAGACATTTCCCACAAGTCTCTGGACACCCAGGACAGTTGTATCATATTTCCACAATACAGTTGAGAAGGATGAGATGATGATATCCACACAGTTACATGATCACAAAGAAACTAACAGCAGGACAGTATGGGTAGCCCTTTTTGCTGGAGAGGTTCTTGGGAAAATGCTCAAGCTGTGAAGGTACTCTGATCTTCTCTGGTGGTTAGCAAAGAAAATCGCCATGTATGCACTGCAGAGAAGCATGATTCCTACAAAGAAGACATCCAGTGACAATGTGATTTAGATGATTCTCTCTAACTTGTATCCTTCATCCTGTAATTGCCCACCATTCCCTGAAACAGACTTGACCTCATAGATCTTCAGTTGCTGTCTTTTTAAAATGAGGCTCTTGGGTAACATGCAGCCAGAATGAGGGAAAAACATGGTTGATGTGGAAGATCGTTAACAGATGAAGCACAATCACTTACATAATTTCTTTTGAAGAGTTGCCTAAATTCCCCAGATTAGGTGGTCTACACCATATGTAAGTGTAGGGAACCAGACCGGAGGAACCGTGCCCCTAAGATGGCGCCGACTCCCTGCTTCCGGGTTCTTCCTCATCTCAGGGAGTTCCCGCTCTTGCTCGCTCCTTCCCGCCTTAGATTTCCCGCTCTAGCTCGCTCCTTCCCGCCTTGCCACGAGATTGTCCTATCCCCGCGCTTCTAGCCTATCACCTGATTTGTGACGTGTATTGTGCATATAAACCCTTGCTACGCGGGTGTAAGGGAAGTTCCTGCCCAGAAGAGATCGAAGCTGGATCTCCTGCTTGCCGAGCAATAAAGGAACCCCGTGCAAAGTGTTCGGTCTCTGTCTCTTGCTGGACGAGGACGGCGCCGAGCAGCTGGTGGCCCGTACGGGGAGCTTCCTCTACGTTGCCCGGTAAGTAGAAGGTAAGCGAGGTCAGTCTTACCGTCTGGGCCCCGCGAGTGAGGTATATCTCGTGGTTGGAGGGTGGACGCACCCTAAGATAGCGGACGTGTTTCCCCGCTTTAAACTGAAAGAATAGCAGACTTGTTCCCCCGCTTTAAACTGAAAATAAGATAGCGGACGTGTCTTCCCGCTTTAAACTGAAAATGGGAAATTCATCTAGCCATTCAATGTTGCTTAATCCGTTAAAAGCATTATTGCGTAGCAAAGGGATTAAGGTTTCTAAGACCACACTTGTCAGGTTCCTTGGAAGTGTTGATTTCTTTGCGCCGTGGCTCACCCACGAGGGCCAAATAACTCTTGAGTCTTGGGAGAAATTAGGAAAGGATCTCCGGCGCACAGTTAACGATCCCCAGGAACCCGATATCGACCCCGTTGTTCTCCCCTTATGGGAACTACTGCGGGCGTGCCTCCAAGAGGAGAGGTCGGTGGGAGCGGACCGCCCGACTCTTACGGCGGTTCGCGAGGCTCTCGAGGAAGTTCGTTCTCAGAGCTCGGACGGCGCCCGGGACCTCATACAATTTAAGGACACGGGATGCCAGACTTCCTCACTGGCCTCAGGCTCCGAATGTGGCTCCGCCTCCTCTGAGTCTGAGGGGGAAGGGGACGGCGATCCTAAATCCCCGCCTCCTACGTATGCGCAGCTGCGGCAAAAGTTAAAAGATGCCTGTTTACGCCCTCTAGTGCCTACGGCTCCTCCTATCGATGTCGTGCCCGCCCATCAGATTAAAGACGCAGCGCCTCCTACTGGCGGTCATGTAGGCGTGCCTCAGCCCCATCTAACACCCGTGCCGCCATGGCCATTAAACGTCCCAAATGTGCCACCTTTTTCAGGCAGACAGTTTCATCAACAAGCCTGGAAACAGTTGCGAACTGGCGCTCCCGCTGCCCCCGCTCAGGCTTACCCTGTTTTGGCTTTGGGCACGCGAGAGGCCCGGCACGAACCATTGGACATGACAGTATTAAAACAACTTAAGGCTGCGGTCCATGACTATGGACCCACAGCCCCATTCACATTGTCACTCCTTGAATCAGTCGGCCAGTCCATTTTAACACCTAGCGACTGGACCCAATTGGCTCGGGCCTGTTTAAGTCCAGGCGGCTTTCTTTTGTGGCAATCTATGAATACAGAGTGCTGTCATGACCAGGCAGATGAAAATGCTGAGGACGGCCACCCTACGTGGAATGCTGATATGCTTTTAGGGCGTGGACCTTATCAGGCTGACCAGACCCAATTCCCTAGACAAGTATACAGGCAAATTTCCAACTGTGCCCAACGTGCGTGGAGGCAGGCGTCCAATCCAAGTGACTCAGCTAGCCACCTCACCAAGATCGTTCAGGGCACGGCCGAACCCTTCGCTGATTTTGTCGCTCGCATACTTGAGGCTGCGTCGCGTATTTTCCCTTCCGAGGTTGACGTTCAGCCACTGGTCAAACAAATTATTTTTGAGCAGGCTAATAAAGAGTGCAAAAACATTCTTCGACAATATAGACATAAATCTCTGGACTCCTGGTTAAAATATTGCAGAGATACCGGTGGGCCACTTACTAATGCGGGCCTAGCTGCGATGCTGGCAAAAGTCAAAGAAAACAGTCCAAAATCTAAATCGACCCGACCCCCCATATCTTCAGGACTTTGCTTCCAATGTCATCAACCGGGTCACAGAAAACGCGATTGCCCCAATCTCAGCCATGGGTATTCCACGGCACAGCCTTCAGGCATAGAGCCTTGTCGCCGTTGCCGCAAGGGCCCTCATAGGGCAGAGGTATGCCGTTCTGCTTTCGATATCGATGGCAACCCACTTACAGGTAGCGCCCAGGGGCCAAAAAACGGCCAGAGGGGGCTCCCCAACCCAGCGAGGAGCCCCCAAAATCAAATCTACTCTCAGGTTCCACCTCCCGTGTCTGCGCTACACCCAGTGCACCCTCAGCCCGTGCCACTCACGGGTCCGCAGGCCTGGACCTCCGCGCCACCTCCCCTCTCCTCTTAACTCCGGAGATGGGGGTACAATTAGTGGAGAGCGACTGCTCCGGTCCTCTGCCCCCGGATTCGGTTGGATTAGTGTTGGGTCGGTCCTCCGCCGCCCTCCGAGGGCTAGCTGTGATCCCCGGGGTAGTTGACTCTGATTTCACTGGTAAAGTAAAGATCATGGTTCAGGCCCCTCAGGGACCTTTAGTAATCAATCCTGGAGACCGTATCGCACAAATGTTATTACTGCCCAGTCTTCACTCTTTAATCCCAGCTAAAAACCACGTTCGCGGCGCTGGTAACTTTGGGTCCTCTGGCATTAATTTTACCGGCTTACATATGCTTTTAAATGAACGTCCCACTTTAGTGTTGCAGATTAATGGCAAGGACATTAAGGGACTTTTAGACACAGGAGCCGACAAATCCATTATAGCAACAAAGGACTGGCCTAGTACATGGCCTACAAATGTGGCGGAACAAACCTTGCAAGGACTTGGTTTTGCTCATTTCCCAAAAATCAGTGCAGCCTTGTTGTCATGGCAGGATAGCGAGGGTCATAGAGGACAGTTTTCTCCATTCATTTTACCTCTACCCATTTCCCTTTGGGGGAGAGACGTCCTGGCCGAAATGGATGTTGCTTTGGTCACCACTTCCCCTGCAGTACGATCTATGCTACAAAATATGGGTTACGTCCCAGGCAAAGGACTCGGTGTCCAGCTCCAGGGCCACCCTTCCCCCATTGAACCAAAACAAAGACCAAGTAAAGTTGGCCTGGGTTTTTCCTAGGGGTCACTGTTTCGCCTCCTAAACCAGTGGAGCCTTTACCCATCTCGTGGCTAACGGACGTACCCGTCTGGGTTCCACAGTGGCCCCTATCTCAGGAGAAACTGGAGGCAGTCAACACTCTGGTCTTGGAGCAGGTCAACGCTGGTCATTTGATCCCATCCACCTCTCCATGGAATACGCCTATTTTTGCCATCCGCAAAAAATTAGGTCAATGGAGACTCTTACATGATCTTAGGGCAGTCAACGCACAGATGCAGCCTATGGGCCCTGTGCAACGTGGTCTTCCTCTGCTTTCGGCACTTCCCAACCAATGGCCTGTTATTGTAATAGATCTTAAGGATTGTTTCTTTTCCATTCCATTGGACAAAAAGGATACCCCACGTTTTGCTTTTACTGTCCCCACCCAGAACCAGGAACAACCGGACAAGCGTTGGGAGTGGACAGTCTTGCCTCAGGGTATGACTAATAGCCCCACCATGTGTCAAGTCTATGTAGCCCAAGTACTAAAACCTCTTAGAGACCGATATTCCGACTGCAGGTGCCTACATTATATGGACAACCTACTGTGTGCAGCCCCCACAGCAGAGAGGCTCCTGGCCTTATACAGTACACTCCAACAAGTGCTGGAAGGGGCAGGGCTGCATATTGCACCTAATAAGGTGCAATTGTCGTCTGTAGTTTCTTATCTTGGGGCTATAGTCGCCCCTACTCAAATTAGACCTCAAAAAATTCAAATAAAAATCAATGCTATCTCCACTCTAAATGACTTACAAAAACTTTTAGGGGATATCAATTGGATTAGGCACTACCTTAACATTCCTAATGCTGCATTGCAGCCCCTCTTTAATATACTTAAAGGAGACCCGGATCTTGCTTCCCCCCGAACCTTCACCTCTGAGGCCAAACAAGCACTGTCAATTGTCAACGATGCCCTTAGTAAAGCTGCCCTAAAACGTTGGGACCCTGCGGGAGACCTTACTCTTTGGGTCCTCGACACCCTTAAACAGCCCACCGCGGTCCTATGGCAGGATGGGCCTCTCCTCTGGATCCATCCCTCAATGTCATCTACTAGATCTATTAGTTACTATCCCGTGGCAGTGGCGGAGATAACTCTCCTAGCCATTCAGAGGGCTATCCAACATTTTGGACGCGAACCATCCACCATTGTTGTCCCCTATTCCATGGAACAGGTACGTGTGCTAATCGCTTGTACTGATGCTTGGGCGGTTTTAGTCTGCTCCACTTCCGCAACTATTACAAACAGAACACCCTCTGATCCTTTGCTAACCTTTGATCAGTCTCACCCAGTTATTTTTCCAAAGTCCACATCCCAAAAGCCCTTACAGGGAGCCCCAGTAGTGTATACCGACGGTTCTAAAACAGGAGTCGGTGCATATGTTGTTTCAGGATCTGTGCCAAAAACATTCCAATTCGCTACTAACTCCCCCCAGGTAACTGAACTTCTTATAGTTAACCAAGTCTTCTCTGATTTCCCCGGACCTGTCAATATTGTGTCTGATTCACGCTATGTGGTTAATTCTGTGTCTATCCTTGAGGCCGCAGGACTAGTCAATTCTTCATCCTCCGTAGCGACAGTTTTCCTCACCCTGCAAAAATCTATTTGGAATCGGTCTGCTCCTTTCTTTATTACTCATATTAGAGCTCATTCTTCCTTACCTGGACCCATGACCACAGGCAATGCTATAGCTGATCAAGCCACACGCCCCATTTGGATACTCCAATTTTCTTCCCCAGAAGAGCAGGCTATCCAGTTTCATTCAGAGTTCCATGTAAACGCAAAAACCCTTGCCGCCAAATTCGGTCTTTCTCGTGCTGCCGCTCGCGATATTGTTCGCCATTGTGCCGCATGCCCTACTTTAACCCCTGTGCCTTCGGTGGGGGTTAATCCCCGAGGATTACTACCAGGACATATCTGGCAGATGGATGTCACCCACATATCCGAGTTTGGGACCTTAAAGTATGTTCATGTGTCAGTTGACACCTGTTCCCAAGTAATTTTTGCTTCTCTGGAGACGGGTGAGCGTACCACCCATGTCATTAATCACTGCCTTGCTGCATGGGCAGCCTGGGGCAAACCAAAAACTTTAAAAACAGATAATGGTCCTGCATACACAAGTAAATCATTCCAAGATTTCTGCACCCGTATGCAGGTACAACATAAAACTGGAATCCCTTATAACCCTCAGGGACAGGCCATAATTGAAAGGGCTCATCGAACCCTCAAGGCTTTTCTCTTAAAACAAAAGGAGGGAATTGCCACGGGCAAAACCCCTCGAATGCGCCTCTCCCTTGCACTGTTTACTATAAACTTTTTGAATTTGACAGATCATTCTATGTCCCCCGCTGAGAGACACATGTTAAAGGAGCCATCTTCACGAGGCTATGTCCGTTGGAAAGATGTCCTCACGGGAAAGTGGTACGGCCCGGATCCGGTATTATGCTGGAACCGAGGCGCGGTCTGTGTCTTCCCACAGGAATCTGGAAGAGAACCTCTCTGGATACCGGAAAGATTGGTCAGAAAAACAGCCCCGCCGCCACAAGATACACCTCTATCACCTACGGACGACATCTCCCCCGAGATAACCGAGATTACCACGCTCTCACAGGACGACAAATTGCAACAAAACAACGAGACGTGAGATGCACCCCTTCCGCTTCTTCATACTGGCAGCGGCTTTGCTCCCTGGCTCTTATGCGGGCTTTAACTCCAACCCCACTGCTTTACTGCAGAACGTAGGCAACCCTTGCGACTGCAAGGGGGGGACCAGCAACACCGTACTGCAGCGTACTCACATCGCCACAGCTGATTGTGGGGACAAAACTGCATATCTGCCCCTCCAGGGGATCCCCGGCCTACCACGCGGCTACATATGTGTGCCCAAACCCCGCGTTTCTGATCCCCATAGCAAAAACCACTCCTGTCCTTGCTTGACCTTTCAAGAATCCATGCACAGCTCTTGCGATTCCTCATACTTCCAATGCACTTCTGGCGGTCAGTCGTACTATGCCACCCAGTTACAAAGTACTCGCAGGTCCTCTAGTCCTGACCATTTGCCACAGGTAGTCCATTCATCCCCCTACCTCTCAGCCCCCTGTGTTGGTACGCCTGGACAGTGGGCGTGCTGGCGCACTACGGCACCCGTGCATATCTCTGATGGCGGAGGCCCACAGGACCAGCTCCGCCACCAACAGCTAACAAAGCGATTAAAACCCTCGTCCCCCCATCCCTACTCACGCCTCACATATGGACAATGCCTCCATCAGGCACACACCTTCCTCGAGTTGTCTTGTTCCCCCTCTCATTCATTGGGCTGTATCACCCATCCCTGACGGGGAGCGAAAACTGGGTATGCGAGACCAAAGGTACTGCAGCAGGAGTCCACCCGGGGGTTCCGGGGGTCCTGGGAGAGCATATGCATATGCATGCAGGTTCAATTCCCAGCCTGCCCCAGCAAAAGGGAATAAAAACTGATCCCTAACGGAGACATCAGGGGTTGTGGCCAGGCCCTTGAAGTTCCGTAACTAACGGATCACAAGCACGCTGGGTATGCACCTCTACTCTCTGCCTAGTAAATATTCTCCCGGCCCTCATGAGCCAGGGCCGTCGGGGATGTGATTTGTGCAAAAACAAAAGGAGGGAGATGTAGGGAACCAGACCGGAGGAACCGTGCCCCTAAGATGGCGCCGACTCCCTGCTTCCGGGTTCTTCCTCATCTCAGGGAGTTCCCGCTCTTGCTCGCTCCTTCCCGCCTTAGATTTCCCGCTCTAGCTCGCTCCTTCCCGCCTTGCCACGAGATTGTCCTATCCCCGCGCTTCTAGCCTATCACCTGATTTGTGACGTGTATTGTGCATATAAACCCTTGCTACGCGGGTGTAAGGGAAGTTCCTGCCCAGAAGAGATCGAAGCTGGATCTCCTGCTTGCCGAGCAATAAAGGAACCCCGTGCAAAGTGTTCGGTCTCTGTCTCTTGCTGGACGAGGACGGCGCCGAGCATGTAAGAACACCAAAATATCATTTATTGTATATTTACATTTTAAACTGAATTTCACATCATATATTTTTCTGTAATCTGGCAGTCTGATCATTTCATGAACACCGAATTTATAATAAAATTCTACTGATATGTGAGAAATGGAATAGATCAAAGTTTGAGCATGGTCGCCTATAATTCTGTTAGAGTGTAAAGTATAAGCACATCCTTTATTGAACAAGGTAAATACTTAAAATCTGGATGTACAGCTCAGTTCTCACTCTAAAAAGTGACAACCTGTGGATACTTAGTCTGAAGGTGAAGCCCATGAACAGTCTCAGAAGACAGAAAATGTGGCTGGTATTCATTTCTTTTATTCTGGCTTTCACCTTACTTTCCAATGCACATATGTAATCCTGGATCATGGTGAGGAAAATACCACAATTAAATGAACCAGAAATCAAAAGATTGATAAAATCTCTGGGCTTAGGTTAGACATGCACATAAAACAGATCGACTATAATGACAGACAGAAGCCACCTGCACAAACTCAAATGCTATTTTTAAATACACAAATATACACACACGAAGTGTGTGTGTATGTGAGAGAGAGAGAGAAAGAGAGAGAGGGTTATCTTCCACCACTGGTTCACCCCTCTAGACGCCCACAAAACCTGAGGCTGTGCCTGGCAAAACAGGACCTGGGAGCTCAATTCAAGTCTCCCATATGTACATCAGGGAGCCATCATGTATTACTTCCCAGGTGCATGAGCAGCAGGATGAAGATGGTCAGAAGCATGCAGTAACTAGGACTTGAACTGAAATTCTGATCTAGTATTCAGGTGTCCTAAGTGATAGCTTAAGCCACTGTACCACAATGGTTTCCTCAAGAAAGATAGTTTTGGTAAAGCTTATTTTCTCATGTTTATAACAATATCAATGATTAAAGTATGGTTATATTATACATGGTAAATTATAATTTTATGAAAAAAATTGCAGTGCTATTTGCATTCTGTATAGATTTACAAATATGAATATACATGGTAAAATGTGCCACTTTATTATTATGTTAACACAAGTGTTATGCTCATGCTAGTTTTACCATATTTATTGAGTAGCATTTTAAGACCTTAGGCATCACTGACAACATTAAAATGATGGTGAGAGTTTCATAGGAAAAGATGTTGGGTGGAAGGTGGACAGAGTTCATGGATACCGGGGTGCTCGGACACCAGCGTCGTGCGAGGCTGCGGCGGGACCTCTTTAAAGAAGGCGCACGAGGTGGACAGCTTCCGTTGAAGCACAGCGAGCAGCGACAGCACCAGGAGTCGTGGAGACAGCGAGGAGCAGCACTACTGCGAGCGGGTATGCTGAGGTGGTGTAGGGGTGGCCGTGTGGTCCCAGCCTCTTCTGAGTCTTTTTCTAGGCCCATCGGCCTCAGGCCGGGAGGCTCCGCTGTCTGAAGCCGGGAGGGAAAGGAGCCCGGGTTGTCAGAGCGTGGGTGGATGATGCCGTGAGGCGTGAGACAGGCCCGCGGCGGGGCTGCGCGCCTTCGTCCCCAGACAGCCCTTTTCTCCATTACGGGGAGGGGGGAACTACAAATGGCCGCTGCGTCCCCGCGGTGTTGGCGGAGGGGAGCGGCCTCGGATTTCGCCGGGGCTCGCCTGCGAAGCCTCCCCGCGGCCATCTTGGGCAGGCAGGCCGGGCGCGCGGCGAGCGGCACAACATGGTGGAGTGGCCACGCGTCCAAGCGCACGGGGCCGTGCCTCGGAGCCGCGTGGTGCGGTGCTGGGAGGGCGGCGCTCTTGGGGTCGGGTTGGGGGCTCTCACCGGGTGTTCAGAAGGGGAGGTGGGCTCGGCGTCGGTACGTGCCGGGGGCAGTTTCGAGGCTCCTGAAAGATGGGGACTGGCCTGAGCTAGGCCCTGGTTCTAAGCCCGCTAGCTGGAGGGGACTGCGCGCGGGCTTCGTTTCTGGCCTATTAGGAGTGCTTTTTCGGATACAACAGGGTTTCTTTTTTTTAAAGGTAAAACGCATAACCAGTGCTCCGTTAGAGTAGATCCCAAGGTCGCCAGTGGAGCGGAGTTTTCCACGGAGTGTGAAGGGGAAATTGGCGGGCAACCCGCGATGGCGCCGTCATCATTTCCTTTGTTTTGAGGCCGAGGCGTGGGGTGGCATTGGCCCAGTTCTGTCCCGGGGGGTTGTTTCTGCAGCTGCTGGAAGTTGGTGACCTGGTGAGGGGTAACTGCGCAGCGGAGGGGGCTCCGTGTGTGAGGTTGGAGGAGAGGGAGGGTTGGTTAAAGGGGTACGCCAGAAAAGGATTTCTGAGGCTGTTACAGGACTCAGTGGTTGCGTGTATGCGCGACATTTGTTGCCTGTTTAGCTTCCCCCTTGTAGAGGCACCTTAAGATGGAAAATTTATCAGATATTCTCTGTCTTCGCAAATGATGTAGGTGGTTCCTCAGAAAGGCTGTTTTCGAAGGAAGTAGCATTTTCTTAGCTCTTGGCACCTTATTGAACTTGGCAACCAAAGCGGTCTTGAACATGCTCAGATAGTTATTGGGAGTTTAGATTTTGTTTTTTCCTTAATTTCTCTGATGCCACTTTGGTGGCATCAGGAGGTATGGGATTTTCTTCAGCTTTTGCTTTCCTAGGGTAAGAAAGCGTGGGATGTATTTAGGAGTTGTTAAAAGTGAGATCTGGTGGCTGCCAGTAAGACTATTAATACTAGTCTTTGATGTTTGGGTTGGAAGGCAAGTGATTCTAAGTTTTCCTTATTAGACAATAGTTACTGGGTACCTTTATAATTGCTCCTGAAATGCAAAACGGTTTTTGAATAGCTCTCTGTTGAAAACAGAGAGATTACATAGCTGGAAGTTTGCCCAAAGAATTTAGGATATTTTACATTTAGATGGGGAAATACTTCAAGTTGGAGATAACACCTGAAAAAGAAAAGTCACTGGTCTGAAATTTTTAAATTGGTCCTACATAATTTTCTACTAGTAGAAGATAAGATTCCAGTGTTAATCGCATACCTGAATAAAGTGTTCTTTAAATTGGGAAGGAAAGTAAAAGTTGAGTGTCAAAAATGATTTCCTTTACCTTGTCAGACTTTTGTAAGAAATTTCTAAAGTTGTAGAATACTTCCCCATTGTTTAGTTTGGTGTTTGTGTGTTGGCTGGCCAATTGGAACCTTTAAGTGGTTGGAATACACCTAAAACAAACATGTGTCTGGACTTCCAAAGAATGTTTGCAAAACCATAAAGCTCAAGGAAACAAAGTATTGCAAGGTGAAACAGGTAAGTACGATGGGCATGAAAGCAGTGAAAAACATGTTCAAAGTAATAATCTTGGACATGCCTGGTATAAGTAGGTTTTCTAAGATCTCTAGACTCAAACATTCTGAACTGTTGCAGTTAATTTGAGTAACTAGTACAAATCTTCAAGCTCCAGAAATCTCGCCCTCTTACCTGTCTTGTGATTCAGACACTCCCACACCATCTCCAGTCCCCTCCCACCTTCAGACTAAGTTGTTAACTTTCCTGAACAGAATCAGCGTGTGGAATAAATTATCCTCTGTTTGGTCACCTAATGCAGAAGAAGTATATTGAATGAATACAGTGACAACTGTGGTTCAGTGTACCCCTCATTCTCCATTTGTGTAGTGTTATTCCCCTCATCTCAAGTTGACTTCCTGACTGACCAAATCACAGGCAAAAATGAAATCTTATCTCCAGGCTTAAAATCTCTTCGAGTGCTTCCCAAAATTACTCGCATTTTGTAAAGGCATTGACTAGCACCTTTTCTCCGGGGGAGTGTGGGGGTAGGGCACTAAGTAATTACATCACATCACAGTCAGGGGTGTAAGAACATGAGCTGGTAGTGAGTTTGGGGGTAGCCTTGGTGGACACAATGTATAGAGCCTGTGAAGTTTGTTATCTGGTGCTGCACTCAATGTTCTCCCCCCCCCCTTTGTGATTGTAATTGGTTTCTGCAAATGGGTGTTTACATAAAGAATTCAGAAACTGTGGAACAGATGTTTTAAATTTGTCAAGCTATCAAGAAGTACCATAGTTGTTTTAAGCAAATATGTTTTCACCCAGCAAATAGTCTGATAGAATATTGGCTGTCTTGCAACATAGGTACATTATATCTTTATTTTTACTATTCAGAGAAATGAACAGTGTCTGGATATACCATCCCATCAAACTACCTTTCAGATTCTGCAGTTTTTCTTCTTCTTCTGCTTAATCTTGGGATGTCTTTTTGTAGTCTTATTTTTAGCTCTAACTTTATAAATTCTAATTTTCAAAACTGAAACCTCTCTGAATCTGTTTCTTTCTGAAGAATTGTAGGCATCACACCAAATTCCTTAACAAAGGATGAATTCATGTCAACAAGGAGAGGGAGGGAGGAGTAAATACTTTATAGTTTTTGCATTGTTTTTCACCAGCAGTCTAGTTAGGCATGAATCTCTTGAAACCAGATTGAAATATTTTTTTCCTTGGTTTTTAAATAATGCTTTAATATGTGGATATTATCTGGAACTAGAAGGTGACATTTTCCAGCTGAAATTGCAAGTGATTTTACAAAGTAATTACTACCAATTTTATTGACAGATTGAAGAGGAATTCAGATGAAATGTTGATGGAATTCACCTTTTATAGCCTTTCCCCCCTATTCCAATAACACATCAAACCTATGTAATAAACAGTGCTTCCATAGTTCACACTGTGCCCAAGGCGGGGACCACTACAATTTTGTATATGAGCTTCAGCATGGTTTTGTATTTATACATAGTTGTATTATTTTCTATCAAGTTATTATGATTATTTAGGAATTTTAAGTGTTTTTTACCCAGATTAGTATTTTGAAGTGTGAGTCACATTAGGTATTATCTTGGTGTTGTAAAGTCACAAGTCAAAAAGTTACTATAGCAGATTACAGTCTTCAGATTCCAAAGATATTTGCTTTGAATTGGGTTATAGATGTTATTTTCAGATGTTGGTTTTGTCATAGATTTTCACATGGCAGTTTGGATAAGGCCCTCTTTTTTGCATTAATTTTTGTGCTTAAATCTCAGATTAAAAGGTAATCTAAGAGAAAGCATACTTGTTTTTACTGGAGAGTACTAAGAGAATTCAAGACTTAAGCTGATACAGGCAGTTTTGTTTCTCTCCAGAGACTTGTCAGTCTGAGAATTTTTCTGTCCTTCCAACCTTCTGTTAGACTGGTAGCAGAAAAAATACATAATTTACTGTTAATCAGCTTTGACCATTCCATGGCAAGATGTATTTTTCTTTGGCCTTGTGGCCCTCACCCCCAAAAAATTAGCTTGTTAATCAACCTCATGAGTTTTTGGGTGTTTAATGTTTTAAGCTGATTTCAGTTGTAGCCCCTAGAAACATTTTTTAACAAAATTTGTATTGATGGGACAAGTTGTTTATCTCATAAGTAGGATCTCTTAACAATATGTGTATGACATTAGCCGACTAGTTGGTCTTCTGGTTTTATGAAGTGGTCACTTGAATTTAGCAGCTCAGTTGAAATAAAGCCTAATATTTATGTTATCTAGTAGTGGGTTTGTTCTTAGAATATAAAATGATGATTACAGAATGGGTAATAAAATAACAGCAGGAAGGCGTCAGTTTTGAAAGCAGTTGTGACAACTAGGGCTTTGGTCTTTATTTTCCAGTATCTTCTGCATCTAAGCCCTGTTATCTTTGCCATTAGAAAGCCCTAAGGAAACCTGCTTGGGCATTCAATTTTATGATTACATTTGTGTTGCCAGAAAACCTTTCCCATTACATTTTAGTGATGGATATTAAAAGCCAATTGCTAGGACTCCCTTAAATAAAAGGCTATTTAAACTATTTTCCAGAGTAAATAGTATTTTATTTTAAAACTAACCTGGAAATTAGGCTTTTAACAATACCTACGACAGCTATAGTTGTCTTTTAAGAAAGCTTTAATGTTTTTCAGAAGGAAAATAAAACTAGGAAATGATAGTAAAGTGAGATGCAGGATAAGGAAAACTAGATGCTTTTAAGGCAGTATTTGCTTAGATTGTACCAGACTCTGTTATACTTTACTGATTTATGATATTAAGGCTTGAATTAATTATTTGAGGAGGTGAGCCATAATTTTCTCCTAATATTGCCACCTTTTAAATAGAATTTTCTTTCAGATACCCAGAAGACTTTAATATTTTGTTCATTGATTTTACAACAAAGTTCTTGAGCATATCACTGTTGGATTCAAGCTTGTTTTTATTTCCTTCATAGCTTCTGGCATATAGTAGCTGGTTGACCTGATTGTCTTTTTATATTAACTCTAAATTTAGTAACTGGACCAGGCATACTAATCTCACTTCAGCACCTTTCTTTCCCAGGGGTGGGTTAAATGCAACAATTCCAGAGTTCATTGATAGAAATAAGTCAACTGGCAGGTTCAAGTAGAGAAATATCTTTTGCACCATGATTAGATCCACAACAGAATTTTTTTTTTTTTGATAGGCAGAGTGGATAGTGAGAGAGAGAGACAGAGAGAAAGGTCTTCCTTTTTGCCGCTGGTTCACCCTCCAGTGGCCGCTGTGGCCGGCGCATCTCGCTGATCCGAAGCCAGGATCCAGGTGCTTCTCCTGGTCTCCCATGCGGGTGCAGGGCACAAAATAATTTTTTTTTATAAAATGGATGAATTCCAAATGAATAAATAGGATAAGCATCCAATAGCATTGACTGACTGGATAGTGTAACCTATTCTTTGGAAACTGAACTGAATGCAGATGCAGCTAAAATCAAAGAGTTAGTGAGGAGGATATTCATAATGCCACACATTGAATTATCAGTCCCCCTGAGAAAAAGCATGGGTAACGAAAGTGTCACCAAAGAGGTAGGAGACAAAGCTGTAGTGACAAGACAACAAGAAACCAGATCCTGTGGTTTTGGAGATGCCAAAAGTGCTCCCTGAAAAGGCATTTTTAAAACCACTAGAATAAAGTAGACATCAGGGAAGGATAAAACTGTGTTTTAAGAGCTAGTAACTTGCCCTGCTGTGAATCACTCTGATAAGGAGGTGACTGCCAAAGCAACCTTGTCAAATGCTGAGTTTGTATTACAATGAAAATGTATCCTGTGCACCAAGTTTGCTGATAAGGTCCCTGTTGCCCATGGTAACTGAATAACATCTTCCTTAACACAAAGTTTTAAAATGAAAATATTAAGATATGACACTGCAATATTTGGACAGATCAATAGAGCTTCTCTGTCAGATTTGTTGAAGAGTTGATCCCTTTGTAGCCACCAATGGACAATCCCTGTCATTTTGTTCCACTTTTCTCGCAACATCATTTCTGTATTCTCCCTTTCTTCCATTTTAAATACTGAAAGGTACAAGCGAACAGCATTCTTATTCAAGTTAGGAAACATGAATTGGAAAGTTGTGATAATTCAGCAACTATATTGAAATTGAAAAGGAACCTCTTATATATACAAAAGTTTAAAACAAACCTGAAAGTTTTGAAGGAAATTAGAATTAACGATGGTGGCAATTATTTTCCTAACATGTAAAATATTCCATTTATGTATCCAGCTCTTCTCACCTATGGACTTATGTCTCCAAGGTAGGCCTGTCTGGGCAGGTTGCCTGCTCTCTCCTTGTCAACAGACAGAAGTAAAACAGCAGTCTTTGCTTCAGAATAAGTTCAAGACACATCTGATTTCTCATGCTATCCCACTGCTCAAAGAGACTCCTGGGCATCCACAGTTTTTTTCCTGTGTTGTCAGAGACTCAAAAAAAAAAAAAAATACAGAACTTGTTAATTAGGAAACTGTCCCCTGCTCCAATTATACTGGGGAAAAGTGATCTTTTTCCCAAGGGGACACATTCTTGAGCCAAGGCTTCTGCATTGGTAGCAGAATATGAGCTGCATTTCCTCTACTTCTTTCTGCCCTATGGTTAGTGCATTTCAACAGCACAGAGATCCAGATTCTACACTGTCCTTCTCAAGATAATTTATTCAGACATAGACCCCCTCATCTCAAGTTTTGTATGTTCTGCCAGTTTCACTCACAGGGATTTTTATTTCACATTTATAGTAGTAGAGGAACTACAGCTTACTAGCTGACATATTTTATCTTCCTCTGATACCTGCCGACCACTCTTTTGCTATGACTTAATGAAAGGTGAACCTTTAACATGATTAGAACTGCTATTCTTTTGGTCCCTTTATTAAACCAACACCCTGTTATTTTTTTAAGGATTTATTTATTTTATTTGAAAGGCAGAGAGAGAGAGAGGTTTTCCATTCAGTGGTTTACTCCCCAAATGGCTGGAGTGGGGCCTATATAGAGCCAGAAGCCAGGAGCTTCCTCTGGGTCTGCCACATGGATGCGGGGGCCCAAGCACTGGGGCCATCTTCCTCTGCTTTCCCAGGTAACAGCACAAAGCTGGGTAAGAAATGGAGCAGCCGGGACTTGAACCAGTGCACATATGGGATGCTGGCACTGCAGCCAGTGGCTTTACCTGCTATGAGATGGTGCCACCTCCTCTCAGATTGCATAGTAGTGGCATTTGTCTTCTAAACATGTGGTGCCTCTCATGGAAAAAAAAAACTCTCCTCCCTCTTATTCCCACTCTTCTTTCTTACTGAGATTCATCCTCATTTGACTTTATACATATATGAAGAACTCTGTTAAGTAATGAGTTCAACAAATAGTATAAGGAGAAAAAAAAGAAAAAAATAAAATAAAGCTGTTCATGAAAGTCAAGACAAAGGCAGCTCAGGGCATCCCATCTCAAAGTGTCAACATCACTTCTGCAGATGTTGTTTTAGGTGATCTATTCTAGCAGATCAGGAAGAACATATGGTATTTGTCCCTTTGGGACAGGCTTATTTCACTAAGTATAATGTTTTTCACAGTCATCCATTTTTGTTGCAAATGACCAGATTTCATTTTTTTTTTTACTGCTGTGTAGTGTTCCATAATATATATATCCCATAATTTCCTTATCCAGTCTTCGGTTGAAGGGCATTTAAGTGGGTTCCGTGTCTTAGCTACTGTGAATTGAGCTGTAAAAAACATGGGAGTGAAGATAAAACTTTTATTCACTGATTTCACTTCCCTTGGTAAAATTCCAAAAGGGGAATGACTGGGTAATATGGTAGGTCTATATTCATAATTCTGAGGTATATCCAAACTTGTTGCTGTGGATTCATTCTGAGAGGAGGAGCATGGTAGGGGCAAGAGGCATGGAGTCACCACACAGACCCCGGGAGTCAGGTGAAAGCAGGCCAGAGGTGAGCATCCTGCAGACTCATTTATTTCAGTTGGTACAGCACCTTAAATAGCCCAGGCAGCCAATCCAGTCAAGGGGTGGTTTATGCCCTAACCAATATCAGCCCATTGCCAGGCAGGCTCTGTTGCCAGGTGGGTTCCAAAGCCATTCCTGAGTAACTGATGCTCACTTGGCCTTCTTCCACCACACAAACTGTCTTCCATAGTGGCTTTGCCAGTTTACATTACTTCCAAAAGTGGATTAGGGTAACTTTTCGCCCATATCCTCACCACCATTTTCTGTTTGTTGAATTCTTTATGAAAGCCATTCTAACTGGGCTGAGGTGCAACCTTTTTGTGGTTTTGATATTAATATCCGTGACATCTAGTGATCCTGAACATTTTTTTCATGTGCCTCTTGGCTATTTGGATATCTTCTTTTAAGAAATGTCTGTTTAAGCCCTTTGCCAATCTCTTAACTGGTTTGTTTGGTGTTGGGGAGTTTCTTGATCTCTTTATAATTAGGCTTATTAATCCTTTATCATTTGCATAGCTTGTAAATAATTTTTCCCATTCTATTGGTTGCCACTTTATATTCCTGAATGTTTCTTTTATAGTGAACAAAATTTTTAATTTGGTGTAATCTCATTTGTTAATTTAGGCTTAGACTGTTTATACCTCTGGGGTCTTTTCCAAGATATCTTTGAATATGCAAATGTCTTCCAAGTTTTCCCCAATGTTTTCTAATAATTTGATGACTTTGTGTCATAGACTTAGATCTTTAACCCATTTTTGAGTGGATTTTTGTGTAAGATATAAGGTAGTGGGAGCCTCTTGAGTTCACACACTCTGACATTATTTAGACAAGGCCATAATCAAAGTGGAAATTCTCTCCACCTTCAGAGACAGGCATCTCCTTGTTTGATGGCCCCTTCTATCCACCAAGATATAATTCATAGAGATCTTAAATTTAGGTCATTTTTGCTGCAATGTGGGATTTAAACACCTAAGAATAATTCTTTTTTTTATTTTTTATTTTTATTTTTGACAGGCAGAGTGGATAGTGAGAGAGAGAGACCGAGAGAAAGGTCTTCCTTTTGCCATTGGTTCACCCTCCAATGGCCGCCGTGGATGGCGCGCTGTGGCCGGCGCACTGTGCTGATCTGATGGCAGGAGCCAGGTGCTTCTCCTGGTCTCCCATGGGGTGCAGGGCCCAAGAACTTGGGCCGCCCTCCACTGCACTCCCTGGCCACAGCAGAGAGCTGGCCTGGAAGAGGGGCAACCAGGACAGAATCCGCTACCCCGACCAGTACTAGAACCTGGTGTGCCGGCGCTGCAAGGTGGAGGATTATCCTAGTGAGCCGCGGCACCGGCTAGAATAATTCTTTGTTAATTGAAGAGTTCAACCAATGGTATTAAGAAGAAAAAGAAAATACTAAAAATAATAAAATAATAAGCTGTTCCACGACAGTCAAGACAAGGGCTTATCAAGTCATTGCTTCTCATAGTTTCAATTATACTTCTATAGGTTTCCTTTTAGGTGCTCAGTTAGTTGTCACAGATCATCGAGAACATATATTTCTCCATTTTGAACTGACTTATTTCACTCAGCCTGATGCTCTCCAGATGCCTCCATTTTGTTGCAAATGATTGGATTTATTTTTTTTTTACCACTGTGTAGTACCCCAGAGAGTATATATAGTATAATTTATTTATCCAGTCTTTTGTTGATGGGCATTTAGGTTAATTCCTTGTTTTAGCTATTGTGAACTGAGCAGCAATAAACATGGAGGTGCAGATGGCTCTTTGGCTTGCCAATTTAATTTCCCTTGTGTAAATTCTGAGGAGTGGGATGGCTGGGTCATATGGTAGGGCTATATTCATATTTCTCATGTATCTCCAAACTGCCTTCCATAGTGGCATTACCAATTTGCATTCCCACCAACAATGGATTAGTGAGCCTTTTTCTCCACATCCTCACCAACATCTATTAGTTGTTTTCTGTATGAGGGTCATTCTAACTGGGGTGAGGTGAAACCTCATTGTGGTTTTGATTTGCATTTCCCTGATGGTTAGTGATCCTGAACATTTTTTCATGTTTCTTTTGGCTGTTTGGATTGCTTCTTTTGAAAAATGTCTGTTCAAGTCCTTGTACCATCTCTTAACTGTGTTTTTTTTTATTTTTTTTATTTATTTTTTTAATTTTTTTTGTGATAGGGATTCTTGATCTCTTTGTAGATTCTAGTTATTATCAACTTATCAGTTGCATAATTTGCAAATAATTTCTCCCAATCTGTTGGTAGCATCTTCAGTTTCCTGTTTTCTTTTTTTAATTTTTCTAGAGAGAGACAGAGAGCTATAAACAGAGAGAGAGAGAGAGAGAGAGAGAGAGAGAGAGAGAGAGAGAGAGAGAGATCTTCCTTCCATTGGTTCATCCCCCAAATGGCCACTACAGCCAGTGCTCTGCGCCGATCCAAATCCAGGAGCCAAGTGCTTCCTCCCTGTCTCCCATGCAGGTACAGGGCCCAAGCACTTTGGTCCACCCTCCACTGCCTTTCCAGGCCACAGCAGAGAGCTGGACTGGAAGAGGAGCAACCGAGACAGAGTCTGGCGCTCCAACCAGGAATAGAACCCGGGGTGCCAGCACCACAGGCGGAGGATCAGCCTAGTGAGCTGTGGTGCCGGCCCACTTTCCTGTTTCTTATGCATTACAGAAACCTGTCAATTTGATCTAATACCAGTTGTTAACTTTGGCTTTGGCTTCCTGTGCCTCTGGGCTCTTTTCCAAGAAGTCTTTTCCTGTGCCAACATCTTGCAGGGTTTCTCTGATGTTCTCTAAAAATTTGATGATTTCAAGTCATAGATTTAGATCTTTAATCCATGTTGAGTGGATTTTTGTGTAAAGTGTAAGGTAGGAATCTTGCTTCATATTTCTGCATGTTGAAATCCACAAAGCTAAAGTAATAGCTAAAACAATCTTATGGAACCAAAACAAAACTGGAGGCATCACAATACCGAATTTCAAGACATGCTACAGGGCAGTTATAATTGAAACAAGCTGGTACTCATAAAGACAGATAGACCAATGGAACAGAATAGAAATACCAGAAATCAATCCAAACAACTACAACCAACCTGTATTTGATCAAGGAGCTAAAACCAATTCCTGGAGCGAGGACAGTCTATTCAACAAATGCTGCTGATAAAACTGCATTTCCAAATGCAGAAGTGTGAAGCAAGACCCCTATCTTACACCTTACAGAACAATCCACTCAACATGGGTTAAAGATCTAAATTTATGACCCAACACCATCAAATTATTAGAAAACATCAGGGAAACCCTGCAAGATATTGGCACAAGCAAAGACTTTTTGGAAAAGGCCCCAGGCAGCCAAAGCCAAAATTAACAACTGGGATTGCATCAAATTCAGAAGTTTCTGTACTGCAAAAGAAATAGTCAGGAAAGTGAAGAGGCAACCAACAGAATGGGAGAAAATATTTGCAGATTATGCAACTGATAAAGGATTAATACCCAGAATCTACAAAGAGATCAAGAAACTCCACAAAACAAAACAAACAGCCCACTTAAGAGATGATCCAAGGACTTGAACAGACAATTTTCAAAAGAGGAAATCCAAACAGCCAATAGGCACATGAAAAAGTGTTCAGGATCATTAGTCTTCAGGGAAATGCAAATCAACACCACAGTGAAGTTTCATCTCACCCCAGTTCTAATGTATTTCATACAGAAATCAACAACAGATGCTGGCCAGGATGTGGGGAAAAGGCACACTAATCCACTGTTGGTGGGAATGCAAACTGGTAAAGCCATTATGAAAGACAGTTGGAGATATATCAGAAATCTGAATATAGCCCTAGCAAGTGACCCAGCCAATCCACTCCTCAGAATTTACCAAAGAGAAATTAAATAAGAGCCATCTGCACCTTACTGTTTATTGCATCTCAATTCACAATAGCTAAGACCTAGAATTAGCCCAAATGCCTATCAACAGTAGACTGGATAAAGAAATTATGGGATGTGTACCCTAAGGAAAAGTACACAGTGATAAAAATAATAAAATCTGATCATTTGCAACAAAATTAGAAATCTGTAAAACATCATGTTGAGTAAAATAAGCCTGTCCCAAAGGGACAAATGTAATATGTTCTCCCTAATCTATAACAACTAACTGAGCACTTAGAGGGAAACCTGTAGAAGTGAAACTAACACTATAGGAAGCAATGACTTGATCATCCCTTGTCCTGACTGTCAAAGAACAGCTTACTATTTTATTCTTTTTAGTATTTTTTCTACTTAGTACCATTGGTTGAAAATTTTACTTAACGCAGAACAATTCTTAGATGTTTAAATCCAATTTAAAATTGACACCAGTAAAAATAAGAGTGGGAATAAGTGAGAGAGGAGATATACAGTTCAGCACAGGTTCCTTCAGACTTACCCCTAAGGGTAAAGCTAAATCTTGCTATGAGACTCAAAATCCCATAAGTTGGCATGTACCAATGCCATCTCACTAGTGAAAGTGATCAGTTTAAGTTCATAATTAATCATAAAGATAGAATAAGTGTCTGCTAATAATAATAGATATAATTAAAAAGGATATAACCATTCAATATGTGGAAGCAGGTCACACAGCAGACTAATAGAATGACAAATGCCCTCAACAACACTTTGGCCTCAGAATCAGCCTTTATGGCATTTGGATCTGGCTAAAAAGCCCATGAGAGTATTTCAGGCATGGAAAACTAAGACACTGTTGCAAAAAATGACCTACATGAAATATCTCTGAGTGATATTTCAGTGGAAAGAAGGTGCCATCAGAGAAGGAGATGCCTTTCTCAGAAGGGAGGAGAGAACTTACACTTTGATTATGGCCTTATTTAAATAAAGTCTGAGTTTGGGAAGTCAAGAGGCTTCCATATCCTTGGCAGCTCATGACAAGAGCCTCATGTGACTATTGACATCATAAATAAGAGTGTCAATTGTTAAATCAACAACAGGAGTCACTGTGCACTTACTCCCCATGTAGGATCTCTGTCTTTAATGTGTTGTACTATGGGAATTAATGGTAAAACTAGTCTTCGAACAGTGCTTTGTACTTTATGTGTCTCAGTGGGTGCAAACTGTTTAAACCTTTACTTAGTCTAGACTTGATCTAAATATAAAGATAATTTAAAACTAAATCTTAATGAAGGATGGGATGGGGGAGCAAGTAGGAGATGGGGTGATTTGTGGCTGGGAGGGTGGTTATGGGGGAAAAACAACTTTATTCCAAAAGTTATACTTCTGAAATTTGCATTTATTAATAAAAGTTTTCTATAAAAAAGGAAACATCAAATTCTGTCCATATTTAGACAAGGCTGTAAGCAAAATGGAAGTTCTCTCTTCTCTTCAGAGAAAAGTACATACTTCTTTGATGGCCCCTTCTTTCTTTTGGGGTCTCACAGAGATCTTTCAAGTAGAACATTTTTACCACAATGTCCTGACTTTCCATGCATGAAATGCTTTCAGGTTGTTTTCTTTCAGGCCAGGATGCCTTAAGGGCTGATTTTGAGGTCATAATTCAACTTAAATAGATTGTAATTTATGAATCCGTTGTGTGGACTGCTTGCATTTTGGAACATTCTCCTCTTAATTCTATTTTATTATTATGAGAACTTGGTCCTATTTAGGTGAGCAGTTTAACACTTAATCCTATCTCTATGTTCACTTTAACAATTTATGTAGCACTTAACATGGTATTTTTACTACCAAGCTTAATGGGATTTGCAGTTCCATGCAGGTTTTGAAACTGTATCCTTAGAATTTAATCCTTAGGAATTTATACAATACTATATTTTTTTACAGTTATAAACTCCCTACTCCCTCCCTTACTCCCACTCTTATTTTTATAGACATCCATCCTCAATTTTATACATGTATGATTAAGTCTATGTTTAAAAAAAGAGTTCAAGTGTTGTGAAGAAAAACAAAATAAAACTCTTCTTCAACAGTCAAGACAGGGGCTGTTCAGATGATCCCTTCTTAAAATGTCAATTTCACTTCTACAGATTTAGTTTTAGGCACTGTATAGATTCTCACAGATCAGTGAAATCATATGATATTTATACTTTTGGGACTGGCTTATTTCTCTAAGTGTAATGTTTTCCAGTTTCATACACTTTGTTGCAAATGACAGGATAGCATTTTTTAAAACTGTGTAGTATTCTATGGTGTATATATCCCATAACTTCTTCAGGTTTAGAAATTTAGGTGATGCTGGCTTCATGGAAAGAATTTGGGTGAATTCCCTGCCTTTCAATTGTTTTGAATAACTGGAGACAATTTGGAGGTAGTTCTTTAAGTGTGTAATATAATGAAGCATTGAATCCCTCTGGTCCTGGGCTTTTCTTTTTTGGGAGGGCCTTTATTACTGATTCAATTTTAACTGGGTTATGGGTCTGCTTAGGTTTTCCATGTCTTCAGGTTCAATTTAGGTAAGTTGTGTGTGTCCAGGAATCTATCCATTTCTGATAGATTTCCCAATTTTTTGGTAAACAACTCTTTGTAGTAATTTCTGATGGCTTTTTAACTGTGGTGTCTGTTATTACATTTCCTTTTTCATTTCTAATTTTATTGACTTATGTCTGCTCTATCCTTTTTTGTTCAGTTGGTGTAATGGTGTGTCAATTGTGTTTGTTTTTTCACAAAGCCAGATCTTCATTTTGCTGATTTTTATATTTTTTTGGTTTCAATTTTGTTGATTTCTTCTCTATTTTGGTTTGGTTTGCTGTCATTTTTCTAGATCCTTGAGATTCATTTATGTTATGCCTTTCCAATTTCCCTGAGCTGCAATCACTAATGGAATACCTAAAAGGTAATCCATAGGAATGAAATCAGTGTTTTGAGATTTGGTGATTGCTTACAGATCTCATCTCTACTATTAAGGAACAGCGGTTCTTTTCATAGTATGTTTTGAACTCTTTACTTAGTGTAGGGCTAATCTTACGAGTGTAAAGTATTCTGAAAATAGATATTTCTAAAAATTAAGAGTAGGAATAGGAGGGAGAAGGGTAGGAACGTGAGGGAGAGGGAGTATTAGGGTATGTTCTTAAATTTGTTTATATGAAATAAATGACATTTACATCCCTTAAATAAAAATTTTAAAAAATAAAATCTTAAAAGAAAAAGCATCAAATTATGTTTTCTTTTACTTGTATATTTAATAAACTTGAATTCTACAGCATGTCCATAATCATTTATTATTCCAAGAGCTTTTTGGCCCATTCTTTGAAGTTTTCTAAATAGAAATTTGTGTCTTCTGTGAACATACTCTTATTTCTGTGCAGAAGCTCCAGTAGTGATCACAGTGCTGTCTTGTGGTTCATGGATTTCTGATGTTATTAGATAGTTTAGGATATCTTGGTCAGGATCTTGGATGAGGGTGGATGAGTATAATACCTTCATTAGGAGGCTGGAGGGAGTCCTTATATTGTTATTCCAGATTGCAAGTCATGTCAAAAAATAAATGAGAAGAAACTCAGGACAGGAAACCCAAGGATAAGCCTGGTATGATGATGGGAGTGCACTGAGCAGTTATGGGGCAATGGGAGCTGTGAGATATAGGGACACAGTAGGGCCAAGATAAGTTATGTGTGCTGTTAATGGACTCTGTCTTGGACCCTTGCATGCACTCATCCAAGTTTTTTTTATCTTAACAATCAAGCTAGCGTCACCTTTACCTGCTTTAGAAAATGTCTAAGTATGCCAACTACCACGATTTTAGACTTACCAGGCATAGTTTCTCATGCCTTAATTGGCATCATCTTTTTCTTTTTGGGCTGTTAATGACATTTGTGAAGATTCAGATAGTTCTAACCTTCACTGGGTAAATGACCTGGCCCTGCAGTGTTAAAGTGGGAATCTTTATCCCCAAGCTGTGGGGAGACGGCAGCTCCCAGTAACCTCTTCAATTCAGCCCACCTCCAGCCCCCACCCACATCCCTAATCTGGAGGATCTGATGTTGCCCAGGAGCGTGTGTTTTGTCTTGTGAGCAGTGAACTTGCAAAAACAATATGACAACAAGCCATATTTCTGTTTTTCATACAATTTTGTGTTTTGTCTGGAGTCAATAACTGTGTTAGCATAATTTTCTGTGTACTTATCAGGTAACTGTGCATATACCACAGCTACTATGCTGTATGATACACTCAGTTTATGAGGTCTCTGTAAGTATTGCTGATGTTTTCCACATCCCCTATGGTGGGTATCTTTTTTCTTGCATCTCATGCTTGCTTGAGGACCTTTTTTTGAATAGGAAACTCACTCTCCCAAGGCATTACCTCATTTCCTTCCAGGACCTCAGGGGGCTGCAGGGCACTGTATGGAGCAGTTCATAGCTGTGTACCACAGAACTAATTTTCTTTCTGGGGTGCTATGGTTCCATAATGGTTGTGCTGGTGTCAAGGTGCAGAGACAACAGCCTCTGTCCTGCATGGAAGGTATCTGATTTCTTCCAGTACTGTGCCCTGCCTTCAAAAGCCTTCCTGTTGCCTGGCTTTTTTGTATAGATGTGGTGACCTATTCAAGCCTCATCTTTCCCTGCAGCATGGGATTTTCTCTTCTCACAATGAGGAGCTTCTATTGTGGTTCAAGGAGCATGTGGATCATCTAACTGGGAAAGCACCTGTGAAATGGGACATCTATGTGCTTGTACCAACATTCACCATTCTGTCTCTTGTGGGGGCCACATGGGCTGATACTCAGGAAATAATTCTATTCTTAGTCATGTTTTGGGTTGTGATTTGAGTTCATCAATGACTTGATTATTCTGGAAGTTGTGCAAGCAACCCTCCAACATGATTTTTCAGCAGCCATTAGGCCCTAGTGTTATAATGCTAATAAATATAACATTTGCACACTATATTATTTATTGTTTATGTGATAAACATTGTAGATAATGATGATAGAATAGCAAATGCGTTTTCTGGTCACCCTTGTGTGACTTAACAAAATTGTTTGAAGTTCATTAAGATACACTTGCAACTTCCATGTACATGATTTCTCAGTACTGTGCTGGGACATTGGACAATTTCATATCAAGGTCATATGTTCCATCTCTAATTTCTTGTTTTTTTATGAGACTTTAGCCTCTAATTTTTAAAAATTTTATAAACAATAAATTCAGACACCTTTATGTTAGATTCATGAGTTTTGTATTAAGCAGTATGATGTCTTCCTGATTTAAGGTCCTCCTTTCTTCTGGATTTTATAAAATATAAATTTGGGGATATTATTTCTATGTCCCATAAATATGCTTTAGATTTTATTTTATTGCCAGTAAATTGCTCATTTGAATACCCAGGAATCAAAATATAATGTACATAATAAGCTGTACAGATCAATAGGTTTTACTCTATTTGTGAATTTATCTATCACATTTACTTTTGAGTTTTATTAATACCATCTTATATATCAATCTTAGCACAAGTTACATGCAAGTAACCTGATGTGCTTTCTATTTCTAATGTTATCAACTTTCCCTAAATACTGCAAGTTTTCTCACAATATTCATGATCAACATTGCATGGAATCATCTAGCATCAGTGTCATAATACTCCTTTGCAAGTCATATGTTTTGTTATGTATTGTGGATTCTTTTGGAACTCTACATTAGTCTTTGATTTTGGAAATTTTCCAAAGTCAGTTCCTCATATTGATGTTACATTTCCAATACATTGTTATGGTATTTGAAATTTTCTTGATTTAAATTCTGTGAAGCGTATTTTTCTTTTGCAGCCATACAAGCAAGGTCTCTTTTCCATGAAATTTCTGAATAGTGTTTTTTTACTAACACTCCTTCTATAAAAGTATTCACTTCTACTCAATATCAAAATGCATGTCAATCATTTACTCATCTTAGTTGACATTCTTTTTGAAATCATGAAGCTCCTCATATTCCTCTAAATTGTATAATTGCTTCCAAGTATGTGGTTTTGCAAAATTGTGAACTATAGTGGACCTTTTAAAAATATTAGTACACTAGGCAGCATAGAATGTTATTGCTTCAAAATCCCCAAATTTTCATTATCAATTTGATTGCAACTTTAAGAATTTCATATCTCTATCCTTTATATAGTATTGTTACTCCGTTACTGATTTTACCGTTACTACATCCTATAATAAAAATCAAACATCTTCTATAAATGAGACATTTTCTCATTTTTATCTTAGAATTTATTATTCCTACCTGAATAGTTAGTTAAGAAAGCCCTACTTTATGACAGTTCTAACATAGGACAACTACAGATACCATGAGTTGCTTTATCATTGTATGATCTCGCTCTAAGTGCTGCAGGTTGTCCTAACTCAGGTTAATGGGATTTAAGCATTGAAAGGCCAGCAGAATCATTATCACTAATGGATATATCTTTCAGTTTTTTGGATATTCTTGGATCTGTTAACTAACTTCTGTTTTTTAAAATTTTCCAAAATGTATCATACCACATTTTTGCATTTCAGCAAATATGCATGCGTATGTTTGTCTTTTAATTATGGTTCACCATAAAATATTCATTATTGGTAAGGGGGCTCAAAGCAGAAAATTACTTTGTCATGTCCATTGGAATTATTCTTTTTTATTTTTTTCTTTCATTTTGATATTTCCATCCCAAATATATGACTGTTCTTTTGGGCATTTACATTTTAATATGATAAATTCACTGAAAATTGTTCAAGTTGTCCTAGTAACTTCCATTTTCATGCTCTATCAAATCATTTTTAGGAAGGTACACTCTTTTACACATTTGATGAAATACATTTTTCACGTTTATTTTTTACTTCTCCATTCACTTTAAAATGCCCATGCATTAGATTGAGACATTATTTCCACAGTTTCAAGATTATATGTGGGAATATGAGGGGAAGGAGGAAAAAGAGATGGAGGGTGGGAGGGAGGAGAGGGTCATATCACCATGTTCCTAAATCAGTATGTATGAAACACATGAAGCTTCTATACCTTAAATAAAATTTCAAAAAGAAAAAAGATTATTGAAATAAGCTGGGGCTGGAACTATTGCATAGCAGGTAAAGCTGCCACCTGCAGTGTTAGCATCCCTTATGGGCACCAGCTCGTCTTGGCTGCTCCACTTTTTTTGTGTGTGTGTGTGTGTGTGTGTGTGCGTGTGTTTTTTTTTGACAGGAAGAGTGAGAGTAAGAGAGAAAGACGGAGAGAAAGGTCATCCTTTTTCCGGTGATTCACACCCCCCCCCAAGTGGCCGCTATGGCCAGCGTGCTGCAGCCGGCACACCACGCTGATCCAAAGCCAGGAGCCAGGTGCTTCTCCTGGTCTTCCATGTGGGTGCAGGGCCCAAGGACCTGGGCCATCCTCCACTGCACTCCTGTGCCACACAGAGAGCTGGTATGGAAGAGGGGTAACCAGGATAGAATCCGGTGCCTGAACTGGGACTAGAACCCAGGGTGCCGGTGCCACAGGTGGAGGAGTTGCCTAGTGAGCCATGGCACCAGCCCTGCTCTAATTGTGATCCAGCTCTTTGCTATAGCCTGGGAAAGCAGTAGAAGTTGGCCCAAGGCCTTGATCCCCAGCACCTGTGTGGGATACCTAGAAAAAACCCTGGCTCCTGGCTTCAAATAGGTGCAGCTCCAGGCATTGTGGCCAACTGGAAAGTGAACTAGTGGATGGAAAACCTCTCTCTTTATCTCCTTTCTCTGTGTAACTCAAATAAATAAATCTTTAAATAAAAAAAGAAATAAACTGCTTATGATTCCCCTGATTTAATTGCCTGCAACATTTCTGTATTTTTAAAGTAATTTTTACTATTTTATCTATATCCATTATATCTACTTGTGAACCCATTTTGTTCCTACAAAATTTACCCTGGTATACCCAGTAGTCAAAATATAATGAACATAGAAATATGCACATTTATCTGTTGTATGAATTTATACCTACTGCCTAACTAAATACTCAATAACCTAATTTATGTCAAATCTAGCACAAGAAATTTCAGGGTATATTATTTTGCTTTGTCTCTGGTAAGGCATTATCTGTCTAAATTCTAGAAGTTGCCTGAGCAAATTCCATGTCCATACTATCTGAGAACATTCTAGTGCCAGTTGCATCACTCTTATTAGCAGTCTTTTTAAGTCTTTATCTATTACCATGAAACTTTAACATTTCATGAAGGGCACTTAGGCTATTTACTTGTTTGGTCTTCAAATTCATGGAGCTCACTTTTTTTCAAAAATATTATAGTCTAGGCCAATCTCACTGTTTTGCATTTGTGGCCATAATGATTTAAATTTATTTTTTAAATAATTTTTAGTGTAATCATTTTGTTTTTATTTAGTAAATATAAATTTCCAAAGTACAGTTTATGGATTACATTGCCCCCCCCCATAATTCCCCTCCCACTCGCACCCCTCACATCTCCCACTCTCTATCCCATTCCATTCACATCAAGATTCATTTTCAATTATCTTTATGTACAGATCAATTCAGTATATATTAAGTAAAGATTTCATCAGTTTGCAACCACACAGAAACACCACAAGTGTAAAAATGCTGTTTCAGTACTAGTTATAGCATTACTTCACATTGGACAACACATTAAGGACAGATCCCACATTAGAAGTAAGTACACAGTGACCCCTGTTGTTGAGTTAACAAGTTGACACTCTTGTTTAAGGCATCATTAATGTCCCTAGGCTCTAGTCATGAGTTGCAAAGGCTATGGAAGCCTTTTGAGTTCATCGACTTCTATCTTATTCCAACAGGGTGATATTCATAATGGAAGTTCTCTCCTCCCTTCAGAGAAAGGCACCTCCTTCTCTGATGGCCCTGTTCTTCCACTGGGATCCTACTCACAGAGATCTTTTGTTTAGGTCTTCTTCTTCTTTTTTTTTTTCCCAGAGTGTCTTAGCTTTCTATACCTAAAATACTCTCATGGGCTCTTCAGCCAGATCCGAATGCCTTAAGGGCTGATTCTGAGGCCAGAGTACTATTTAGGACATCTGCTATTCTATGAGTCTACTGTGTGTCCTGCTTCCCATGATGGATCATTCTCTCCCTTTTTTATTCTATCAGTTAATATTAGCAGACACTAGTCTTGTTTGTGTAATCCCTTTGACTCTTAGAACTATCAGTGTGATCAACTGTGAACTGAGATTGATCGCTTGGACTAGTGAGATGGCATTGTTACATGCCACCTTGATGGGATTGTATTGGAATGCCTTGGCATGTTTCTAACTCCACCATTTGGGGCAAGTCCGATTGAGCTTGTCCCAAATTGTACATCTCCTCCCTCTCTTATTCCCACTCTTATATTTAACAGGGATCATTTTTCAGTTAAATTTAAACACCTAAGAATAATTTTGTGTTAATTACAGAGTTCAACCAATAGTACTAGAACAAAACAAAAATACTAAAATTGATAAAGTATTACATTGTACATCAACAGTCAGGACAAGAGCTGACCAAGTCACTGTTTATCATAGTGCCCATTTCACTTCAACAGGTTTCTCCTTAGGTACTCAGTTAGTTGTCGCTGATCAGGGAGAATATATGATATTGTCCCTTTGGGACTGGCTTAATTCACTCAGCAAGATGTTTTCCAGATTCCTTCATCTTGTTGAAAATAACCAGGTTTCATTGTTTCTTACTGCTGTATAGTATTCTATGGAGTACATCTCCCATAATTTCTTTATCCAGTCTACTGTTGATGGGCATTTGGGTTGGTCCCAGGTGTTAGCTCTTGTGAATTGAGCTGCAATAAACATTGAGGTGCAGACAGCTTTTTTGTTTGCCAATTTAATTTCCTTTGGGTAAATTCTAAGGAGTGGGATGGCTGGGTTGTATGGTAGGGTTATATTCAGGTTTTTGAGGAATCTCCAGACTGACTTCCGTAGTGGCTTAACCTGTTTGCATTGCCACCAACAGTGGGTTGGTGTCCCTTTTTCCCCACATCCTCTCCAGCAACTATTGTTGGTAGATTTCTAAAAGTGAGCCATTCTAACTGGGGTAAGGTGAAACCTCATTGTGGTTTTGATTTGCATTTCCCTGATTGCTATTGATCTTGAACATTTTTTCATATGTCTGTTGGCCCTTTGGATTTCCTCTTTTCAGTAATATCTATTGAGTTCTTTGGCCTATCTCTTAGCTCTGGTTAAAACTTCCAGAACTATATTGAATAGCAGTGGTGAGAGTGGGCATCCCTGTCTGGTAGCAGATCTAAGTGAAAATGCTTCCAACTTTTCCCCATCCAATAGGATGTTGGCCGTGGGTTTTTCATAAATTGCTTTGATTGTAATGAGGAATGTTCCTTTCATACCCAGTTTGCTTAGATTTTTCATCATGAAAAGGTGTTGTATTTTATCAAATGCTTTCTCTGTGTCTATTGAAATAATTATATGGTTTTTCTTCTACCGTCTGTTAATGTGGTATATCACATTGATTGTTTTGTTAATATTGAACCATCCCTGCATACCAGGGATAAATCCCACTTGGTCTGGGTGGATGATCTTTCTGATGTGTTGTTGCATTCTATTGGCCAGAATTTTATTGAGGATTTTTGCACCTATGTTCATCAGGGATATTGGTCTGTAATTCTCTTCCAATGCTGCATCCTTTTCCGGCTTAGGAATTAAGGTGATGCTGGCTTCATAGAAAGAATTTGGGAGAATTCTCTCTTTTTAAATTGTTCTGAATAGTTTGAGAAGAATGGGAGTTAGTTTTTCTTTAAATGTCTGGTAGAATTCAGCAGTGAATCCATCTGGTCCAGGGATTTTCTTTGTTGGGAGGGCCGTTATTACTGTTTCAAGTTCTGATTCAGTTATGGGTCTGTTTAGGTTTTCATTATCTTCCTGGATTTTCTCAATCTAGGTAGGTTGCATGTGTCCAGGAATCTATGCATTTCTCATAGATTTCCCTGTTTGCTGGCATACAAGTCCTTGTAGTAATTTCTGATGATTCTTTTTATTTCTGTGGTGTCTGTTGTTACGTTTCCTTTTTCACCACTTTTTTATTGATTTGAGTCTTTTCTTTTTTTAATTAGTTGGGCCAATGGGATGTCAACTTTGTTTATCTTTTCAAAAAACCAGCTGCTCATTTGATTGCCTTTTTGTAATGTTTTTATTTTATTCTATCCTGTTGATTTCTCCTCTAATTTTAATTATTTCTCTTCTCCTACTAGATTTGGGTCTGATTTGCTGCAGGTTTTCTAGATCCTTGAGATGACTTGAAAGCTCATCTATTTGGAGCCTTTCAAATTTCTTCTTGTAGGCACCTATTGATATAAACTTTTCTCTTAACACTGCTTTTGCTGTACCCCATAAGTTTTGGTATGTTGTACTTTTTTCCTCATTTACTTCCAGAAAATTTTTGATTTCTCTTTTAATTTCTTCTATGACCCATTGTTAATTCAGGAGCATGTTGTTCAATCTCCATGTGTTTGCACGTGCTCTAGGGATTCCCGAGTTGCTAATTTCCAACTTCATTTCTTTATGGTCTGAGAAGCTGCGTGGTATGATTCTAATTCTTTTGAATTTGCTGAGACTTGCTTTATGGCCTAGTATGTGGTCAATCCTAGAGAAGGTTCCATGTACTGCTGAGAAGAATGTAACCTCTTTAGATGTAGGATGAAAAGTTCTGTAGATATCTGTTAGATCATTTAGGGCTATAGTGTCATTTAAATCTACTGTCTCCTTGTTGATCTTCTGTCCTGTTGATCTGTCTATTTCTGAGAGTGGAGTATTGATGTCCCCCAGTACTATTGTATTGGGGTCTAAGTCTCCCTTTAAGTCCCTTAACAAATCTTTTAAATAAACTGGTTCCCTGTAATTAGGTGCATATACATTGATAATCGTTATATCTTCCTGTTGAACTTATCCCTTAATCATTATATAGTGCCACTCTTTGTCTCTCTTAACAGTTTTTGTGTTAAAGTTTATGTTGTCTGATATTAAGATGGCTACACCCACTCTTTTTTCATTTCTGTTGGCATGGCATATGTTTTTCCAGCCTTTCACTTTTGATCTGTATGTATCTTTGTTGGAAAGATGTGTTTCTTGTAAGCAGCACATAGAGGGGTTTTGTTCCTTAACCCAATCAGCCAATCGGTGTCTTTTAACTGGACAGTTTAGGACATTAACATTCAATGTGACTGTTGAGAAGGAGTAACTTTGCCCTGTCATTTGCCGAATATATTTTCTAATATATGTTTTAAACTTCCTGTGATCCTTTGCTGTGAGGTTTCCTTCCTTTACTTTCTTTCATATTGATGACCATGTTTCTGTGTTTCTGTGTGTAACACATCTTTAAGCATCTTTTGCAGGGCAGGACAAGTGGCAACAAATTATTTCAATTTCTATTTGCTTTGAAAGGTTTTTATTTCACCTTCCTTCACAAATGAGAGCTTTGCAGGATATAATATTCTGGGCTGGCAGTTTTTCTCTCTTAGTACCTGGGCTATATCTCGCCATTCTTTCCTAGCTTGTAGGGTTTCTGATGAGAAGTCAGCTGTGAGTCTAATTGGAGATCCTCTGAGAGTAATCTGATGTTTCTCTCTTGCACTTTTTAGGATCTTTTCTTTATGTTTCACTGTGGTGAGTTTGATTACAATGTGTCATGGTTAAGATCTCTTTTGGTCATGTTTATTAGGGGTTCTATGAGCTTCCTGTACTAAGATGTTTATGTCCTTCTCCAAGCCTGGGAAATTTTCTGCTAATTTCTCACTAAGGAGGACTACTAATCCTTTCTCCCTTTCCATGCCTTCAGGAACTCCTAGAACCCGAATGTTGGGTTTTTCAATAGTATCCTATAGATTCCCGACAGTATTTTTTAGATTTCTAATTTCCTCTTCTTTTCTTGGTTTGTCTGTTTCCTTTCCTGTTCTCTGTCTTCTAACTCATATATTCTCTCTTCTGTTTCACTGACTCTGTTTTTAAGGCTCTCTAATGTGCTTTTCATTTGATCTATTGAATTCTTCATTTCATTGTGGTTTTTCATCACTATCACAGTTTCATGTTCTACTAGTTGTTTAGATTCCTCCTTAATATTTCATTTTCACGAGAGAGATTTTCTATCTTGTCCATTAAGGATTTCTGTAGTTCAAGAATTTGTTTTTGAGAACTTCTTAATGTTCTTATCAATTTTTTGAGATCCGCCTCTTGCATTTCTTCTATTTCTACATCTTCATAATCTTGCATTGGGGTGTCTTGTTCATTTAGGGGCATTATAGTGTCTTCCTTGTTCTTGTTACCTTGGTTTCTGCATTTGTTTGACATTGTGGAGATATTCTTTGGTTTCTTTGACATGGCGCTTTTTCTCATAATTCTATGACTCTAGATTAAGTGGACTGTCTGCTTTTGATGGATCCTTAGAGGCTGTGATTGGTGTGGCCAGAGAGTTCTGTTTGGTTCTTCAAGGTTAAGCCTGTGTCAAAGGTGACTCACCCAGATTGTTCTCTTGCTGTCTCTCTCTCTCCCTCTCTCTCTCTCTCTCTCTCTCTCTCACTCAGTTGGGAAGTAATTCTGCACAGCAGAATGGATTTGAGGGTAGTTGATGTATGAAATCTGGCCCATGTGGGTATATGTGTGCTCTGCACCTCCCCTTCCAGCACTGTCATGCAGATTCTTCAGCTGGGCTTCCACACGGTGGATGACATTGCTCTCCCCATTACGTCCTCCATGTTACATCTACTAGATCCAGAATAGTTTCCTCTGCAATTTTTTCCTGAGCCTTTTCCTGAGACTACAGTAACTCCACTTTTATTAAACTATCTTTCCGCAGACTATCCGTGTGTGCCCTCACTATTCTGCCATCTTGCAATGGAACCAATGATTTAAATTTAAATTTAAATTATGACCCACCAGCTTTGTGGAATAGAGGGTAAAGCCAGCACTTGTGTTGCCAGCAGCCCACATGGGCAATAATTTGTATCCTGGCTGCTCTAATTCTATCCAGCTCCTTGACAATGCCTGGGAAAGCAGCAGATGATCCACGTGTTTGGGACCATGTGCATATCTAAACACCTATCACCTGGCTTCAGACTGGCATGGCTCTGTACATTGCAGCCATCTGGATAAGGACATTGTTGATTTAAGAACTCTGTCTCTCTTCCTCTGTAGCTCTGATTTTCAAATAAATAAATCTTTTAAAAATAAGTTTTTATTATGAGATCATCATAATACCTGACATTCTATAGGTGTCCTTGAAATCCTCAGGTATACAGAGTCTCTGAGACACCTTAGCCAAGGAGAACAATTCTGCCTTCTCAAGGAAAAATATATATACACATTATATATATGAAATATGTATACACATTTTATATATGAAAAATATATACACATTATATATATGAAATATATATATATATATATATATATATATATATATATATATGAAATAATATATCTAATATGATGTGGATACTGAGTTTATAGTACTTTGAATTTAAGAGTACTCTGGTGGCCAACACTGTGGCATAGTAAGTAAAGATCCTGCTTGCAGTGCCAGCATCCCATATGGACACTGGTTCGAGTCCTGGCTGTTCCACTTCAGATCCAACTCTCTGCTATGGCCTGCAAAATCAGTGGAAGTGGCTCAAATAACTACAGTCCTGCTTCCACGTGGGTGGCCCAAAGAAAGCTGCTGGTTCCTGGCTTCAGATTGGTGCAGCTCCTTTCATCGTGTCCATCTTGGAAGTGAATAAGCTGATGGAAGACCTCTCTCTCCCTCTATTTTCAACTCTCACTCTAACTCTGAAATAAATAAAGAAAACTATATAAAAAAAGAGGACATCAAGGAGACCCAACTGCCCAGTTCACTGCATTGGTTTTCAACCTGGAAATCCTGGTCTTCAGGAGAAGTCAGCTTATGAAGAGCCCTGCCAGCTCTGCCAGCCAAGATTTGGATTACTGGAAATGGAACTGTCCTGGAGTTGAAGGACACCCAGGTCAGAGCCACAGATACTGCTGGCTCTAAGCTGAAAAACCCTTCACTTGGCCCAGTTACCAAAGTGACCACTGCTGCTGAGGGGATGGCCAACTAAGGTCAGTAACATTGCAGGCAGAACAGCAAATTTACTATTAGTGTTGCTACTTATCTTTACCTGGCCAGCTCTCCTCTCAGGCCAGTTAGGTAATGGAAGTCAACAGGGTGCCTTCCCCAAGGAGGTTCACACTTCCATAGGATGTACCCCATGTGAAGAAATAGATAAGTCTGGGCTTCCTGACAAGGCCTATAAGCACACCAGATTATTATCAGGCCCCTCTGTCAGTTTCTATTTGGCTTAAATAGTACCTTTCTTAGGTCCTCTAGTAACGAATCTGTCCTTTGTATCTAGCCCACTTGAACGTTATTCTTTTGTAATCATAGTCTCTTCTCTTACATAAATGGCTCTACTTCTGACCTGTGTGTATTGATAGTCTTCTCCCCTACTTAATGTTGTATGATTGTTCAGGATTTCCTCCATAGACAAACCCCTCTACCCAAAAATGATGACTGGCTCTTCTCCCAGTCTTGGTTGGGATCAGCTTTAAACCATGCCCATCAGTCTTCACAAGGACCTAGAGACCGCCCCCCCACTCATTTCTTCTCCTCTATCAAATCCTCACACTACCTGGTTAATGCTACTCTTAGGATCATTGATTACAATTCTCACTTAGTCTTTTATACTTCTGTATGTTTTTAAGTGTTTACAGGAGTTGATAATGGAACAAACCAAGGCCTTCAGCAACCAGGCTGTCAAACAAATGCTGCTACGAGGATACACTTGGATCTCCACCCAAGAGACAGTGGCTTGAGACATTGCCCTATGCGAGCAAAGAGTACCTCATCACCCCGTATCAGCAGGAAATAGCTTTAAAGACAAATCATCATCCCTCTACCCCCCCCCCCCCCCAGACATTTGGGACTAATGCAATCCCATACAACTCCTGCCTTTAAAAAAAAAAAAAAGGAGAACGTTACTAAAATGGTGTAATCTATACCCTGACACCATCCTAAGATCTAGTCACCATTGCTGTTGCTGGAAGCCAGGTAGCCACATGGCCCAACCACTGGTGTCAGCCCCATATCCATTCTAATGGGATTTGCTGCTCTTACATACTTGCCTGCCCCCTGGAGTAGTTTTAAAAAGACCTATTCCTCAACACGTGTCTCTCTCATTCTCTTCACCTCCTGATCTCTGTCTCTGCTTTTCTCTCTTAAGCTCTCCTTCTTCCTTTTTTTTCTTCTTTGCCCCTTCCTCCAGTCTGTTTTATTTCATTCAATAAGCTCTCTTCCTTAAATTTTTTTTAAAAATGAGGACATCACTCCCAGATGGCAGCTAGTAGGTGTTGAAATCCTCAAGTACACCCTGTCTCTGTGACATCTTAGGCAAGGGTCCAATATAATATTTTCTCTTAAAATTTTTGCAATTAAATTAATATTTATATGCTCATATCATATTTACTAAGCTAGTATTTTCCCTGATTAAACAACATGGGAAAATGGACAAATGGGTTTGATAAACAATTAAATTGTAGTCTAAATAATGTAAAATTTTTGTCTTGATTCCTCATTGTATTCATTTGATTTACTTTTACTTTATTTATATAAACTGAAAATATTCCTATTTGACATATATACAGGGTTAAGGGCATAATTCTTACTCTCCCGCTATTCTTCCTCCCACCCACTTTCAAACTTCCTTTCTATTTTTCTTGTAATTTTTTCAATGACATACTTTCGGTTTACTTTATAAGAACAATGTTAACCCTCTTCTAAAGGACTAGATAAGTAGCAGAAAACCACTGTTGTTCAAGTAGATAAGAGCTATAAATAATAATCTAGTTTCAATAGATCAGTTTTGCTCCCATGAATTACATATTTATACTGTTTTACAATAATCAGGGAAATATTTATGATTCTGGGACTGGATTGTTTCACTAAGCATAACGGGTTCCAATTTTATCCATTTTTTGCTGTAAAAGAAGATTTCTTTCTTTTAATGCCTGGGAAGTAGACCATATGTATATATTCAATTTTTTAAATCCAGTTATCATTTGATGAGTTGATTTCACATCTTAGCTATTGTGAGTTCAGGTACTATAAACATGCAGGTACAAATAATGCTCTCCTATGCTGATATCATTTAATTTGGATAAATTTCCAGGAGTGGAATGTCTTGGCCATATGGAAGATCTAGTTTTGGGCTTCTGATGAATCTCCATACTGTCTTCCATAATGTCATAAGAGTTCACATTCCCCCACAGCCCTGCCAGGATTCATTACTTTTTTATTTTTGCATGATAGTCTAACTGCAGTGAAGTAAAACTGATCGTGATTATTTGCATTTTCATAATCTCTGACAGCTAGGGATCCTGAACATCTTTCATGTGTATTTTGGCAAGTTATACTTCATTCTTCGAAAAATGCTTTTCATAATCTTACCTGCATTGTTTGTTTTGTTTTGTTGTTGAGTTTATTGAGTGCCCTATATGTCCTGGATATTAATCCTTTATCAAATGTATAGTTTGCAAATATTTTCTCCCATTCTATCTGTTGCTTTTTCATTTTGTTGAGTGCTTCCATTTCAGTGTAGAAGCTTCTTAGCTTAGCTTTACATAATCCCATTTGCTTATTTTTTATTTAATTCCCTGTATTTCTAAGGTCTTATTGAGGAAGTATTTGTCTATTGTAATGTTTTAGAGTTTTTATTACATATTTTCCTCTAGTACTTTGATGGTTTCAGGACTGAGGTTTAGGTCCTTGATCCATTGTGAGTTGATTTTTATAAAAGTTTAAGGGGTGGCTAAATACTTTTTCATAAAGGTACTCAATTTTTTTCAACACCATTTGTTGAAGAGATTGTTCTTTCTCCAAGGATTGATTTTAGCTCATTTTTCAATGCTTACCTGATTGCAGCAACATGGATTAATTTCTGGGATTCTGTTCTATTCCATTGGCCTATGTTTCTATTTCTGTGCCACTATCAGTCTGTCTTTTTTTATTTTCACTGCCCTGTAATATGTCTTGAAATCTGGTATTACGATACCTATGGCTTTGTTTTAGTTCTTTAAGATGGCTTTCGCTATTTAAGCTTTCATGTTTCCATGTGAATTTTAGCATTTTTATAGGTCCAAAAAGAATGTCCATGGTATTTTGATTGGGATCACATTGCATCTGTAAGTCGCTTTTGGTAATATGGACATTTTGATGACATTTATTCTTTCAATCTGTTAACATGTTAACATTTTTTGTCTTGCTATGTTTTATCTTTAAGACTTTGCAATTTTCATCATGGGTATATGTCACATCCATGGTTACACTTATTTCAAATTTTTAAACTTTTCTGTATGTATTGTGAATGAGACTGACATTCTGATTCTTTCTCATCCACAAAATTGTTTCTGCATACAAATGCTGTGGAGTTTTCTATGTTGATTTTAAACTTAATCAAACTCTTTTGAATTCCTGTAGTCTCTTAGAGGAGTATTTTGATTCCCTATAATTGATCATCTTATCTGTAAACCAGTATAATTTGATTTCCTCCCTTCAACTTGTATCATTTTGATTTCTTTTTCTTGTCTAAATGGCTCTGGATAAAACTTCCAGAATTGTATTAATTAGTAGTGGTCAAACCAATCATCCTTGTCTGGTTCTGGATATTGGTGGAAATGTTTCCAGTATTTTCCCATTCAATATGATTTTTTTGTATGTGTATCATATAAAGCTTTGATTGTGTTGAGGCATATTTCTTTGATATCCAATTTCCTTAAGGTTCTAATCACAAAAGCATGCTCTATTTTATCACATATTTCTCTGCATATTTTGATGTAATCAATTTGTTAATGTAATATATCACATTTATTGATTTTGGAATATTGAAACAACCCAGAATAACAGGGATAAATCTCATTTTGTCCAGGTGGGTGATCTTTCTGATGCATTTTGGAGTTGATTAGCTAGTATCTTGTTGAAGGGTTTTGCATCTATGTTCAGTCTTGTTTTATTTTTTTCAAGTTTAATTATTTCTTTCATCTTACTAATTTGGGGTTTAGGTTTTTAATTTTTTCTAGGTCCTTGAGATGCATTTATGTGCATCATAATGTGATGCATTTATTAGACCATTTATTTGATGCCTTTCTAACTTCTTGATGTAGGTGCTAATTGCTGTAACATTTCCTTTTAACATTCCTTTTGCTGCATCCCATAAATTTGGGTATATTGTGCTGTTATCTTAAGTTATTCCTCAGATTTTATTATTTTCATTTTTTTATCCAGTTCAAAAGGGACACATTGTTCAATCTCCTTGTGTTTGTAAATTCCACAGCTGTGGGGTGAACTGTACTATATGTGTCAATTAGGCTCCTTTGATCTGTTAGGAGATTATATTTCTTCATTCAATTTTGAATATTTCATATGTACATTGATGAAACATAGGTGTTCAAGTCCCCAATTATTATTTTGATGTATTTATTTATTTTAAAGGCAGCATTATAGAGAGGCAGAGGGAGAGAGAGAGAGAGAAGTCATCCATCCGATGGTTCACTAACCCAGATGGCCACAACAGCAGGAGCTATACTGATCCAAAATCAGGAACCAGGAGTCTCCTCCAGGTCTCCAATATATAAATAGCAGTGGCCAAAAGTTACAGAATCAAGTCACTTCTTGATAATTAACCAGATAACCAAGCCATTAAAGTAACTGGAGACCTTTGAAAGAGAACAGATGAACACATATGAGATGTTTAGAATGCAGTCGTTGGGCATACAGACACAGGGAAAAACCCTGGGATGTGGTAATAGTGGTTCCAGAAACATAAGGAGGGCAATGGCTATAGGTAAATGTCATTGAGACATTTGATAAAGACAATTGCTTCAAGCATTGGCATAGAGATATCTAAAGTCTTACATGATATGGAAACTCAGGAAAGCAAGCCACTCCATGGTAGGCTCAAAAGCATTCTGAACAAGGGATGTAGATAACTGAGGGAAGATCAAGGCTACAGGCAGAGGGGCTGGAGGACTTGAAGATCATCACTGGATTCTAGCAGAGTGGAGAAAACCAAAGAAAATCCTGCTATAGACACAGGGATGGAAACTCATATGACTGGCACATGGTGTAGGCACAAGGGATGGTAAGAACTTTTGAGAGCTGACATAGATGTTAGATTTTAAAAAATAACACAATAGCAGCTCATTTTCTTGGGCATACCTGTGTTGCTTTTCAGTGTGCCTTATGCTTTAAATAAGTCTTGCCTCTATTAATTTTCTTTAAATCTCTTCCTTGAGTCCTTCTGGCTAAGGGTCAGTGTCAGTACAAAATCTAAGAGACCGCAGATTTTGAAATTGATGATGAACGGTGACTAATATTCTGATAAGGTAAATCCCAAGTAGGAATAAACCATGCAGTTATCTGAGAAAAGAGCCTTCCAGGAAGGAAGGAAGACCACTTGCTGCTGGAAAGAAGGGGTGAAAGGTCTCAGGAGGATGGGGGCGATGGATGAGGGTAGTGTTGAGGTCTGGGAATGTGCTGAAGGTCATGTAGGGCTTTCAGGTCCCAGAAAAGCTTCAGATTTTTACTCCCAAGTAAAGACACGGAAGGAATTTGACCTCACTTCAATTTTCATAGAGATGTCTCTGGCAACCTTCTCTGGGTTTCAGGAGGGAGGCAACTGTGTCCTATCATAACCTGAAGGATTAGTCCAGATGAAAGGTGCAGGGGCTTGAGAGCAATTGTGGAAAGGGAGAGGAACTCCTGCGTGTCCACCATGATGCCTCCTTTCCTCAGACTTCCATCAGTAGCCCCAATTCAATGCAGTATTGACATCTCTGATGTCCTCCTCCTTTCCATTCCAAAACCTTCTTCATGTGTTATTTCCCATCCTCTTCATACAAGCACTTGCTACTTAAATCCAACACCTCATCTGTGAAGCCTTCTAAGAGGCAGTCGTAGCTGTGCTTCTCTAAAGAAACTTCTAACTTATGCTTGGGGAGAATGTTCAGCCCAAATCCAGACTTTTCCAGGGCTCTAAAAATAAAAAAAAATAAAATTAAAATAGGACAATAGACAAACTTAGTCATAGTTAAATAGAACTGTAGGCTTATGACATCAAAATTGATTGGATGGTAACTATGACAGCACAATGGTCTCTATGTTGTCACAATTTATGTTGCCATCAAAAATGTTTTATGACATCACGATGATATGTTTATGTTTTTGCTAATTGTGACATCACATTTTATGGCATACACTTGATTAGGACATCACATTCATGACATAGCAGTTGTTTATAACACCCAAACAGTGGTTTATTACATCACAATTATTACAAAACAATGGCAGATTTATGACATCACGATGGTAGTTTTAACCATAAGATATTGGTTTGTGATAACACAATTAATTATATTTTTAATGTTTCATCTGGTAAGGACATTATAATGATGGATTTGTACATCGCAATAGATTTGGACCTTACAATGTTTTTAGGAGTTGATTGTCCATCTCTGCTGATTTAAAACATCACAATTGCATAGGAAAACACTGTTGGTTTATGATATCACTATTGACTTTGACATTAAAATTCTTTATTAAAGAATGATGGCTTATAGCATCACAATTGATTATGCCATCAAAAATGTCATTTTATTATGTCACAGTGGTTTTATCTCCTCAAAATTGATTATGATTTCATACCATTGGCTTATGATATAACAATAGTGGTTTATCATATCCAAATTGATTATAAATCAGAAACATTATTATGAAATTATTTATGAAATAACAGTGATTGCTTTATAACACCACAATATTTATATGATGTCACATTTGATTTTGACAGCCCAATTATTTTTAAATTTTCACAGTGTTAGATGTATGGATATAAAATTGTTTAGGACAGCAGAATGTTTTTTATGACATCAAAATTTAATTATATATCCTATTGAAGTTTATAACATCACAATTGATTATGAAAAGATATTGGTTGATTCACAAAACCACCACGATGGACTTATGGTTTATGGTATCACAATTTATTTTTACATGACAACCATGACTTATGGCATTACGATTGCATTTATTGCATCACAATATTTGGAATTTAACCTCCCAAAGGTAGGGTTACTGTATGGCAACATTGGTTTATGACCTCACATTGATTTCCTGACATCATAATTGATTTCTCACACAATTGTTTTATGACATCAGAATTTTGGATTTGTGATTTCACAATTGTTGCATCAGAACAGATTGTGAAATCCCAATGATTTTTAGAACATCACAATTGATTATTACATAATTCTGGTGGCTTATGACATCAGAAAGATTACATTGCAATGGTATTGTGACATCACACTAAATGTCAACATCACATTATATTCATGAAATCACAATGGCAATTTTATGACTTCAAAGGTCTATTATAGTGCAATGTTTTTATGGCATCACAGTTATGGCAGTACAGTATTAGTTTATGAAATCACCTTATATTTTGATACCATCATTGTTTATGACATGATATTGTGTTTTATGACCTTCCAATTGCTTATATCACAATGGTATTTCTTAAATTTGAGAATTTACTTGTGCTTGTAGTATGATAAAAATGTGTTTAGTATCTGTCCCCAATTTCTGGTGCCAATATATTAAGGGTTCAAACAAATTACATCCTAATACTGTGACTTTAATTTACTGAGAAGACAGAACATGTCTTTCTGTTTATGAATCCAGTGAATTTTATTTAAGTTTGTCAAGAACTTTGCTTGACATTGATGGTATTACTGTATATCTAATTTTGGCTTTTTGTTTCCTCCTATAAATTTTAATTTCCATGGTTATATGATCTGAATTTTTGTCATGAGTTTTTTTTTTTTTTTGGACAGGCAGAGTGGATAGTGAGAGAGAAAGACAGAGAGAAAGGTCTTCCTTTTTGCCATTGGTTCACCCTCCAATGACCGCTGCAGCTGGCGCATTGTGCTGATCCAAAGCCAGGAGCCAGGTGCTTCTCCTGGTCTCCCATGCGGGTGCAAGGCCCAAGGACTTGGGCCATCCTCCACTGCCTTCCCGGGCCATAGCAGAGAGCTGGCCTGGAAGAGGGGCTACCGGGATAGAATCCGGTGCCCCAACTGGGACTAGAACCCGGTATGCCAGCACCGCAAGGCAGAGGATTAGCCTGTTAAGCCACGGCACCAGCTGTCATGAGTTATTTTTTATGGACACAAAATGTTAGATGATATGCAAATAGCTTACTGAGTGTCCATATTCCAAGGTCCACCAGGGTGACAGCTATTATGAAATGAGCTATAAATATTTATAGCAAATATGCTGTGAATTTCAAATGACTGTTGTGCATCAACAAGAGGATGTTCACAAGAATTTATTAATGAATTTGGGTTTATTTCACATGTAATGATTATTACTCCAAGCAATAAGATGCTTATCTGTATTGTATGTATTGAAGAAGTTTTCTCTGCCTGCTAATCCTAATAGTTCTTACCAGGAAGGTAGCTAGAATGGAATGGAGTTACAGATAATTTGGAGTGAGCACCAGTCAGTGGTAGTAACAAGAGGGAAACAATCAGCATTTCCATAATTTTAAATGTGTCACATTCCATTTTTGAAACTTGTTTACACAATGCCCTTTTATGTTTTAATCCAAGGAAATCATGGGGAAGTAGTTTCTGATGCTGACAGTGTGTGACATACTCATGGATCTCTTCAACAACATAAGTCTTATTTTTGTTGAGCTGAAACCAGTCCTGATCTTCATGACCTAATTTATTTTTGCCTGTGTAATTCAATAGCTAAACTTGGAAAAATTTCCTGCATTGTATAGGACACTGTTTCCTATTAGGTACTCCACTTAAAATAAATTTTCATAATCCTTGGAAAACTATGTAACATTTTATTTAAACCAACTTTTTCATTCAAATGAGACCAAATTGAGTAAGTTGACATAATGCAAGTCTACAAAAAAGATGAGACATTATAAAAATTTCAGTCAGGCTTTTTTTGCTTTTTAGAAAATGTGTTCTTGATGCTAATTTTCCAACATACAGTTAGATACCAAAATATTGTATTTGAGTTGTAAAGAAATCATCGCAAATAATCTGGAAACTAAAGGCATTGGATATTATTACACAAAATAAAATCTTCAAATTCAGTGCATTTATTTTTGGAAAAAATAAGAGTAGACAATAAATCATAACCATTTTTAATAAAGTTCAATAAAATACACTTTAATGAAGTAAGTGATGGCACCTAAGCTTTTCAGGATCCCTGGGTTTGTGTATATCTTCCCTAAGTGGAAAGGGATGCCAGAGATGATGTCATCATTAGCTATGTATTTCTAATTCTAATACATATTCAGCACAGTTTTAAAAATGTTTCAGGCATGGATTGTATATGGTTGAATAATAGTCTTTTCTTCTTGATTCTCCATGATAAAAAGATATATTCATATTCATATTTACAAGCATTAAGTATACCAATGCTACTTGATCTTAATTTATTTGATGAATTTCTGCTTCTCTTTAATGTCACTTGAAAGATTTAAAAAGTGCCTTTTATTTCTGGTATTAGCATTTGCCCCTGTAAACAATGAATGATAAAATTAGTTAAGCTACATAAATCCTTCAAGATTAAGAAACCATTCTGGCCTGCACAGCACTTTTCCATGACAGGTTTTTCCTATGACTAGAATGATATCAATGTCAAATTACTGTGATTGCCTCATTGGAAGAGTAAAGGAAGCTTTTGATGTTTTGAATTCAGTTATCCCAAGAATTATTGAGGTTAATGGCCACAGGTTTTCTTTCTTTTTTTTTTTTTGACAGGCAGAGTGGACAGTAGAGGGGGACAGAGAGAAAGGTCTTCCTTTTGCCATTGGTTCACCCTCCAATGGCCGCCGCAGTAGGCGCGCTGCGGCCGGCGCACCGCGCTGTCCTGATGGCAGGAGCCAGGGGCTTCTCCTGGTCTCCCATGGGGTGCAGGGCCCAAGAACTTGGGCCATCCTCCACTGCACTCCCTGGCCACAGCAGAGAGCTGGCCTGGAAGAGGGGCACAGGTTTTCTGACCTTGAGTATGTTGCTAATTTAGTGGAGGCAAAGGTATAGTTGAGATTCTAAACATGGGTAATTTAAATACTTTGCTTTAATAGGAGAAGGGTGATTGGAATATTTGTGCTTTGCCTATTTGTAGAATGGCCATAGTTATTTTGTTTCCCAAGCACATTTTACACAAGGTTAGTCATCTAATACAGGCTGTGACAGAAGGGGATACAGTAACAACTTTTTGGAGCCAGCATTGTGCAACAAGCAATGAAATTGCCTATGATGCTGGCATTGGAAATGGTTGCTGGTTCAAGTCCCAGCTTCTTCATTTATGATCAAGTTTCTTGCTAATGTGCCTTGGAATGCACCAGAAGATGGTCCAAATCATTGGGTCCATGCACCCTAGTGGAAGACCCAGATCATGTTCCAGATTTTTGGCTTCAGGCTACCCCATATTGGCCATGGTTACCATTTGGGGAGTGAACAAGTTTAATAAATATTTACTTAATAAATATTTATCTCTTTCTTAACTCTGTAACTATGCATTTCAAATATAAACAAATCATTCAGAAATAAATAACAGCTTTTTTATGTTAGAATGAAGAAAAAAATGGTGTTTATGGCATTACAGTGCTAAATTATATCAAACTTGATTATCACATTCAATGGTGTAAGATAATTCATTTATGATATCACAGAAGAGTAACCACAAATATTTAGGGTATCACAGCATTCAGTTTAGGACATATCAAATGATGGGAATATACATAAAATTATGAATGGCATCATAATATTCCATGACATCACAATGACTGCATTATGGCATGTCAATGATTGACATCACATCACACAATAACAATAACAGTTTATTATGTCAATATGCTTTTTATGACTTCACAATTGATTGTATCAGTGCTAAGTATATTAAAACAAAGTGGAGGTGTATAACATCCCAATTGATTGATGCACTGTAATTGTAGCTTTAGAATTCACAATTATTTTTATGAAATTCCAATGGTTAGTTTATGACATCAAGATGGGCTTATATCAAAATAAGTTTATGATATCACAGTTAATTTTATGACACACATTTCATTATGATGTTACCACATTTTTGATGCCACAATTGATTAAAACATCATAGATGCAGTTTGAGACATCACAGTTATCTGGTTGTAACATCACAGTGCCTTCACAGCACCTCAATAGTGGTTTATAACATCAAAATTTATTATAATATCACAATGGATTTTTTATGACAACACAACTGGTTATGGCTCAGCAATGCTATGTTTATTACAACACAATTAGTTTATTGAATATGGCATTGCAGTGGTTTTTGTGGCATCATAATTGTAGATAACATCACAACACTTATTTTATAATATAAAAGTTGTTCTTCAATGCATCACAATTCAATACAACAGTACTTCATTGATGATATCACAACAGGTTTTATACAATCATAATTTCTAAATGGTTTTTATGACTTCACAATTACAATGTAACAATCATAGCATCATGATATCACAGTAGTAGGTTATCACATCCCAACTGATTATGTCATAAAAAATGATTGTTTTGTCACTATGTTAGCTCAATGATATCACTATGATGTTTCAACATCACTGTAAATTTTTGTATTACAAATATTTTTCATGAAATCACAATACCATTCTCATGACATTGCAAATATTTCTAGCAAAATAATGGTGTTTGTCTTTATAGTTGATTATGACATTACAATTGTAGCTTTATGACTATATAATGTTTTTATTTAATCCCAATTGATAATGACATCACAATGCATTTTATAACATAATTTTTATGACATAATTTGTTCTGGTATTTCTAAGATATTTTATGGCATCATAATGGCTTACAACATCAGAAATTGGTTTATGACACCAAATTGTGGCTTATGACATCATAAGTGGTTATGACATAACAATCATTTTGATATCACAATGGTAGTTGTATGGAATAACAATGTTAGTTTCTAACATCACAGTTGTATTTATGACATCAGATTTGATTAGAACAATAATTTATGATTTCATGACAAGTTTTTGTGACTTCACGGTTTATTATAAAATCACATTGTTAGCTTTATAAGATCACAATATTTTATGACATTGCAGCATATTTTGACATCACTGCTTTTGATGACATCAGAATGCTGTTTAGGGCATTGTGATAGAATATGACATTGCATATGTGGTTTATAAGATCACAATTGTGGGGAGGCCAGCTCCATGGCTCACTTGGTTAATCCTCCACCTACACCCCATATGGGCACTGGGTTCTAATCCTCATTGCACATCTTCCAGTCCAGCCCTCTGCTGTGGCCTGAGAAGGCAGTGGAGGATGGCCCAAGGGCTTGGGCCCCTGCACCCTCATGGGAGACCAGGAAGAAGCACCTGGCTACTGGCTTTGAATTAGTGTAGCTCTGGCTGTAGCAGCCATTTGAGTGGTGAACCAATGGAAGGAAGACTTTTCTCTCTGTCTTGCTCTCTCTCACTGTCTAACTCTATGTGTCAAATAAAAGAAATCACAATTGTGGTTTGTGACATCACAACAGTGACTCAGGACATCCTAATTATAATATCACCATGGTAGTTTTTGACATCACATTGATTATGATTTCAAAGTTTTGGATTATGACACCATGATTGATTATGATATTGAAATAGTATGTTTATACTATGTATATATATACATATACATATATATATGTGTGTACTATGTTTACATATAGTTATGTTTATGCTTTCACAAAAGTTTTATCGCATTGAAATCCATTACAACACCACAATGGTTCATTAAGACAACACAATGTTAGGTTTTATGACCAAAATTTATTGTGAAATCACAATGTAGTGTATTATGCAGTTAGAGATTATGATTTGACATTTGACTTTGATATCATCGGTCACTTTATAGGATCACAATCATGGCCTAATCATGGTATTTTTATAACATCACAATTTATTATGACTGTGTAATGATTGGTTTATAACATCACAATTGAATGTTTAGTACATCACATCAGTTGTTTATAACATTATAATTTTATTGCATAATTATGTTGTCACACTATATTTCATGGCAACAAAATCACTTATAATCACAAAGTTAGTTTGTGACATTACAATTGATTGCAACATATCAATTATTTTATAACATCAGAATTGTTTATATCAACAATACATTTTAGGGTACCACAAATTTAAGTAAATTAAATTGCAATTGATTATGAATCACAATTATGGGTTTGAAATCACTATTGATTATGATGTCACAATGGCAAGTTTCTGACATCACATCATACTTGTATCATGAATATTTTATAACATCATAATTGATTATGAAGTCATGCTAATTTCTTTATAACCTTACAATGGTAGTTTGATGGCAATCTAATGTTAGTTTATCACATCACAATGATTTTATGACATCAAAATTGATCATGACATTACAAAGAAGATCATATCTAATTGATAATGACAAGTGTTCTGTGATGTAAAAATTGATTATGTAAAACAATGGTAGGTTTTTTTACATGAAGGTGTGTTATCACATTGAAATTGATTACAAAAATAATGGTTGCTTTATGAGATCACAATGGTCTGTTTTATAATCACAATGTAGATCTATAATATCAAAATGCTTTTGTGACATTAAAATTGATAGACTCACAAAGGTGGCTTATGACAATACAAATGATTTATGACATGACAATGGTAGGTTGATGGCATACCTACCGATGCTGGTTAATTCACAGTGGTTTTTAGACTCGTACATGTCATTACAGTGATTATGAAATCACAATAGTGATGATAAAATTCACTAAGAATAAATATTGGTTGACCTATGACATCACAATGAATTTTATAACATCACGATTGACATCAAATACTTTATTTATTTATTTATTTATTTTTTATTTTTGACAGGCAGAGTGGACAGTGAGAGAGAGATGGAGAGAAAGGTCTTCCTTTTGCCATTGGTTCACCCTCCAATGGCCGCCACGATAGCGCGCTGCGGCCGGCACACTGCGCTGATCCGGTGGCAGGAGCCAGGGGCTTCTCCTGGTCTCCCATGGGGTGCAGGGCCCAAGGACTTGGGCCATCCTCCACTGCACTCCCTGGCCACAGCAGAGAGCTGGCCTGGAAGAGGGGCAACCGGGACAGGATCGGTGCCCCGACCGGGACTAGAACCTGGTGTGCCGGCGCCGCAATGCGGAGGATTAGCCTGTTGAGCCGCGGCGCCGGCCGACATCAAATACTTTTAATAACACTGAAATTATGATTTCACAAAGGTTTCTTATGATATCACACTGTTTTTTATGAGCCCAGCATATTGTTTTATTACATAAAATTATCAAGAGTGAATGTTTTTATGATATAAAATTATTATAGCATCGCAATGGCTGAATTATGATAAAAATGGAGTAATCACATCTAATGATTATGACATTACAGTGCTTATATGACAAGAATTATGACATCACAAGGGTGGTTTATGTTTTCACAGGTTTATGTCATAAAAATTATAAAAATTGCTGGCTTATCATATCACATCTATAAGATGTTGTTAATGACATCATAATATTTCATGACATAAGGTTTATTATGATAAAAACTATTAACACCATGAAGGAAGTGACAAAACTTGGTGGTTTATGATATCTCAGTTTTTCATAACATTACATGGTAAGTTTTTGATATTATAATTTTGGCCTATCTCATCACCATAGATTATGAATTTCTTTTACATCACAATTATAATTTCACAAGGTAGGTTTTTGGCTTCACAATGGGTTTTAGGGCATCAAAATTATTTTTATAACAATTCATTTTGATATATCAATGGAATATATGACATACCAATCAATTATGAAATCATAAATTTTATGATACCAAATAATACACATTGCTGGTTTATAAAATTATGATTGATTACTGCATCACATTCTTTGGTTTATGACATCACAATGATTTTATAACACTAAAATTAATTATGATACCACAATCATTTCATGTCACCACACATTATAATATACAATGCTGGTTTATGACATCACAATGGTTTGTAAAATGGATTACAATGGATTTTATAAAACCACAATGGTATTTTATAACATCCCAATGGTGATATCACCAATGATTATGATTTACATGCTACAGTTATGACATCTAGTTTTTATTATTTTGCAAATGATTATGACATATCCATAATTTTATGACATCATATTTGATTATGTGGGAGTCTGTTACCTGTGCTCAAGGTCAACCTACTCAAGCCATACCAGCATGCCACATCTCCACTCCTCTCCTGCCTAGCAGAGCAGCTGACTCTCTTTCACAATGATAACTTTATATGATTCATCTCATCAACAGACAGAGAAACACAATTTGATGAATTCAATAGATCAGATGATGAATTCAGTAGATCAACAAACACTGGACAAAATTCAATACCAATATGAAATAAATAGTTGGCTAAAAAATGAAAACATCAAGCAAACTAGAATGGAGGGTGAATTTTCTCAATCTGATTAAAGGAAAGCTCTACATCAACAGTTCAACTAGCATCAAAGACAATGGTTGAAAACTGTAAATTTTTCTAAGATCAGTAACAGGGCAAGCAAATTCCTTCTTACTATTGCTTGTAAACATCCTCCTGGAAATCCCAGCTAATGCAATAAGATGAAAAATGGAAATGTAAGGCCTATATATTGAGATGGAAAACAGTAATAAGAGACATAATTATTGATTTGAAAAATTATAAATGATCAACTCAATTATTCTTTTTTTTTATTTTTTTTGACAGGCAGAGTGGACAGTGAGAGAGAGAGAGAGACAGAGAGAAAGGTCTTCCTTTGCTGTTGGTTCACCCTCCAATGGCCGCCGCGATAGCGCGCTGCGGCCGGCGCACCGCGCTGTTCTGATGGCAGGAGCCAGGGGCTTATCCTGGTCTCCCATGGGGTGCAGAGCCCAAACACTTGGGCCATCCTCCACTGCACTCCCTGGCCACAGCAGAGAGCTGGCCTGGAAGAGGGGCAACTGGGACAGGATCGGTGCCCCGACCGGGACTAGAACCTGGTGTGCCGGCGCCGCAAGGCGGAGGATTAGCCTGTTGAGCCACGGTGCCGGCCAACTCAATTATTCTTTGAACCAATGATCAATCATACCAAGATTATACATAATTTTGTTCAGTTTCTTTCCTACATACCAGCAATAATCTAATTGAATTTAAGGAAAAACACACATTTACATTAACCCCCCAAAGATATATCTTGGTATAATTCTAACAAGTTATATAAATGTAGGTAGAGTATAACAAAATATGCAAAAGTTATATACGAGGGAACTCAAGCCTTTGCTGAATGTTGTTGCAAAGAATTCAATATTTGGAGATATATTCTATGATCTGCCCAATATAACCAAGATTATTAGTCCTTCTCCATGTGATATACAGATGAAACGTAAGCCCAACTAAAATATTAGCTATTGATGTTGTGTTTATAAATGAAAGCTGACTCTAAAGTTAATGTAGAAAATCCAACGATACAGAATAGCCAACTCAACTCATTAAAGAACCAGAATATACTTGGAAAATCAGCAATATTCAACTTCAGCACTTACTAAAATGTTAGCCAAGACAGTGCAATATTGGTGAAAGAACTTGCAAACAGATAAATAACAGAATAGACACCCAGAATTGACCTTTCCAAGTATAGGTAGTAGGTAAATAACAAAGGAGTGAATGCAAAATAATGGATCAGATATAACCTTGCTACAAACGTTGAACACATAATACAATGAAAATCTATGCATATATTTTACAAAAATTAACTTGAATATTATAGTGGGTTTTACATCCAACCACAAGAAAACAAAATTATTAGTCACCCAGAAAATAATTTTGCAGAAAAATTAAGGTAATATTGGGTGTGATGCTGAGTTTTTGATACGAAACTGAAAGTATAATCCATGAAATAAATGATTACTCACTGGACATCATGAAAATGAGAAATATCTCTTCTGACAGACAATGTCAAGAAAAAGGGGTAAAAATGAGAGAAAATATTCAAAGTTATTTATGATAGAGAATATATGCATTATCCAAAATTTAAAAAAGCAACTTTTACAACCAGTGAAATGAAAATGAAAGCAGATTTAAGATGGGCTCCCAAAAAGGAATTATGTGCACACCGAATAGACCCAAGGTGAATAGGGGTACACTGGAGTTTTGTGGCTGAGGGCTGGTCAGGACATGCATGAAAGATGACCACTGGATCTATGGAATCACAGCAAACAATTTCAGTGCTAACAGAGATGAACATAGAGCCTCTTTCTAACCAGCGTAGAATCATCCATTCTAGAGGCATGTGCTAGAATTCTAATATATTTGCCTTGATAATGGGAAAAATTTATGCAGAATTTAAAACTGATTCATAACCACCCACAGAAGAATAAAATTAAAACTTGAAAGGATGCAACTACTTTTAAATGACTTAAGTGATTCCCAGATCAAACCTAAAGAACATAAAAATATCCACCTAAAATATTTGGAAAAACATGCAAAAAAATCATAGATACAGACTTTAAACAATTTAAATCAAAATGAATAATATGCTTAAATTATAAATGTGAAAGAACAAAATTCCTACAACAAAAAGGATGACTCTGTGTTTGATAATTAGATTTAAGTATCATACCCATAACATAGTTCCTAAATAAAGAAAAATTAGGAACTGTGTGAAAGTTAAACATATTTTTTGAAAGAAAGTTTTAGTGAGATCCCAGTGGAAAGAATGTAGCCATTAAAGAAGGAGGTACCTTTCTCTGAAGGGAGGAGAGAACTTCCACTTTGACTATGACCCTATCAGAATAAGATCAAAGTCGTTGAACTCTAAAGGCTTCCATAGCCCTGGCAACTCATGACTAGAGCCTAGGGAGATTAGTGACGCCATGAACAGGAGTGTCAGTTTGTTAAGTCAGCAACAGGAGTCACTGTGTACTTACATCCCATGTGGGATCTGTCCTTAATGTGTTGTCTAATGTGCAGTGATGCTATAACTAGTACTGAAACAGTATTTTTACACTTTGTGTTTCTGCGTGGGTACAAACTGATGAGATCTTTACTAATTATATACTGAATCGATCTTCTGTATATAAAGATAATTGGAAATGAAAAAAAAACCCTGGTGTTAAATTGGAAATGGTATAGAAAATTAATTAATTTTAAAAATATTATATAGGATCTCTGTCTTTAATGTGCTGTACACTCTTATTTAATGCTATAACTAGTACTCCAACAGTATTTTTTTTCACTTTATGTTGCTATTTGGGGGCAAACTGTTGAAATCTTTACCTAATATATACTAAACTGATCTTCTGTATATAAAGAGAATTCAAAATGATTCTTGATGTGAATGGAAGGGGAGAGGGAGGGGGAAAAGGGAAGGTTGTGGGTGGGAGGGTAGTTATGGGAGGGGGGAAGCCATTGTAATCCATAAGCTGTGCTTTGGAAATTTATATTTCTTTAAATAAAAGTTTAATACATGGAAAAAATGAAAGAAATTTTTTAAAAAAATGATCAGAGATTACAACTAGAAAATACATCTGTGTCAGAACTGAGATTAAAATATTCATGGAAACATGGCAAAACGTTGGCATAGTTAAAACTTCTTGGAAAATACACCAAAAGCACAGCCAAATAAACAAGAGAAATGGGATTACAACAATTAAAGTATATTCTGCACAACAAAGGAAACACTCAAGACAGTGGATTGGCAACCAGCAGAAAAAGTGAAAATATTTGCAAACTATGGAAATGATAAATTATTAATATTCAGAATCTGGAAAAAAGCTGAAGAGACTCAACAAAAAATGCAGTTTGGAAATAGGCAAATGACATGAATAGGCATTTTTCGAAGGCTGAATTACAAATGGCCAAAACACACACAAGAAAAAAATGTTCAAGATCACTGGCCATCAAGAAAATGCATGGGAGGCTGGTTTGGATTCTGATCCAGCTAGGTTCTGATCCAATTCTGATCCAGCTCTTTGCTATGTCCTGGGAAAGCAATAGAGGATGGCCCAAGTTCTTTGGCCCCAGCTTCCATGTGGGAGACCCAGAAGAAGCTCCTGGCTCCTGCCTTCAAATTGGTATAGCCCCAGACATTGTGGCTAACTGGGGAGTGAACCAATGGATGGAAGACCTCTATCTCTCTCTCTCATTCTTTGTGTCTTCTTCTCTCTCTGTGTAACTCTTACTTTCAATTAAATAAATAAATCTTTAAAGATTAAAAAAATAATGCTGGTAAGGTTGTAGCAGTAAATTATCCCAATCCACTACAGATGGAAATGTAAACTAGTACAACCATTATAGAAGCCAGTATGAATGTACCTCAGAAATATAGATCTACCCTAAAACATTGTCATCCTATCCCTGGCAATTTACTAGAAATGAAATGAGCACGTGAAACAGATATTTTTTACCCTATGTATATTGGAGGTCAATTTACAAGAACGAAGTCATGGAATCAATCCAGTTACCCTTCAAATGATGACAGGATAAATAAAGCATGGTGCACACATGCACACACACAAACACACTATGAAGTACTTCATAGTCATAAAAATGAGTAAAATCTTCTTTCACAGTGAAATGGGTGTAACTGGAAACTACTACGCTTACTGAAATAATCTATTCCCCAAAAGACATATGTTTTCCCTGATATGTGGCAGTTTTTCTAGGATAAAAAAAGGTATAGGGATGAAATGAACACATTCTTATTTGATTGTTATTTTTAGCTCTTGTTTATACTCCTGTGGAACTGTGGTCTTTACTACTTTTTATTTGTTGAATGTTATGGTTAGTGGTTCATTAAGCCTGTGATTATTGAGCAGATTGAAATGTTTTTTGCAAAAATTATGAAGACCAAAAACGAAGGAAGGGCATTGAGGGAGGGAAATATGGTTATATTCTTGGAATTGTTAACTATGAAATGCATGAAATCTGTTCTTATATTGATATGATTTCTTAACATATTGTTATAAAAATATATCCCTTAAAACAAGGCTATAAAAATATACATCCTAACTGAAACTAGGTAAATGTCCAAGAAGGAAACATTATATTACATCAATAGATTCCAATAAAAACATGGAAATATGTTTAGCATCATATTTTACTAGGAAATTGCAAATGAAAACCACACAAAGACATCAGTACATATACATTACAAATAAATACAAATATTTGACAAAACAAACAATTGGTAACAAATAGGAATCATGTGTCATTGCTGACAGAAGTGCAACTCACATTTTAGTCAGGAAGTTTCTAATATTTTTCATTTTTAATATCTTTTGAAACACAGTGTTACAGGAAGAAAGGAAGACACAATGAGATCTTCCATCTGTTAGTTCACTCCCCCAGTGTCCACAGCAGCCAGAGCTGGGAAAGACTGAACCCAGGAGCTAGATGCTTCATCCAGGTTTCTCACATGGGTGCAGGTTCTTAAGTACTTGGGCCATCTCCTACTGATTTCCTAGGCTCATTATCAGGGAGCTGGATAGGAAGTGGAACATCTGGGACTAAAAATGGTGCCCATATGGGATGTCAACTTTACAGATGGCAGCATAGTTCATTATGCCACAGTTCCAGCCTCTATTTTTAATATTTTTACTTACTTAGAATAACTATTTGAAATATAGACACACAGAGGCACAGAGAGTAATATCCCCCAATTACTAGTTCACACCCAATGTGCACAGCATCCAAGGCTGAGCCAGGGAAAAGAATGCAGTAGGAAATTCAATTAGAATCTGCCACTTGGGTCAAGGACTCAACTACTTCATTCATCACCTACTGCCAACAATGGTCTGTTCTAAAATGAAGGAGGAATCAGAAGTGGAGCCAAGACTTTAACCCAGGAGCTCTGTCTAAAGTGGTGTCTCCACAAGTATGCCAAATAAATACCGCACAGTCGAGCTGCTTCCTATGTAGATTTTAAAGTGGCTTGAATGCAGATCATGCAATTGTATAGCTAGGGAGTTACCTCAGTGATCCAAAAACTTGAGTCAACACTAGATCTTGCATGTATGCAAATGCTGATGCCACGTTATAACCATCAAGAATCAAAAATCAGGTTATGTGCTGTGGCTCAATGGGTTAAGCCATGGCCTACAGTGCTGGCATCATATATGGTCACAAGTTTGAGTTCTGGCTACTCCATTTCTAATCCAGCTCCCTTCTGTTGCACTCAGAAAAGCATTAGAAAATGGAACAAATCCCTTGACCCCTGCAAACATGTGGGGGGTGCAGGGGATCTTCCTGACTTCTGATTTATCCTTGGCATAGCCCTGGCCTTTATATGGTCATTTGGGGGAAAGAATCAGTGGATGGAAGTTCTCTCTCTCTCTCTCTCTCTCTCTCTCTCTCTCTCTCTCTGTGTGTGTGTGTGTATGCACGTGCATATGTGTAGGTCTCCTCTCACTGTGAAAATCCACCTTTAAAATAAATAAATGACACTTAAAAAGAATTATAAGGCATTGGTGTATTTTGATACATGCATAAAAAATCAACAGGAGTCACTGCAGTTTCTCTTTATGTAGGATCTCTGTCCTTAATGAAACTACTATGAAAATTAATGGTAACAATAGTCTTCAAACAACCACACAATGTCTGTGTGGTTGCAAACTGTTGAAATCTTTACTTAGTATATACGAAGTTGATCTTCTGTACATAAAGATAATTTAAAAAGATTTTTTTTAAATCAGAGCTAGACAGTGAGAGAGAGAGGCAGAGAGAAAGGTCTTCCTTCCATTGGTTCACCCCTCAAATGGCCACTATGGCTGGCGCTGCACTGATCCAAAGCCAGGAGCCAGGTGCTTCCTCCTGGTCTCCCATGTGGGTGCAGGGCCCAAGCATTTGGGCCAACCTCCACTCCTTCCTGGGCCACAGCCGAGAGATGGACTGGAAGAGGAGCAACCAGGACAGAACTGGTGCCCCACCCAGGACTAGAACCCAGAGTACTGGAGCCACAGAGGAAGGATTAGCCTAGTTAGCCACAGTGCCAGCTAAAAGTGAATCTTTATGAAGAATGAGATGGGAGAGGGAGTAGGAGATGAGATGGTTTGTAGGTGGGAGGGAGGTTATTGGGGGGAACCCCTATTATCCAAAAGTTGTACTTTTGAAATTTATTTTTCAAATATACTTTTTCTAAAAAATAAATAAACCACAGGATACCCATACAAGTCATTTCTATTCAGCAATATAAAGGAAATGGCTATCATGTCACAGATCCAGATCTATCTGAAAGGGTAAAACCAAAATGATGGGAAAAATTAGTGTTGTGACATATGGGTTAGAAAAGATGTGTATGTGGAGTAGAGGGGAGTGTTAAAGAACGTTGAAGTTTCCATGGAGGTTGATATTACACTATGGGTTAGTCCAAATCTATAGATTTTTAGTCTATTAATTAAAGGTAAAAAATGTCAGGAAATTCAGGAACTGAACACAGAATGTGAAGAAACAAGAAATAATGTATTCTAAATGTAAGGAACAATCTCATTGAAGGATATTGGATTAGTGCTAAATTAAGTAACTGTAAAAGTGTGTGGAAGGGCAGACATTGTGGAAAAGCAGGTAAAGCTGCTGTCTGTGATACTGGCATCCAAACTTGGTGGTGGCTCATGTGTTGGCTGTTCCAATTACTATCCAGCTTTCTGATAATGACCTTGGGAAAAAATATAAGGATGTCCATTGTTTGGGCCCCTACCCTCTATTTGGAAACCCTACTAAAGATCCTGGTTCCTGGCATTGGCCTGGTCAGCCCTGGCCATTGCAATCATCTGGGAGAGTCAATCAGCAAGTGAAAGAATCACTTTCTCCCTCTCCCTCTCTCTCTCTCAGGGTGTGTGGGTGTTTGTTCCTCTGTCTGTATTTTCCTCTCCCTATAATTCTGACTTTCAATAAATCAATAAATCTGAAAAAAATTTTGATTGGAGTTTGACAAACTAAGGCTAAAAGCTGTTCTTTGGCTCAGCAAGTAAATAACTACCAGAGCTGTGGCTCCACAATTTTGAGATGGTTAAGTGGCATGTACTAAGGTGGAACAAGTAAGTTGAAAAAAACAAACTTTTCATTATTGGAGTGGGACTTCATAGGTAAGCAAGAGAATCATCCAGAAAGATATATGTGTTGGATCATCAACATTAACCGATACTCCATTGAATTCAGATGCAGAATATTACATAGAAACAATTTGTAGATCCATGACATTCATGGGTTATTAACATATTTAGTTCCTTGTTGTCAAAGAGTTTAAAAGTGCAGCAGTACCCCCCCATATGAAGAAGAATGCCCAGCTGAATGATCTTTCTGGTGAGTTGACTCCCATGTGGATTCACCTCATGTCCTTGTATCAAACCAAGTGAGACACAATAACTGGCAGAAATGCTGTTGCTCAGAAAATTCTAAGAGTAAAGAATCTGAGGAGCAGGGACAAAAGCTGGAGATATATATTATATCCAGAAGATGCAGAGAAGAGTACTGATGAAAAATTTGCAACATTTTTTTTAGTCACACATTCCAATTTTATATAGAAGTAAACACAGGGAAAATATGCCGAAAGACCTAAGACCAACTTTAAGATGTAAAATTAAAATGTCTGAAAAGAGTAATTTCTGAAATCGAAGTTGTGCAGATGAGACATTTAAGAAAAAAATGAATAGTGAACATGAAAACACAGCAGTATAATCATCAAAGCAAAATTTAAGGAGAGGAAAAGATTTAAAAGGCTGAACAGATCTTCATTACAATAATATATTTAAATAGGATCTCAAAAATGATTAGGTGAATATTTTGGGAAATTATTGCCAAATTTTTCAAACTTGACAAAAATATAAGCCATAGTGTTTATTGCACTCTAAGCACAAAATTAAAAAAAAAAACACTGTGCCAAGTCAGATCATAATTACATTGCATAAAACCAAAAATAAAGTTAAATTCTAAAAGCTGAAATTCCAACGTGATTGAATAGGGAAAATATTTTGATCACAAGAAAATAACAGAAAAACAGGAGAGGATCTGTATTCCTAGGAGATAACTGGAATGGAGCTTTTAATGAAAAGCCTATAGAAACAAGGCCTATGTGAAGCAGAAATGATTGCACAGACATGCAGCAGCTTGCAATTCCCACCAGCAACTTCCAAGGACAGTGTCTGGAAGGGAGGCTATCTTGCAAGAACAAGGTGAGAGAAATCTGCAGAAGCTCTATGCCACTGGTGATCTTGTCTGAGAAAGTGATTCATGGCCCCTACTGAATCCAGGAAGAGGAGTTGGCAGGGGAGAGTGCTCACTTAATTCTTTGAATGGGAGCAAGTTTATTTTCTCTCCACCCATCAACCATGTTGTGCCTCAGCTAGAGGGGGCAGCACCATTTTACCAGAATAAGGCTGCAGCAGCCCAAGCATATCTGGTGGTTTTTGTCAGAGAGAGAAGTCCATAATCCACACTGATTTTGAGTGCAGGGACACTAGCTGGCAGAGGGCAATGTGCTCACTTAACTCTGGGAACAGAGACCATGTTGCTTCACTCCCCTATCCTCCAAGGGCCCATGCCCAGGAATGGGGTGGCTCTCTGGATAGGGAGGCTTACAGGGTAGAGTGGATTCCATGAAGCCTGTGACTGCAGAAATAATGCACCCTGTGACTGTGGAAATGCTGTGACTGTGCAATAGGTGGGGGAATCAATAAGATAATAGGATGTGGCTGGGACTCTGGGCAATTACCAAGTCCAATTTCAGAAGTTCAGAATTCACACAGTGCTGGGAATGGAGAATGAAGATGGCTCAACGTTCACACCACAGAATACACAGATTATATAGTTCATGTGCCTTAATGACAGGGGGTGCAGGCACTAAGGGGTTCACCTTGGCACAGAGAAAGGTGGTGGCAGTGATCACATAAGCCAGGATGATGATCCCTTCAACCTCACAGAGAACTATCACAATTTGGAGCTTACCCTGGAATTCTGTCCCACCCACAAATGTTGGCCAGAGCTCCTGCTCCACCTAGTACACACTTCTGGATATCTCCCAGAGTTGCTGGCATCCCACTATGCCTAGAGGCACATTTCCAAAACCAAAGACTTCACAGGAAATATCAACAACTGCTTATCCAGATGCATAAAAATTAGAATAGAAATACAAGAAAGTGAATAAGGAATATAATCTGGTTCCAGAAAGGAAAATCATAAGATTTCAATATTAGACTGTGGACATGAGGAGATTGATGAAATGCACGGAAAGGAAGTCAAAAGATTGAAAGAAAATTCAAAAACAGAGAAGAAATTAATATGAGTTAAATCTGTGAATTATATGGATGAAGAATGCTGCTAATAAGACATGTTAAAAATTTAACTGAAATATTAGAAATGAAGAATTCAGGGGCCAGTGCTGTGTCACAGTAGGTTAATCCTCTGTGGTTTCATCATCCCATATGGGCACCAGTTCTAGTCCCGGGTGCTCCTCTTTCAATCCAGCTCTCTGCTATGGTCTGAGAAAGAAGTAGAAATGGCCCAAGTCACTGGGACCCTGCACTCATATGGGAAACCCAGAAGAAGCACTTGGCTCCTGGCTTTGGATCAGTGCAGCATGGGCCATTGCAGCCATTTGGGGAATGAACCAATGGAAAGAAGACCTTTCTCTCTGTCTCTCCTTCTCACTGTCTGTAACTCTAACTTTTCAAATAAATAAATAAATAAATAAATCCTTTAAAAAATAAAGAAATGAATTCAACATGTCAAAGAGAAAACACAGTGGGAAGCCTGAACAACAGACTCAGTGAGGCTGAAGAATAGCTGAGCTGGAAGACAACGTTTTTGTAATATGTTGGACAATAAAGCAGATGAAAAACTTTGGAAAAACAAAACAGTGTTTGTGATTTATGGGGCACCATCAAGCAACAAAGTATACATATCTTAGGTATTCCTGAAGAGGTGGAAAGGCAAAATGACTCAAAAAATATATTTAGTGAAATAAAAACAAAAAATTTCTCTAATTTGGACAATGAGATGGACAACCAAGTACTGGAAGCATACAGAATCCCATACATCCAGATCAGAGTAGATCTTCAACACCACACATTATATACAAACTTTCAAAATTAAAACACAAAGAAATTTTATTGCCCTAACATGTGCAAGATAAATGCCAGATTATCTTTAAAGGATCTCCCATTAGATTGACAATAGAGTCTTCATCAAATATTTTACACATGAGAAGAGAATAGATAGTTCAAGTCTAAAAAAAGAAAAAAAATTGTCAACCCAAAATGCTACACACAAAATAGGCTCTCATTTATAAATGAAGATGAAATGAAGACTTTCAAGAACAAACAACTTGAATTTGTTGTGGTTGATCCAGACTTACAAATGATAGTTAAGGCTGTCTTACAGAAAGAGAAAAATAGCTTCTTGGAAGAATTTGAAGCTACACAATCTAATAATAATATAAAGGAGATCCAAAGCAAGCAACAGGAATATTTACAGAAAAATGACATGACCAAGTCATCACTTATCAATAATCACCTTGAATGGAAATGGACTGAACTCTTCAATTTTAAATAACAGATAGGTTGCTTGGATTAAAAAGCCAGATCCATTTATATTCTGCCTACAAGAATCATACCTCAGCAACACACACACATGAACTTAAAGTGAAAGGATGGGAAAATGATGTTCCATGCAACTGTAAACCAAAAATGAGCAGGAGTAACTCTTTTAATATGAGCCAAAATAAAATTCAAGACTGTAACTGTTAAAATAAGGAAAAACTGTCATTATGTAATGATAAAAAGATCAACTCAACAGCAAGATGTGACTTCAGTAAATGAATATCCACACAATGCTAGAGGACCAAGTTACTTACAACAAATGTTAATAGATTTAAGAGAAATAGAGCCACCAAGATGATAAGAATGGAGGGCTCAAACACCCGAGTTTCATCATGGACAAATAAACTAAGTGAAAAATCAACAAACAATAGAGATCATCTACACTACAGACAAAATGGATCTGATATCTAGAATGTTTCATCCAGCAGCCACATAATAAAATTTTCACCTGTAAATGGAACATTCTATAGGATAAATTCTATGCTAAGAAATAAAGCAAGTCTCAAGTTTTTTAAAATGAAGTCACATCTTGTATCGTTTCAGATCACAATGGAATAAAGCTATAAGATAATAAAATAACACACTCTAGAGAGTATGCAAACACATGATGACTAAAAAAAAGCTACTGAATAGGCTGGCACCACAGCTCAATAGGATAATCCTCTGCCTGTGGTATCTGCACTTAGGGTTCTAGTCCCAGTCGGGTCACTGGATTCTGCCCCAGTTGCCCCTCTTCCAGTCCAGCTCTCTGCCGTGGCCTGGGAGTGCAGTGGAGGATGGCTTAAGTTCTTGGACCCTGCACCCACATGGGAGACCAGGAGAAACAACTGGCTCCTGTCTTTGGATCAGCGGAGTGTGCTGGCTATAGCACACCAGCTGTGAAGGCCAGTGGAGGGTGAACCAATGGAAAAAGGAAGACCTTTTTCTCTGTGTCTCTGTCTCTCACTGTCCACTCTGCCTGTCAAAAAAAAAAGCTACTTAATAAATAAAGTGTCATAGGAAAAAAATAAGAGGGAAATTTTAAAATGCCTTGAAACAAATTTCAATTAAATATAATAAATCTTTGTGATACAGCAAAAACAATGTTAAGGGGAGAGATTATAGCAATTACTATCTACATCAAGAATTTGGGAAGATATCAGCATATGAGCTAAAAACAAATCTCATGAACATGGAAAAATAAGCACAAATCAGATGTCAAATTAGTAGGAGAAAAAATAACAAAAAGTAGAGAAAAAATTTTAAAAAACGGAAACCAACGAATAATGCAGAAGATCAGTGAAATAAAGAGCCATGGTTTTCTGGAAAAATAAATAATATCAATAATCAATAAAACACTAGCCCAACTAATGAAAAATGCAGAATACCTAAATTAATAAACAATAGAAATGTAAAAGTGTTCTTTCAACTGATGGTACTGATATAAAGTATGCATTAAATTGTTACAGATAGCTATATGGCAGCAAATTGGAACACCTAGAAGAAATGTATAGATTTCTGGATACATCCAATCTACCAAAATTGAGGCATGAAAACAGAAATTTTGAATAGACAAATAACCAATATGGAAGGAGAATAAATAATAAAGACACTTTCAATAAAGAAAAGCTCAGGACTGGATAGCTTCAGTGCTAAATTTTACCAAGCTTTTAAAGAGCTAATCTAAATTCATCTTAAACTATTTGAAACACTTTAAAAAGGGAAGGTCAAAAAAGGCTCTGCCCCATAGAGGAATGCCAACCATCACATCTCATGGGTCTGTGGTGTCAATATATTTTTCATTTGTTGAAAAAAGTTTTGAATGAATACTATGTCTAAGTAACCTGTTTTTTAACATGAACAAAATACCTTTCAAAACCAAATAAAGTTGATGTACATGCTATGAAATAAATATTTTAACTAATGTACAGATTTTGTGAGTAAAATTTAGTAATGCAATATGAGAAATAACAGAGTGACAAGTCAGAATAGTAGTATTTGGTATAAAAAGATATTCCACTACATTTAAAAAAGTTAAATTTCTCAATAAATTGAATCAAGGAATAATGAAACCATTTTAGAAAATGAACTTGAAGAAATCATGCTAAGATCTAGAACTATATTTTAGAAAATTTCTAAAACCAAAGGTCAATTTGCATTCTATAAATTCTATTAAAAACTAGATATGAAGGAATTTGGTGAAAATAGTTAATTACAATTAATTTTGAAGTGAAATTAAAAGTTAAAATAAATCAATGTAAAAAACCAGAGATCATTCTACCTACCACAATAATTTTAAGAGAATGTGTTCCAATGGTTACATTTAGGAATATTTTTGTAAATGATAACTTTGCAATCATAAAAATCAACTAAGGTTAAAATATGTAACTTTGAAGGTGTGAAAGATTAAACTTACTCTAGCTAGATCAGAGATACTGTGTACATGAATGTTGCCAGGACATCTTCCAGAATTTTGAGTGACCGGATCACATCACAATGAAATAAATAAAGCAAGATGACCACAGGGTCATAGTAGTAGGTCTCATTTAATAGAGGGTTTTAGATATATAGATAGATGAGAGAGTTAGAGAAAGAGAGGAAGAGAGAGAGAGAGAGAGAGAGAGAGAGAGAGAGAGAGAGAAAGTAAATTCAAACACAATAACAAAAACAAAGAGACATGTTCATTATATTAAATGTTGTCCTAAAACTGTAAGTAGAAGTGGAAAACGTGGTTGGAGTAATAATAGAGTAATTAGCAGAAAAAAGTGAATTAGTGAAAAATAGTCAATTACAGCAAACTTTAACATATTTCAGGGCCTGGTGCTGTGTTGTAGTAGGCTAAACCCCGCCTGTGGTACTGGCATTCCAGATGTGTGCTGGTTCATGTCTTGGCTGCTACTCTTCTAACACAGCCTTCTGCTATGGCCTGGGAAAGCAGTAGAGAGAATGGGCCAAGTACTTAGGCTCCTGAATGTGTTTGGGAGACCCAGAAAATCTCTTTGCTCTTGGTTTGGATTGGTCCTTCTCCAGCTGTAACAGTGATTTGGGAAGTGAATAGAGGATAGAAAAAATTTCTCTCTGTCTCTCCTTCTGTCTATATGTAACTAAATGTACATCTAAAATAAATAAAAAACTTTTAAAATATTCTCAATTGGAGTCCCTTAAATCATGATGAGATGTTTCCATTTTACATGGTATGTTACAGGAATTATAGCAATGTCTAGAATGCATGATAGAAAATGTCACACACAAATGATAAAAATCTGAAAAAGGTAAAAATATAATTGTAATGGGAGAATGAATACCACTGAGCTTATACTCTAAAGTTTATACATGAAATTTTCCAGGAGAACTTAAAGATTTTTGAGCAACCTGATGAACTCACAATGAAAATGCAAACCAACATTAACACAGGGTCATAGTATCACCACTGTCTTACTAGGATGTTAGTGATACACAGGTTAAAGCAATACATTAAAAATAAAATAAAAATAAAATGATACATCTGTTATAAAACCATATGATTACTAGCCCGCACCATGGCTCACTAGGCTAATCCTCCACCTTGCGGTGCCAGCACACCAGGTTCTAGTCCCAGTCAGGGCACCGGATTCTGTCCCGATTGCTCCTCTTCCAGTCCAGCTCTCTGCTGTGGCCCAGGAGTGCAGTGGAGGATGGCTCAAGTGCTTGGGCTCTGCACCCCATGGGAGACCAGGAGAAGTACCTGGCTCCTGCCTTTGGATCAGTGCGGTGCGCCAGCCGTAGGGGCCATTGGAGGGTGAACCAATGGCAAAGGAAGACTTTTCTCTCTGACTCTCTCACTGTCCACTCTGCCTGTCAAAGATAAAAAACCATATGAGTACTGACAAAAATAAAAATGGACATGCACATTATGAAATAAGGTATATCATGATCACTATGAGAAGTAATAAGTAATTTGAAAGGGAGAAATAATGGTTTAAAAATAGAAATAGGGAATTATCTGATAAACAGTTCAACACAATTACATTAATATTAGAAAATATAAAAAAATCTCAGAAATTTAAATAATACAAAAATCACATTATGTTCTACAACATATGAAAGGACAGATTCACATATCTTGAATTACAGTGTTGAATTTTTAAAAATCTAGAGTTTCATAAACATCCAAAAATATATAATCATGTTACCTGCTAAATGAACTAGCATGCCTTTGAGAAACTGTGTACATGACAGTTTCAGAAAACCTACAGAATGTGAGCATGTTGATGCCTTCACAAAAGACTATGCAAGCTAAACACATAGTGTTTGGCTGGCTCAGATTAAGATATTTAAAATCTATACTGGTGGGATTGGCGCTGTGGCACTGTGGGTAAAGATGCTGCCTGAAGTGCCAGCATTCCATATGGGTGCAGGCTTATATTTCAGCTGTCCCACTTCTGATCCAGCTCTCTGCTGTGGCCTGGGAATGCAGAAGAAGATGGCCCAAGTTCTTGGGCCCCTGCTCCTGCATGGAGGACCCAGAAGAAGCTCTTGGCTCCTTGTTTTGGATTGGCTCAGCTCCAGCCATTGTGGCCAATTGTGGAGAGAACCAGTGAATGGAAGACATCTCTATCTGAGTCTCTGACTTTCATCTCTCTGTGTAATTCTGACCTTCAAATAAATAAACATTTAAATGTATATGTATGTTTATATGTATATATAGGTAATAGATATAATTTAAAAAGTAATGCAATTGTGAAAAGCCTAATATTATCAATGTAAGAAAAAATGAATAACTTGGGAGGAAAAATAAAAGTAAGCTAATATACACCAAATAACAAAAGCACAGACCATTTCAATTGCATTAAAAATGAATGTTAAAAAATCCAACATAGTTATACCAAACCTACCATCTATCACAGAAGTAAAATAAGCATGTTCAGAGAAAGTGTTCTGATGCAGTGGATTAAGCCACCAATGGGCATGCCCTCATCAAACATTGTGGTGCTGGATTAGAGTACCATCTGTTCTGCACTACTGATCCAGCTTCCTGCTAATATACCTTGGAGGCAGAAGATAATGACCTAAATAATTGGTTTCATGCCATCTCCATCAGTGGCCGAGATGGAGTCTTGGATCCTAACATAGGCCTGCCACAGCCTGAGTTCTTGTGGCACTTAGGTGGGCAACAAATACATGGAATTTCCCTCCTCCATCTTTCTTTTCTACTGTTCAGTTAAAATAAAAATTTAAAGAAGCTAAAAGTCTTAATTCTGTAGAAATATGCCACATTCAATAATGGTAAATTTAGAATCATCAACAAAATCTGCATAATGTTATATATAAATGGTTAATGGCCAGGTCTTGCCTTAAATTTCTCTGAAGAAAATATGTACACAAAGGTTGTGAGGTAAAGTTACAATTTGACAGGGTTGATAAAATTGGAATGAAAAAGGTAACATCAAAGGTTCTGACTTCTATACAATTATGACACACAAAGGTGGTAGGGAAAATGTCAAATGTACAAATACAAAATGATAGGGTAGTGCAGATGTAATAAAATATTTATTGTGATCACTGTGAGAAAAATAAGCAATTAGTTAAGCAACAGTGGGGGTTGACTTTCTGGTTTAATGGGTCAAGATACCATCTGTGATGCCAGCATCCTATATGGGTACCAAATTCTCCACATTTGATCCAACTCTCTGCTAATGGCCTGGGAAAAGCTGTGATAGATGGCCTAAGGGCTTGTATCTTTGCCACATTCATGGGAGACCAAGATGAAACTCCTGCCCTTCAGCCTGAATCAGACTTGGCTGTTGCAGCCATCCAGGAAGTGAACCATCAGATGGAAGATCTGTCTCTGTCTCTCCCTCTTTCCCTCCTCATAGCTCTGATTTTCTTTCTTTTTTTTTATTAAACTTTTATTTAATGAATATAAATTTCCAAAGTATAGCTTATGGGTTACAATGGCTTCCCCCCTCCCATAACTTCCCTCCCGCCCGCAACCCTCCCCCCTCCCGCTCCCTCTCCCCTTCCATTCATGTAAAGATTCATTTTCAATTCTCTTTGTATACAGAAGATCAGTTTAGTATATATTAGGTAAAGATTTCAACATTTTGCCCATATAGCAACATAAAGTGAAAAAACTACATTGGATTACTAATTATAGCATTAAATAGCAATGTACAGCACATTAAAGACAGAGATCCTACATAATTTTTTTTTCAAAATAATTAATTTTCTATGCCATTTCCATTTTAACACCAGGTTGTTTTGTTTTTTTTTTTTTTTCATTTCCAATTCTCTTTATATACAGAAGATCACTTCAGTATATAATTAGCAAAGACTTCATCAGTCTGCGCCCACACAGAAACGCAAATTATAAAAATACTGTTTCAGTACCAGTCCTAGCATCACTTGGCTTTAGACGACACATTAGGGACAGATCCCGCATGGGGTGTAAGTACACAGTGACTCCTGTTGCTGACTTAACAATTTGACACTCCTGTTCATGGCGTCAGTAATCTCCCTGGGCTCTAGTCATGAGTTGCCAGGGCTATGGAAGCTTTTAGAGTTCGCTGACTTTGATATTGTTCCGATAGGGTCATAGTCAAAGTGGAGGTTCTCTCCTCCCTTCGGAGAAGGGTACCTCCTTCTTTGAAGGCCCCGTTCTTTCCACTGGGATCTCACTCACAGAGATCATTCATTTAGGTCTTTTTTATTTTCCATGATATCTTGGCTTTCCATGCCTGCTATACTCTCATGGGCTCTTCAGCCAGATCTGAATGCCTTGAGGGCTGATTCTGAGGCCAGAGTGTGTCTAGGACATCTGCCATCCTATGAGTCTGCTGTGTATCCCACTTCCCATGTTGGATCCTTCTCCCCTTTTTGATTCTATCAGTTAGTATTAGCAGATACTTGTCTTGCTTGTGTGATCTCTTTGACTCTTAGACCTATCGGAGCTATCAATTGTGAGCTGAAATTGATTACTTGGACTAGTGCGATGGCATTGGTACATGCCATCTTGATGGAATTGTGTTGGAATCCCCTGCACATTTCTGACTCCACCATTTACGGCCAGTCCGATTGAGCATGTTCCTAATTGTTCATTTCCTCCCTCTCTTTTTCCACTCTTAGATTTAACAGGGATCACTTTTCAGTTAAAATTTAAACACCTGAGAATAATTGTGTGTTAATTACTGAGTTCAACCAATAGTACTAGAACAACAACAACAACAACAAATACTAAAAAGGATAAAGTATTACATTGTACATCTAAAGTCAGGACAGGAGCTGATCAGTTCATTGTTGCTTATAGTGTCCATTTCACTTAACAGGTTTTCTCTTTGGCGCTCAGTTGTCACCGATCAGGGAAAACAAATGATATTTCTCTCTTTGGGACTGGCTCAATTCACTCAGCATGATGTTTTCCAGATTGTTCCATCTTGTTGCAAATGACTGGGTTTCATTGTTTCTTACTGCTGTATAGTATTCTATGGAGTACATGTCCCACAATTTCTTTATCCAGTCTACTGTTGATGGGCATTTGGGTTGGTTCCAGGTCTTAGCTATTGTGAATTGAGCTGCAATAAACATTAAGGTGCAGATGTCTTTTTTATTAGCCAAATTAAATTCCTTTGGGTAAATTCCAAGGAGTGGGATGGCTGGGTTGTATGGTAGGGTTATGTTCAGGTTTCTGAGGAATCTCCAGACAGACTTCCATAGTGGCTTAACCAGTTTGCATTCCCACCAAGAGTGGGTTAGTGTCCCTTTTTCCCCACATCCTCTCCAGCATCTGTTGTTGAAGATTTCTGAATGTGAGCTATTCTCACCGGGGTGAGATGGAACCTCATTGTGGTTTTGATTTGCATTTCTCTGATTGCTAGTGATCTTGAACATTTTTTCATGTGTCTGTTGGCCATTTGGATTTCCTCTTTTGAAAAATGTCTATTGAGGTCCTTGGCCCATCTCTTAAGTGGGTTGTTTGTTTTGTTGTTGTGGATTTTCTTGATTTCTTTGTAGATTCTGGTTATCAATCCTTTATCTGTAGTATAGTTTGCGAATATTTTTTCCCATTCTGTTGGTTGCCTCTTCACTTTCCTGACTGTTTCTTTCGAAGTACAGAAACTTCTCAATTTGATGCAATCCCAAATGTTAATTTTGGTTTTGACTGCCTGTGCTGTTGGAGTATTTTCCAGGAAGTCTTTGCCTGTGCCTATATCTTGCAGGGTTTCTCCAATGCTCTCTAATAATTTGATGGTTTCAGGTAATAGATTTAAGTCTTTAATCCATGTTGAGTGAATTTTTGTGTAAGGTGAAAGGTATGGGTCTTGCTTCAAGCTTCTGCATGTGGAAATCCAATTTTTTCCAGCACCATTTATTGAATAGACTGTCCTTATTCCAGGGATTAGATTTGGATCTTTGGTCAAATATAAGTTGGCTGTAGATGTTTGGATTGATTTCTGGTGTTTCTATTCTGTTCCATTGGTCTATCCTTCTGTTTCTGTACCAGTACCATGCTGTTTTGATAACAACTGCCCTGTAGTATGTCCTAAAATCAGGTATTGTGATGCCTCCGGCTTTGTTTTTGTTGTACAGGATTGCTTTGGCTATTCGAGGTCTTCTGTGTCTCCATATGAATTTCAGCATCATTTTTTCTAGATCTGAGAAGAAGCTCTTCGGGATCTTGATGGGTATTGCATTGAATGTATAAATTGCTTTTGGGAGGATAGACATTTTGATGATATTGATTCTTCCAATCCATGAGCATGGAAGATTTCTCCATTTTTTGGTATCCTCTTCTATTTCTTTCTGTAAGGTTTTGTAGTTTTCATCATAGAGATCTTTAACGTCCTTGGTTAAGTTTATTCCAAGGTATTTGATTGTTTTTGTAGCTATTGTGAATGGGATTGATTTTAGAAGTTCTTCCTCAGCCGTGGCATTGCCTGTGTATACAAAGGCTGTTGATTTTTGTGCATTGATTTTATATCCTGCTACTTTGCCAAACTCTTCGATGAGTTCCAGCAGTCTCTTAGTAGAGTTCTTTGGGTCCCCTAAATAAAGAATCATATCATCTTCAAAGAGGGATAGTTTGAGTTCGTCCTTCCCGATTTGTATCCCTTTAATTTCTTTTTCTTGCCTAATAGCTCTGGCCAAAACTTCCAGAACTATATTGAATAGCAGTGGTGAGAGAGGGCATCCCTGTCTGGTACCAGATTTCAGTGGAAATGCTTCCAACTTTTCCCCATTCAATAGGATGTTGGCCGTGGGTTTTTCATATATTGCTTTGATTGTATTAAGGAATGTTCCTTCCATACCCAGTTTGCTTAGAGTTTTCATCATGAAAGGGTGTTGTATTTTATCAAATGCTTTCTCTGCGTCTATTGAGAGAATCATATGGTTTTTCTTCTGCAGTCTGTTAATGTAGTGTATTACGTTGATTGTTTTGCGAATGTTGAACCATCCCTGCATACCGGGGATGAATCCCACTTGGTCTGGGTGGATGATCTTTCTGATGTGTTGTTGCATTCTATTGGCCACAATTTTATTGAGAATTTTTGCATCTATGTTCATCAGGGATATTGGTCTGTTATTTTCTTTCAATGTTGCATCTCTTTCTGGCTTAGGAATTAAGGTGATGGTGGCTTCATAGAAAGAATTTGGGAGGATTCCCTCTTTTTCGATTGCTCAGAATAATTTGAGAAGAATTGGAGTTAGTTCTTCTCTAAATGTCTGGTAGAACTCAGCAGTGAATCCGTCTGGCCCTGGGCTTTTCTTTGTTGGGAGGGCCTTTATTACTGTTTCAATTTCTGTGTCAGTTATTGGTCTGTTTATGTTTTCTATGTCTTCCTGGCTCAATTTAGGGAGGTTGTATGTGTCCAAGAATCTGTCCATTTCTGATAGATTTCCCTGTTTGCTGGCATACAAGTCCTTGTAGTAATCTCTGATGATTCTTTTTATTTCTGTGGCGTCTGTTGTTACGTTTCCCATTTCATCTCTGATCCTATTGATTTGGGTCTTTTCTCTTCTTTTTTTAGTTAGTTGGGCCAATGGGGGTGTCAATTTTGTTTATTTTTTCAAAAAACCAGCTCCTCATTTGGCTGTTTTTTTGTAATGTTTTTTTGGATTCAATCCTGTTGATTTCTTCTCTGATTTTAATTATTTCTCTTCTCCTACTGGGTTTGGGTTTGGTTTGCTGCAGATTTTCTAGATCCTTGAGATGGCTTGAAAGCTCATCTATTTGGTGCCTTTCCAATTTCTTGATGTAGGCACCTATTGATATAAACTTTCCTCTTAACACTGCTTTTGTTGTATCCCATAGGTTTTGGTATGTTGTGCTGTTATCCTCATTTACTTCCAGAAAATTTTTGATTTCTCTTTTAATTTCTTCTATGACCCATTGTTAATTCAGGAGCATGTTGTTCAATCTCCATGTGTTTGCACGTGCTCTAGGGATTCCTGAGTTGCCAATTTCCAATTTCATTCCTTTGTGGTCTGAGAAGCTGCATGGTATGATTCTAATTCTTTTGAATTTGCTGAGATTTGCTTTATGGCCTAGTATGTGGTCAATCCTAGAGAGGGTTCCATGTACTGCTGAGAAGAATGTAAAGTCCTTAGATGTAGGATGAAATGTTCTGTAGATGTCTGTTAGATCCATTTGGGCTATAGTGTCATTTAAATCTACTGTCTCCTTGTTGATCTTCTGTCCTGTTGATCTGTCTATCTCGGAGAGTGGAGTATTGAAGTCCCCCAGTACTATTGTATTGGGGTCTAAGTCTCCCTTTAAGTCCCTTAACAAGTCTTTTAAATAAGCTGGTGCCCTGTAATTAGGTGCATATACGTTGAGAATCGTTATATCTTCCTGTTGAATGGATCCCTTAATCATTATGTAGTGCCCCTCTTTGTCTCTCCTAACAGTTTTTGTGGTAAAGTTTATGTTGTCCGATATTAAGATGGCTACGCCCACTCTCTTTTCATTTCTGTTGGCGTGGTATATCTTTTTCCAGCCTTTCACTCTCAGCTTGTATGGATCATTGTTGGATAGATGGGTTTCTTGTAAGCAGCAAAAGGATGGGTTTTGATCCTTAACCCAATCAGCCAATCGGTGTCTTTTAACTGGACAGTTCAAGCCATTAACATTCAATGTGACTATTGAGAAGGAGTAACTTTGCCCTGCCATTTGCCAAAGATATTTTCTAATATCTGGTTTGAGCTTCCTGTGATCTTTTGCTGTGAGGTTTCCTTCCTTTACCTTCTTTCATATTGGTGACCGTGTTTCTGTGTTTCTGTATGTAACACATCTTTAAGCATCGTTTGCAGGGCTGGGCGAGTGGCGACAAATTCTTTCAATTTCTGTTTGCTGTGAAAGGTCTTAATTTCACCTTCATTCACAAATGAGAGCTTTGCAGGATATAATATTCTGGGCTGGCAGTTTTTCTCTCTTAGTACCTGGGCTATATCTCGCCATTCTCTCCTGGCTTGTAGGGTTTCTGATGAGAAATCAGCTGTAAGTCTAATTGGAGATCCTCTGAGAGTAATCTGGCGTTTCTCTCTTGCACATTTTAGGATCTTTTCTTTGTGTTTCACTGTGGTGAGTTTGATTACGACGTGTCGTGGTGAGGATCTCTTTTGATCATGTTTATTAGGGGTTCTCTGAGCTTCCTGTACTAGGATGTCTCTGTCCTTCTCCAAACCTGGGAAATTTTCTGCTAGTATCTCACTAAAAAGGCCTTCTAATCCTTTCTCCCTTTCCATGCCTTCAGGAACACCTAGAACCCGAATGTTGGGTTTTTTAATAGTATCCTGTAGATTCCTGACAGTATTTTTTAGATTTCTGATTTCTTCTTCTTTTCTTTGATTTGACTGTTTCCTTTCCTGTTCTCTGTCTTCTAATTCCGATATTCTCTCTTCTGCTTCATCCATTCTGTTTTTAAGGCTCTCTAATGTGTTTGCCATTTGATCTATTGAGTTCTTCATTTCATTGATGTTTTTTGCCAGTATCGCAGTTTCCTGTTCCACTAATTTTTTCATTTCATTTTGATTCCTCCTTAATATTTCATTTTCACGGGAGAGATTTTCTATCTTGTCCATTAAGGATTTCTGTAGTTCAAGAATTTGTTTTTGAGAACTTCTTAATGTTCTTATGAATTTTTTAAAATCTGCTTCTTGCATTTGCTCTATCTCTGCATCTTCATAATCTTGCATTGGCGTGTCTTGATCACCTGGGGGCGTCATAGTGCTTTCGTTGTTTTTGGTACCTCCGCTTCTATGTTTCTTGCTTGGCATGTTAGAGATAATTTGTGGTGTTTTTGTTTTTGTTTTTGTTTTTGTTTTCTCTCGTTATACTATGCCTCTAAGTGAGCTGTCTGTTTTGTTGGAGCCTTAGGGGCTGTGATGGGTGTGGCCAGAGAGCTATGCTTGTTTCTTGAGGTTTAAGGCTGTGTAAAGAGCGACTCTCCCAGAATACTTGCTCCTTGCTGGGATGCTCTCTCTCTCTCTCTCTCTCTTTTTTTTTTCTTTTGACTCAGTTGGGAGTGGAGTTGAGGGTAGTTGAAATCTAGCCTCTGTGAGTATTCGTTTGATCTACCCCTGGGACCATACACAGAGTTTATGCAGCCCTCAATGTGTTCTCCAGTTTCACTAAAGATACTGAGTTTGGCTGAGCTTTACATATGTAAAATCGCGGTGCTCTTTGTTTTGCTTGGTGAGTGAAGGGAGAGGCCTCTGTTCCCCCTCCCCCCAATGTCTCGGACTTCTCAGGTCTTTGTCTTACCGTCCTCCGTTCCCACGCTGGCGAGATTCTGTGGCTCTGGCTCTGCTCCCGCAGCTGCCGCTCGGCTTGTCTCGGTTGGTTTTCCACGCGGTGGGTTCCCTGTAAGTCCTCTGTGTCTCATCCACAAGATCCAGAAGCGTTTCCTCTGCAGTTTTTTTTTCTTGAGTCTTTTCCTGAGGCTACAGTAGTTCCACTTTTATGAAAGTTTATTTTCCCAAACTAAGGCACACGTCCTCACTATCCGCCATCTTGGCTCCGCCCCCCCATAGCTCTGATTTTCAAAAAATAAAACTTAAAAAGGAATGACATGTGAAAAACCAATTTCAGATAAGGTGCTAAAAACAGCCCATTATAATTGAATTAAAAGGGTAAAACAAATTAAATCTTTTACAGGAAACATAAATTAAGGATATAGGGTGCCACATACCTGAATAACAATAAAAAAATGTAACACATATATTCTATTGTAACTGTCAGAAGTCAAATGCAAAGTTTTGTAAATAATGAGAAAAAGCAAAAACATATTACTGAAAATCTGTGTGCATGATAGCTTTAGCATTTTTACTGTGTGAAGAAATGAGTAATCTGGTAAGAGTCATAATAAAGTCAAAACCAATCATAAAGGCAATTGCTAAAAAATAAATCATTAAAATGGGAAAAATAAAGGGAAGACAAAAAACACATTCCTTGAAAATACTCATAAATTAATTATGACAGTAAATGGGAAAACTCAGGTGTGTATTTTAAAAATCATAGGAGGCCAGCGCCATGGCTCAATGGGCTAATCCTCCACCCGCGGTGCCAGCACACTGGGTTCTAGTCCCGGTTGGGGTGCCGGATTCTGTCCTGGTTGCCACCCTTCCAGTCCAGCTCTCTGCTGTGGTCCAGGAATGCAGTGGAGGATGGCCCAAGTCCTTGGGCCCTGCACCCTATGGGAGATCAGGATAAGCACCTGGCTTCTGGCCATGTGATGGCCACAGTGCACTGGTTTTGGCAGCCATTGGAGGGTGCACCAATGGCAAAGGAAGACCTTTCTCTCTGTCTCTCTCTCTCTCACTGTACACTCTGCCTGTCAAAAAAAATCATAGCAAATGCAAAGTCCCCAATAATTGAGAAAAGATTTAAAAAAATTGTCATCAAGAAAAGGTGAATAATTGGTGGGACAAAAGATGGCTCTAAGATTTGTGTAAATGAAGATTGTCAGGACAACTTATAGTTTTGATTAAATGATGATATCATTGAAAAAAGGATATTAGCACATGAATAAAGCACATGACATCAAAGACAAAATTGAAGAAATAGAAACATTATGAAATAAAATATCGCAAATATACACAATGGAATACTACCCAGGAAAATTATGTAATTCCATCTTTTACAACAAAATGGATCAACCTGAGACCATGACCATTATGCTTAGTGAAATAACCCAGTGAAAGAAAAGGCAATAGATGTTTTCTCTTATATGTGGTATTTAATATAGAATACAAAAAACACAATACACAAGAATGAAATTGACATCATGTTATAATCTTTGTTTATAGCCCTTCTCTATGGTCCTATTGGATAATGTTTTTTACTACTTTTTACTTGCTGAATATTATGGTTAGTGGTGCATTAAGTCTTTTATTATAAAGTACATTTTAATTGTTACTGCAACATTAAAGAAAAATGGAAGAAAGGTTGGGGGAATTGAGGAAGAGGGAAAATTGTGGTAATCTTCCTGGAATTGTATCAATAAGCTACATGAAAGCTGTTCTCTTTAAATAAATAAAAGTTTAAAAATAAATAAAATTAATTTATAATTACTCTGAGAAGAAATGAGTAATTTTAGTTGAAGCAGAAATTTTGGGAAAAGGAAGTATGAAGCATTACTCTAAAACAGACCAATACAAGTACATTGAAAAAGGAAAACAAAAATATATATTTCAGAAAAGGTAAAGACCAAATAGATTACCACAATAATCATATTTTTTCTTTTTTAATCACAATTACATTAAAGGAAATATGTATCTAGGAGTATTCTATCAAACCTTTTAAAAACTGAAGTTCCAAATAATCAGGAATTGTAAACATTTGCTAACTGCAAGAATGAATTTTCAGAATTATCAGATGAATATAGGATGTCTCTGAAATATGTGTCCATGATGGTTGCTAGCAAAAACCACAGCATTAGAATGGTGTTGGTGATATAATGAAAAATCCAATCATGATGGCCATGCACTCATAGTGCTAGGGCTGGCATATAGTACCAACTCAAAGAGATATATAACTGTTGGCTATGAACTTAAATGCAAAAGAAAATAAGAAAAGATATTATGAAATATATTATGATTACTATGAGAAAAGAGAATAGTTTTCAGTAGCAATGATGGAATGCCAAGAAGATAAAGAATTTGTTGAAAACTAGATTATTGGGGCTGGCATTGAGACGTAGTGGGTAAAATCTCAGTCTGTAGTGCTGGCATCCCATATGGGTACTAGTTCAAGTTCTCACTGTTCCACTTCTGATTCAGCTTTATTTTCTGGGAAATTATTAGATTATGGACCATTGGCCCATGAACCCATGTGGGAGACCTGGAAAAGTCTCCTGGCCTGTAGATTCAATTTGGTTTGGCCATGACCATTGTGGGCATTGAGGAGTGAACCAGGATGGAATTATCTCTCTCTCTCATTATCTCTCTTTCTCTCTCTCTCCCTCACTCACTCTCACTCTCACTCTTTCTCCCTCTTGCCCTAAAACTCTGCCTTTCAAATAAATTATTTTTAAAATTATACTATTATAATTAATGTAAAAAGAAAATAAATAAATTTTTTCAAGAAATGTAAAACAAAGGAAACACCACCCTGCAAGAATAAAAACTCAGGTAAGATATCAGTGTTTAAAAAGAAACCTACTGACATTTTTCAAAAAATCAAAGGAGATGTAACAGTTCCATAAAATTCACAATTATCAAGAAATATGATACCCTGAAGAGGGTAATGACCAGATTCTCCTAAAATGCCTCTTAAAAACTGTGTACATCAGGCGGCTCCGCGGCTCACTAGGCTAATCCTCTGCCTTGCAGCACCGGCACACCAGGTTCTAGTCCCGGTCAGGGTGCCAGTTCTGTCCCGGCTGCCCCTCTTCCAGGCCAGCTCTCTGCTGTGGCCAGGGAGTGCAGTGGAGGATGGCTCAAGTGCTTGGGCCCTGCACCCCATGGGAGACCAGGATAGGCACCTGGCTCCTGCTATTGGATCGGCACAGTGTGCCGGCCGCAGCGCGCCAGCCACAGTGGCCATTGGAGGGTGAACCAACGGCAAAGGAAGACCTTTCTCTCTGTCTCTCTCTCTCACTGTCCACTCTGCCTGTCAAATAATAATAATAATAATAATAATAATAATAATAATAATAATAATAATAAACTGTGTATATGAAAGTTCCCAGAACTGCTTATACAATATTGTGGCTGTTGATAATCTCATAATGAAAACACTAGGCAAGATGGCATGAGGTTCACAGTGGTAGGATTTGCAGAGAATATATTACTAAAAATATTCATAGGTGATAGTTACAAGAACAAAGAGAAAACATTAAATAAGGATGGTGATGTTATGACATCAAATATGCTGTAAGAAACAATAATTTCAGAGAAACAATAGTAGAAATATAATTAGATATAATATTTGTAAAGAAACAATATGACTACAATTACCCTCAAAAGTAAAATGAAGGAATAAGTTACAGAATGGAAATAAAAGATCAAACAAGTTAGAAGCAAAATCCAAAGAAGGCAGTGGCATTAGCTATTCTACTGCAATTCTCATATATTACTATTAAAGATAAAGTCCTACAAAATTCAGATAAGTTCAAAATATATTGCATGGGAGCCAGCACCATGATACAGGAAGTAAAGCTGCCATCTGTGAATAAGTCATCCCATGTTGGTGTTGGTTCCTGTCCTTGGTGCTTCACTCTATGGTTAATAGCCTAAGAAAAGCAATGGAAGATACACCAAGTGGTTGGGCCCCTGCCACTCATGAGGGAGATGGGAAGAAACCCCTGGCTCCTGGCTTCAGACTGTCTCACCCAGCCATTGCAGCAATATGCAAAGTCAACCAGAGATATCTGAGCTCTATCTCTCCTCTCTGCATCTATTTCAAAGAAGTAAACAAATCTTCAAAAAAGAAAACAAGAAAATGCAGCATTAAAAATGAATTACATATATAGTGCGAAAATCAGGGATTCCAAGATTTCTCAAATATATGTACATCATTGTTGTCATTACAACTTAAATAGTTTTATTTGTGTCCATGACCAAATAGTCAAAATTCAAACTGTTTATAGATTCACAATGGACAGATAATGTTAGACTACGATATTTGAAAAAAAAAACACAGGTAACAGTAATATGAAAGATGAAACAAAATTATTGGATATTTCATAAATTAAAAAATGTTATTAAGTGAGTAGAAATGAGTAATATAGTGAGAGAAATAATAGACTGATAAAAGACATATGGAAAATTGGTGATAAACATATTAAATACTTTAAAAAATATTCAAGAAAAAGAAAATAAAAAACAATGACACCAGAATAGTCTTCAACTTATTTAGCTTTCACAATTAAAGAGACATTTAGAGTTCCATAAAAATCCACTAAATATACAAAATATATTATCTGCAAGTGGTGAATGATTTCCCCAGTATAAGGTCTCTTTGAGAAATTGTACTTGAAGTTGCCAGGACAACTTACAGAACACTGAGGAAACTGATGACCTCACAATGTAAAACCCAAGCAAGATGGCCACCATTTCACTGGGAAAATTGTAACTTAAAGTAGGATTTTAAAGATACATGTATGTGGTAAGTAGAATGTCAAAGACCAAGAAATTCAAATATGCTGCACATATTATGAAATGTGAAGAAATATGCTGTGATTACTGTGAGAAGGAATGAATAATTTCCTAGAAACAATACTCATGACAGGAGATAAGAGAAACTGTTTAAAAATAGCCCATAAAACTATATTAAATCTGCATGGGCAGCTTTTACATATTCAAAGACAGCAACAAAACATAAATATTGCAGATTTTTTTAAATAAACTATGGTAATTATCATGACAAGGAATGATTAATTTTGTAGAATCATTTAAAATGAAGAAGCAGGATTACATATTTTCTGTCCTTTCAGAATTTAACCGATATTAGATGTTAATCACATCTACAAAATATCTACATAGCAACATCAATAATGGTGTTTGGCCAAACTCAGCACAACAGTGAACTAAGTTGATTGATTTGATTGGTGATTATAATAGTCTACTTATCAATACTGAACTCATAACATATCCTTAAACCAAATGTAAATATCAAATAAATGTTCTTCTTTCATGTCAAAAATAAAACTATAATTAAGACATAAAAAATGCTTGTCATTCTCCTTTATCTCCTGGGGAAAATTTTATTTCTAAGCAGTGTACAAAATAGAATATTCCACTCAATTGGTGTCACCATGTGAAGTACACCAAATGGGCAAGATGTAAGCAAAACATTGAAACCTCATTAAACTCATTTAAGAATGTGAGAGGTAAACTGTATCAAGATTGATGGCTTCCATTTGAGTAATTATGCTTGGATCTAGTGACCGGGTTAGGCTGGGAAACATTCTTATAAAAAGGCTCCTTATTGGGCTACCAAGAAAGAAGACTGACAGTAAGTAGACATTTAAGATGTAGCATATTTTGCACTGCTCAAACTATTTTGCTTTTGCTTGGTAAAAATCAGATCTACTGAGCTTTTTTTTTAACAGTTAGAGTTAGACAGTGAGAGAGACAGAGAACAAGGTCTTCCTTCCATTGGTTCACCCCCCAAATGGCAGCTATGGCCAGCACACTGCACCAATCCGAAGCCCGGAGCCAGGTGCTTCCTCCTGGTCTCCCATGCACGTACAGGGCCCAAGTGCTTAGGCCATCCTCCACTGCCTTCCCAGGCCACAGCAGAGAGCTGGAATGGAAGAGGAGCTACCGGAACAGAACCAGCACCCCAACCAGGACTAGAACCCAGTGTACTGGCTCCACAGGCAGAGGATTAGCCTAGTGAGCCACGATGCCGGAATCTATTGAGCTTTAAAATGGATACAAATATGGAAATAATTTTGTAGTAGTTCTGAGCTGTGGGTTGTAAAATCACAACTTGGATTAAAAAAACAGGAAGATATTTTGGTAGCAAAGATATTCCTGGTGAGAAAATGTTCTCTGGATTCCATGGCTATCCTTGATATGATCATAACACAGAATATGTACATGTTCTCAAGAAAGAACATACTTTCTATGGCAAGTAAATATATAGCATTTGAAAACTAGCTCTGGCTGTGCTTCTGAGTTCTAGTAAGGACTGTGTATTTGACTATGCTGGGTCAAGGGACTATGAGGGCAATGATGTATTCTGTCAGACCTACAAAATTCTAAATTAGAGTGACAAAAGCAGCAATAAATGCAAAGATGTATCATAGCTCAGGCTACTGCAGGCCCTAGTAAACTGACAGTGAGCCTCACCTCCTTTAGTATTAGTGATTTTACAGAGACTACCATATGACTGTCAGAGAAAGTAAAACAAAAACAACAACAACAAAAACCAAAACAGCTGAATCTTGTTCACTGGCTTAGCAAGTTAATGTCAGTTGAAAGTATATGGATAAGAGTAGCATCCTGTTAAGGGACATGTAAGGTAGTGGTATAAGTAGATCTCTGAGTATTATACCTGATCTAATACATGGAGAAAAATTATCAGAAACATTAATAATTATAGTTTCTCAGGACATAATAGTTTACCTGGTTGATCAGAAGATTAAAATCTGTAGATTTGTACCATGGATTTTTGAGAAGGATATGTGAAATGTGCCTATCAGAGTGGCTATAATGTGTGATCTTTATAGTGATTACTAATAATGACTTGATAGCAACTATGAAAGAAGAACCAGTAATCACCCATGTAGACAGAATGATGTGAGCCATTGGTTTCAACAGGCTTCTGCCACTGCCCAGTCCCATTTATTACACAGTGGATACAAAAATACAGTGACCATGGTGGCTCAAATTGAAAGTGATCATAGACTTATTAAACACAGATCTATTAGCATAGGCCAACATTTAATAATATTGGCCCAGGTGCTGCCACTGCTGTTTGGAGTTTCTGCCTTAAAGGGACTAGCACATATTCTATGTTTCACTATTTCTTGAGGTGACCATCAAGGTAGTTGATGAAAACTCATCGATTTGATTGGAATCTTTGTATATATATTAAATCAAAGTTTGCCTTTTCTCCTTGCAGGTCATCAGTCATCACTATTACACGAAGAATCACTGAGTTTTGATTCCCAGACATGAGATTATAAATACAATAAGGTTATGTATACAACTTCCTATGAATATAAATCTCATTTTACTTCAAATAACATGAGGCAGGTGACTAAATAATGACATCTACTTTTTCTGTCATATATGCCATCACCCAGAATTTGTCATCCTGATAGAGCATCGACATGAATTCAGATGGCGTGGTTCTGTGAGAATGAAAGGTGGCATCATCATGTGGGTCACTCTACATCTTTGAAATTAATGGATTTTCAAGGTACTGACAGGTTATTATGTAGAAGGAATTGGTCTACGAAATAAGAATGCATGAAGGAGTATCAGCTATTATCATCACTCACACATGGCATTTTTGTTATTTTGTTCTCCAGAATTTTAATTTATGTGGCCTAGATGTTCTCAATCCCAATGTAGGAATGCTTCTACAGGGAAGAATGTAGGAGTTCAATGAATTTTTTTATTAAACTTTTATTTAATGAATATAAATTTCCAAAGTATAGCTTATGGGTTACAATGGCTTCCCCCCTCCCATAACTTCCCTCCCGCCCGCAACCCTCCCCTTTCCCCTTCCATTCATGTAAAGATTCATTTTCAATTCTCTTTGTATACAGAAGATCAGTTTAGTATATATTAGGTAAAGATTTCAACATTTTGCCCATATAGCAACATAAAGTGAAAAAACTACCATTGGATTACTAATTATAGCATTAAATAGCAATGTACAGCACATTAAAGACAGAGATCCTACATAATTTTTTAATTAATTAATTTTGTATGCCATTTCCATTTTAACACCAGTTTTTTTTTTCATTTCCAATTCTCTTTATATACAGAAGATCACTTCAGTATATAATTAGTAAAGACCTCATCAGTTTGTGCCCACACAGAAATGCAAAGTATAAAAATACTGCTTCAGTACTAGTTATAGCATCACTTGGCTTTAGACGACACATTAGGGACAGATCCCACATGGGGTGTAAGTCCACAGTGACTCCTGTTGCTGACTTAACAATTTGACACTCCTGTTCATGGCATCAGTAATCACCCTAGGCTCTAGTCATGAGTTGCCAGGGCTATGGAAGCCTTTAGAGTTCGCTGACTTTGATCTTATTCCGATAGGGTCATAGTCAAAGTGGAGGTTCTCTCCTCCCTTCGGAGAAGGGTACCTCCTTCTTTGATGGCCCCATTCATTCCACTGGGATCTCACCGAGATCATTCATTTAGGTCTTTTTTTTTTTTTCCATGATATCTTGGCTTTCCATGCCTGCTATACTCTCATGGGCTCTTCAGCCAGATCTGAATGCCTTGAGGGCTGATTCTGAGGCCAGAGTGTTGTTTAGGACATCTGCCATTCTATGAGTCTACTGTGTATCCCACTTCACATGTTGGATCTTTCTCTCCCTTTTTGATTCTATCAGTTAGTATTAGCAGATACTTGTCTTGTTTGTGTGATCTCTTTGACTCTTAGACCTATCAGAGCTATCAATTGTGAGCTGAAATTGATCACTTGGACTAGTGCGATGGCATTGGTACATGCCATCTTGATGGGATTGTGTTGGAATCCCCTGGCACATTTCTAACTCCACCATTTGCGGCCAGTCCGATTGAGCATGTTCCAAATTGTTCATCTCCTCCCTCTCTTTTTCCACTCTTAGATTTAACAGGGATCACTTTTCAGTTAAAATTTAAACACCTGAGAATAATTGTGTGTTAATTACTGAGTTCAACCAATAGTACTAGAACAACAACAACAACAAATATTAAAAAGGATAAAGTATTACATTGTACATCTAGAGTCAGGACAGGAGCTGATCAGTTCATTGTTGCTTATAGTGTCCATTTCACTTAACAGGTTTCCCCTTTGGCGCTCAGTTGTCAATTTTAATGTATGGCTGCTGCCATGTCATTTTGAGCTCCCTTTGTCTCAGAAGACCAACTGGCAAGAAAAGCCTTTCTCCTTGCAAAAGTAAAAGAATCTGAACATGTAATGGATAGTGAAAAGAAGTTTTTTCCTGTCATGGGTTGTTTGATATTTATAATCTTATCACAGGCCAAACAAGTTTATTAACTTAAAAATTAGCCTGTTGCTGGTGCCATGGCTTAACTGGCTAATCATCTGCCTTGCGGCGCCGGCACACAGGGTTCTAGTCCCGGTCAGGGCACCAGATTCTATCCCAGTTGCGCCTCTTCCAGGCCAGCTCTCTGCTATGGCCCGGGAAGGAAGTGGAGGATGGCCCAAGTCCTTGGGCCCTGCACCCGCAAGGGAGACCAGGACAAGCACCTGGCTCCTGGCTTTGGATCAGCATGATGTGCCGGCTGCAGTGGCCATCGGAGGGCGAACCAACGGCAAAAAATACCTTTCGCTCTGTCTCTCTCTCACTATCCACTCTGCCTGTCAAAAAAAAAAAATTAGCCTTTTATAGATGTATTGATTTATTGAATTTTGTGTTCTGTTTGTGGTTGCCTAATGATTTACCAAATGATTTCAAAGGCCACATAGAACAAGTGGGCCATATGTTCTCCACTTCTGATAATAGAAATGTATTGCAACAAAATAGGGGCAAATATGTATATGTTTGGAGCTATGGTTGCACACTAGATTGACTTCTGCTTTTCCAAAGTCCAGTTGTAAGGTATGTGGGCTATTACAGCAGTCATTTCCTTAGCAAGGAATCAGCCACTGAAAGAACTTAGTTATGAGAGTTCAGCATCTCAATGGCCACTGTGAATTGTAACATAATTGGTTAATTTATAAATACTCACATTTTGTTGTATGATGGAGCAAACCAGGAATTGGAAATACTTTTGTATAAGGAGTCTATATGGTTTGTGGTCATATACTTTCTCTTATGACTTATCAACCCTGTTTTGTTAGTGTGAAACCAAGTATTCACGAAGTAAAAATGATCTGTCAAAGTTGGCAAACCCTAAAGGCTTCCATAACCTCGGCAACCCATAACTAGAGCCTAGGGAGATTACTGACGCCATAAACAAGAGTGTTAAATTGTTAAATCAACATCAAGAGTCACTGTGTACTTACATCCCATGTGGGATCTGTCCTTAATGGGTTGTCCAATGTGAAGCAATGATATAGCTAGTACTGAAACAGTATTATTACACTTTGTGTTTCTGTGTGGGTGCAAACTGATGAAATCTTTACATAGTATATACTGAAGCGATCTTCTGTATATAAAGATATTTGGAAATGAAAAAAAAACTTGGTGTTAAATTGGAAATTACATAGAAAATTAATCAATTTTTTAAAAAATATCATGTAGGATCTCTGTCTTTAATGTGCTGTACACTCTTATTTAATGCTATAACTAGTACTCCAACAGTATTTTTTCACTTTGTATTGCTATGTGGGGGCAAACTGTTGAAATCTTTATATATACTCAACTGATCTTCTGTATATAAAGAGAATTGAAAATGAATCGATGTGAATGGAAGGGGAGAACGAGCAGGAAAGGGGAGGGTTGTGGGTGGGAGGGAAGTTATGGGAGGGGGAAGCCATTGTAATTCATAAGCTGTACTTTGGAAATTTATATTCATTAAATAAAAGATTAAAAAAAATGATCTGTCATGACAGATTTTATCCCAACTGACATTTGTGCTATATGAATAGATTCACTGTAATAATATAAAGGTGAAAGTACATAAATAATGCCATAGATCTCTCAAGAAGGTATCTTTTGTTTATACTTAAAGTATAATCTAAATTATTATTGTAAATATAAATTCTTTCTGTACCAACTAAAGTTCATAAATTAATTCATTTGGTGCCCACTTATTGAACACTATATATTTGTTATATTCAGTGGCATCACTGGAAATTCCATTTTAAAGGATTCAAAAGGATGTTTCTAAATAATCCTCAGATATTTAACTACCATAAAGATGACAGCCATAAATTTAGTGATCTCTGGGGGCTGGTGCTGAGGTGTATATGGCTAAGGCTCTTCTTGCAGCACTGGCATTCCATGTGGGCACTGGTTCATGTCCTGGCTGCTCCTTTTCTGATCGATCAGTATTCTTCTGGACTGAGTAAGCAGTAGAATATGATGCCAGTGCTTGGGCCCCTGCACTCATGTGGGAGACCCAGAACAACCTCTTGACTCCTGGCTTTGAATCTACTCAGCTCTGGCTGTTGTGGCCATTTGAGGAGTGAAGAGGAGTGAACAAGACGAAGGGAGATCTCTCCTCTCTCTCTCTCTCTCTCTCTCTCTCTCTCTCTCTCTCTCTCTCTCTATTTCTATCTCTCTTTTTCTCTCTAAATCTACCTCTCAAATAAATAATATCTTTTAAAAAAGGTCTCTGAAGAAAACTTTTAGGTTTCCATAGGAATAACTAATAAAGGAAATTTGTTTGCTAATTAAATTTCCTTTTGGGAAAAATCCAAGGAGTGGATGGCTGGGTTGAATGGTTGGGTTATATTCAGGTTTCTGAGGATTCTCCAGACTGACTTCCATGGTGGCTTAACCAGTTTGCATTCCCACCAACAGTGGGTTCAGTGTGCCTTTTTCCCCACATCCTCTCCAGCATCTATTGTTGGTAGATTTCTGAATGTGAGCCATTCTAACTGGGGTGAGGTGAAATATCATTGTGGTTTTGATTTGCATTTCCCTTATTGCTAGTGATCTTGGACATTTTTTCATGTGTCTGTTGGCCATTTGGATTTCCTCTTTTGAAAAATATCTATTGAGGTCCTTGGCCCATCTCTTAAGTGGGTTGTTTGTTTTGATGTTGTGGATTTTCTTGATTTCTTTGTAGATTCTGGTTATCAACCCTTTATCTGTTGCATAGTTTGCAAATATTTTTCCCATTCTGTTGGTTGTTTATTCACTTTCGTGACTGTTTGTTTTGAAGTACAGAAACTTCTCAGTTTGATGCAATCCTAATAGTTAATTTTGGTTTTGACTGCCTGTGCTCCTTGGGTCTTTTCCAAGAAGTCTTTGCCAGTACCTATATCTTGCAAGGTTTCTCCAATGCTCTCTAATAATTTGATGGTGTGAGGTATTGCAGCTCAATTCACAATAGCTAAGACCTGGAACCAACCCAAATTCCCATCATCAGTAGACTGGACAAAGAAATTATGGGACATGTACTCTATAGAATACTATACAGCAGTCAAAAACAATGAAATCCGATCATTTGCAACAAGATGGAGCAATCTGGAAAACATCATGCTGAGTGAATTAAGCCAGTTCCAAAGAGACAAATATCATTTGTTTTCCCTGATCGGTGACAACTAATTAAGCACCAAAGGGGAAATCTGTTGAAGTAAAATGGGCACTATGAGAAACAGTGACTTGATCAGCTCTTGTCCTGACTCTAGATGTACAATGTAATACTTTATCCTTTTTAGTATTTTTTTGTTTTAGTACTAGTGGTTGAACTCTGTAATTAACACACAATTATTCTTAGGTGTTTAAATTTTAAACAAAAAGTGTTCCCTCTTAAATATAAGGGTGGGAAAAAGAGAGGGAGATGTACAATTTGTGGCATGCTCAATGGGACTTGCTCAAAATGATGGAATTACAAACGTGCCAGGGGATTTCAATACAATTCCATCAAGGTGCATTTACCAATGCCATCTCACTAGTCCAAGTGATCATCTTCAGTTCACAATTGATCACACTGATAGATCTAAAAGTCAAAGGGATCACACAAACAAGACAAGTGTCTGCTAATACTAACTGATAGAACCAAAAAGGGAGAGAACAATCCAACATGGGAAGTGGGAAACACAGAAGACTCATAGAATGGCAGATGTCCTACATAACACGCAGGCCTCAGAATCATCCCTTAAGGCACTCGGATCTGGCTCAAGAGCCCATGAGAGTGTTTTAGGCATGGAAAGCCAAGACACTCTGGAAAAAAGAAAGACGATCTAAATGAAAGATCTCTGCAAGTGAGATCCTAGTGGAAAGAACGGAGCCATCAAATAAGGAGGTACCTTTCTCTGAAGGGAGGAGAGAACTTCCACTTTGACTATGACCCTGTTGGAATAAGATCAAAATCGGAAAACCATAAAGGCTTCCATATCCCTGGCAACTCATGACTAGAGCCTAGGGAGATTACTGACACCATAAACAAGAGTGTCAAGTTGTTAAATAAAAAACAGGAGTCACTGTGTACTTACGTCTCATGTGGGATCTGTCCTTAATGTGTTGTCCAATGTGAAGCAATGCTATAACTAGTACTGAAATAGTATTTTTACACCTTTTGTTTCTGTGTGGGTGCAAACTGATGATATCTTTACTTAGTATATACTGAATCAATCTTCTGTATAAAGATAATTGAAAATGAAAAATAAAACTTGGTGTTGAATTGGAAATTGCATAGAAAATAATCAATTCTTAAAAAAAATCACGTAGGTTGCCTCTTCACTTTCCTGTTTCTTTAAAGTACAGAAACTTCTCAATTCGATGCAATCCCAAATGTTACTTTAGGTTTTGACTGCCTGTGCTCCTTGGGTCTTTTCCAAGAAGCCTTTGCATGTGCCTATATCTTTCACGGTCTCTCCAATGCTCTCTAATAATTTGATGCTTTCATGTCATAGATTTAAGTCCTTAATCCATGTTGAGTGAATTTTTGTGTAAGATGAAATGTAGGGGTCTTGCTTCAAGCTTCTGCACATGGAAATCCAATTTTCCCAGCACCATTTATTGAATAGGCTGTCCTTATTCTAGGGAATAGTTTTGGATCTTTGATCAAATATAAGTTGGTTGTAGATGTTTGGATTGATTTGTGGTGTTTCTATTCTGTTCCATTGGTCTACCCATCTGTTTCTGTACCAGTACCATGCTGTTTTGATAACAACTGCCCTGTAGTATGTCCTGAAATCTGGGATTGTGATGCCTCCAGCTTTGTTATTGTTGTACAAGATTGCTTTGGCTATTCGAGGTCTTCTGTGTCTCCATATGAATTTCAGCATCATTTTATCCAGATCTGAGAAGAATGTTTTTGGTATCTTGATTGGTATTGCATTGAATGTATAAATTGCTTTTGGGAGAATAGACATTTTGATGATATTGATTCTTCCAATCCATGATCATGGAAGATTTCTCCATTTTTTGGTATCCTCTTCTATTTCTTTCTTTAAGGTTTTGTAGTTTTCATCGTAGAGATCTTTAACGTCCTTGGTTAAGTTTATTCCAAGGTATTTGATTGTTTTTGTAGCTATTGTGAATGGGATTGATCTTAGAAGTTCTTCCTCAGCTGTGGCATTGCCTGTGTATACAAAGGCTGTTGATTTTTGTGGTAAGAATGGCTCACATTCAGAAATCTACCAACAATAGATGCTGGAGAGGATGTGGGGAAAAAGGGACACTAACCCACTGTTGGTGGGTATGCAAACTGGTTAAGCCACTATGGAAGTCAGTCTGGAGATTCCTCAGAAACCTGAACATAACCCTACCATACAACCCAGCCATCCCACTCCTTGGAATTTACCCAAAGGAAATTAAACTGGCAAACAAAAAAGCCATCTGCACATTAATGTTTATTGCAGCTCAATTCACAATAGCTAAGACATGGAACCAACCCAAATGCCCATCAACAGTAGACTGGACAAAGAAATTATGAGACATGTACTCCATAGAATACTATACAGCAGTAAGAAACAATGAAACCCAGTCACTTGCAACAAGATGGAGGAATCTGGAAAACATCATGCTGAGTGAATTAAGCCATTCCCAAAGAGACAAATATCATTTGTTTTCCCTGATCGGCGACAACTGATCAGCAAAGGGGAAACCTGTGGAAGTGAAATGGACACTATAAGAAACAATGACGTGATCAGCTCTTGTCCTGACTCTAGATGTACAATGTAATACTTTATCCTTTTTAGTATTTGTTTTTGTTTTCATTGTTGTTGTTGTTGCTCTAGTACTAGTGGTTGAACTCTGAAATTAACACACAATTATTCTTAGGTGTTTAAATTTTAACTGAAAAGTGATCCCTGTTAAATTTAAGAGTGGAAAAAGAGAGGCAGGAGATGTACAATTTGGGACATGCTCAATGGGACTTGCTCCAAATGGTGGAGTTAGAAATTGCCATGGGATTCCAACACAATCCCATCAAGGTGGCATGTACCAATGCCATCTCACTAGTCCAAGTGATCATCTTCAGTTCACAATTGATTGCACTGACAGGTCTAAGAGTCAAAGGGATCACACAAGCAAGACTAGTGTCTGCTAATACTAACTGATAGAATCAAAAAGGGAGAGAAAGATCCAACATGTGAAGTGGGATACACAGCAGACTCATAGAATGGCAGGTGCCCTAAACAACACTCTGGCCTCAGAATCATCCCTTAAGGCATTTGGATCTGGCTGAAAAGCCCATGAAAGTATTGTAGGCATGGAAAGCCAAGATACCATGGAAAAGAAAAAAAAAAAGAAGACCTAAATGAAAGATCTCTGTGAGTAGGATCCCAGTGGAAGAACAGGGCCATCAAAGAAGGAGGTACCTTTCTCTGAAGGGAGGAGAGAACTTCCACTTTGACTATGACCCTATCGGAATAAGACCAAAGTCAGCAAACTCTAAAGGCCTCCATAGCCCTGGCAACTCATGACTAGAGCCTAGGGAAATTACTGATGCCATGAACGGGCATGTCAAATTGTTAAGTCAGCAACAGAAGTCACTGTGTACTTACATCCCATGTGGGATATGTCCTTAACGTGTTGTCTAATGTGCAGTGATGCTATAACTAGTATTGAAACAGTATTTTTACACTTTGTGCTCTTGCATGGGTACAAACTGATGAGATCTTTACTAATTACATACTGAATCGATCTTCTGTATATAAAGATATTTGGAAATGAAAAAAAAACCTGGTGTTTAATTGGAATTGGCATAGAAAATTAATTAATTTTAAAAATATTATATAGGATCTCTGTCTTTAATGTGCTGTACACTCTTATTTAATGCTATAACTAGTACTCCAACAGTATTTTTTTTCACTTTATGTTGCTATTTGGGTGCAAGCTGTTGAAATCGTTACCTAATATATACTAAACTGATCTTCTGTATATAAAGAGAATTGAAAGTGAATCATGATGTGATTAGAAGGGGAGAGGGAGTGGGGAAGGGGAGGGTTGTGGGTGGGAGGGAATTTTTTTTTGGGGGGGAAGCCATTGTAACCCATAAGCTGTACTTTGGAAATTTTTTAAATAAAAGTTTAATAAAAAAAGTTTAATAAAGCAAGATGATTGGGCCTGAGGGGAAAAAATATTTATATCATGTAGGATCTCTGTCCTTAATGTGCTGTACATTGTGATTTCATGCTATATCTAGTACTCCATCAGTATTTTTAACTTTGTGTTGCTATGTGAGGGTAAACTGATGAAATCTTTACTTCATATACACTAAATTGATCTTCTGTATATAAAGAGAATTGAAAATGAATCTTGATGTGAATGGAAGGGGACAGGGAGCAGGAAAGGGGAGGGTTGCAGTTGGGAGGGAAGTTATGGGAGGGGGAATCCATTGTAATCCATAAGCTGTACTTTGGAAATTTATATTCATTAAATACAAGTTTTAAAAAATGTAAAATCCAAAAAGAAGAAAATTTGATCGAGGCTGTGATTCAGGCAATATCATTTTCTAGTTAAGAAAATTCTGATAAGTAGAAGAGTGAAGTGAGTAGCATAAGGAAATGATCTATTATACACAAGTAGAGGAGGATGAGTAAAGGATCACCAAATAAAGGGCAAATAGTGCTTTTTTGAGACACTAATGGATGTTTGATTTGAAGATGAATCAAACTGGGCATGAGTAGGAAGCATCATGATATAATCCAAGTTCCAAGTTATGAGAGCAGGACAAATTTCAAAATATTTATCAAGTAAGATAAAAGGATTATTATTACATTAGGTATAGAATTTTGATGGAGATAAGTTTTAAGATAAATCCTAACTGTAAGTTCAAGGATTTTAGCTTATGAAGCCAGCTCAATGGAAAAGCACTGATGACTCAGGATAAAAGGACTTGAGTTCAAATATGTTAAGTTTTAGATACTGCAAATACAAAAATACATTAAAAAGTTAACAAAAAATTACAAAATTGTTTTTTGCATGTAATTTTAAATCCATGCTTGTTATTTTGAAATATCCATACTGGGACTGTGCTGTGGCACAGTAGGTTATTAGCCTGAGGCACCAGCATTTTATGTGGGACCTGGTTCTAGTCTTGGCTGCTCCTCTTACCATCCAGCTTTCTGCTATAGCCTGGGGAAGCAGTAGAAGATGGCCCAAGTTCTTGGGGCTTTACAGCCGCATGGGAGATCTGGAAGAAGCTCCTGGCTCCTAGCTTCAGATTGGCACAGCTCTAGCCATTGTTGCCATTTGGGGAGTGAACCAGTGGACAGAAGACATTTCTCTCTGTTTCTCCCTCTTACTGTCTGTAACTTTACCTTTCAAATAACTAAAATCTTTAAAAAATGCATGTTGAAACTTCTGCTGGCTGAAGAGCCCTCACACATGAAATTAAAATGAGGCATCTCAGATCAACACAGCCCCAGCTCTTGTAGCCAATTGGGAAATGAACCAGCAGATATCTCTGTCTCTCTCTGTCTCTCTGTCTCTGTCTCTCTCTGTCTCTCTCTCTCTCTCTCTTTCTGCCTCTCCTTCTCTGTCTGTGTAACTCTAAGTTTCTAGTAAATAAATAAATCTTAAAAAAATAAATAAAGTGAAGCATCTGAATAGAAGGCTGGATGCTATATACATGTTGGGAAATCTTTGGTGTAGAAAATTGAACTCATAGGACCAAATGACTGAGAATTGAAAAGAATCTTCATTCCAGAATTGAGGAAATCCCACAGTTAATATTTTGGAGGAAAACATTACCTTGAGAAAGAGAGGCAGAGGGAACAACAAAAGATAAATGATGGATTTAAGAAGCTAAACAGAAAAAAGCTTCATAAACAAAGGAAAAACAAAGGAAAAAAGAAAAACAAACCAAACAAAACGGAAAAAAAAAACCCACAATACTTTGTCACTTCTGGCTTCAGAGGTCAATGAAATCAGAAAGACATTTGAACTGACCAAGGCCCGTTGATCCACCTGGGTGGTCAGTCTATGGGTGCCTCTTCCTATTTCAGCTTATCAGGAAGTAAACACTTCAAGAATTCTTCTTCCTTTTCCACAGACGTTATCATTCTATCTAACCAGGTTAAATCCAAGAAAATGAAACTTATGCACAAATCATAAAACTAATTCCTAAATTGGTAGTTTAAAAGGAATTAAATGACATTAAGATTCTATACAAGATGTGAAAGGGGACAAGCTTAGAGAAGATACCTGCTTCATCCCTTGTGAACATCTTGTGAAAATTTAATTGCCATTATCAGTAATTAAAAGGGGGTTAATTTCATGGGCTGTTAGATCTCTCCCTCAAGAATGACTGAAGACACACATAAGTGAGTTCTCTCCAGTTGGCCTACTATGAAAGTCAAACTGAGTTGTCATCTCTTAGAGGCTCTTTCTGAGTCCACTTTGTACTCTGCACATCATCATCACTGCCATTCGGAACTTACTGCCTTTGAACCTTAGACCATAACTTGCAGCTAAAATAAAACTGTTTTCTTTCCAACTTATTCCATCTATGGCACTGTGTTATTAGGCAAAGCAAATGGGTTCAACCTCTAGGAAGCACCATGTTGTTTGGCAGCAGGACAGAAAACTCAAGGGATTCAGATAACCACTAGGGAGACAGGAGTGAACCAGGACAACACAGATCACAGTTTCTCCCCACATGAATCCCATACATGCAATCCCAGTTCTCCTCAATGGGTCCTCAGTCCTGACCAAACAATGAGGAAGACACAGGGCTTCAGATAAGGAGCTTCCCAGAGAGGGCTCAGGGTCCTTGCCAAAGTCACTGCTTGTAGGTACAGATGGGGTGACTGAGGTCCTGGATCTTGGCCAAGCCCACATCCCCTGGACTTTGAGGTGAGAAGAAGAATTTAATGAGGAGATTCCAGAGCAGGAAGCTCGGGTCTATAAATCCTACAGCTGACCACTGGGAGGACTGGAGTTCACTACAGTCATTTCTAGTAGATTTCTACCAGCTATATACTAGTCTCCCATGTGATATCCAGCCCCCTACACTCACCATTTCCAGCTTGCTAGGGGTTGGGATGACCTCTTTTTTCAGGTCCTGCTGTGAAAATAAAGCTACAGAAAGCAAAACCTGAGTGACTCATCGCCTTTCTCTTCCTGCCAGCCAAGCCCATCTGGAACTATGGCTGCTCCCCAAATTGTGTTACTGTGACATGGGTGCCTGATGATTGGATAGTTTGTACATCCTGAGTATGCAAGACATCACAAGACACAGCCAATGAGAATCCACTGTGTCACAGGAGGGCTCCTTAGGGTTCTGCTGAGTGAACTGGGAGTGAGGGGTGAGGTTTGAGTTCCGGTTTGAAGCCACCTGTTTCTGCTTGGCTCTTGGCCTCCTTACACCTGATGGTAGATCCCATTCCTGTCAGTCCCCCTACTAGAGTCCCTCCTGGCCCCACATGTCTGAGATCCTGCTAGCAAATTGTGATCTGGAGCTTGCAGGGGCCTGCTGCAATCCACTGAATGTTCATTGGCTTCTGGACTTTATTTTTATTATTATGTTACCCAGATTCTCAACTCACTTGTACTTCTTAAATACTGCTTGATATTCCTTTATGGATATTAGATAGATTAGTCTTCTTTTGGTTAATTTTTCTTTTAAGCTTTTGCATACTAGTCTGCTTTTGTCATTTTTTTTTATTTGTTTATGGGTGTTCCATAGTAATTCTATGAATTTTATTTATTGATTTCAGATTCAGCAATTATTTTAATTTTTGTATTTGGGCTTAGATTATGTTGGGTTTTCTATATATAACTGTTATATATATATCTATATAACAGTGTGACTGACATATGTTGTATAGAAGTAGATCCTTATACCTTGTGTCTCCAGGACTATACCAACAGTGGAATGTTAGAGACAGGTAGTGAGCAGCAGCAATCTTGTCTGAGTCCACTCTGAGGAAAAAAACTTTCAATGACTCTGTATTACTGTGTATCATGTTTGTTGTAGGTCCATTGTAGGCAATCTTGATTGTATAAGAAAGTTACTGTTTCTATATTGTTCTAATAGTTGTTTTTAATAAGTACATGCCAGAATTTATTAAACAGTTTTAAACATTTAATATAAAGTTTAAACATTTAATCAAACATTTTATTTAATGGCTTAACCTGCTTCATCCCAGCATCATCCCCAGGATAAAAGACCTTGACATTTAAAAACATGATAAATATTTTCTGAAAAAAAGTTATATGTACTTATTGAAATTGCCAATTAAAATTGACTTTTTAAATTCCACAAAATGTTATTTAAAAACCCAATAGAAAAATGTGTTTTGATATATGACACTGGATACATATTAGGCAGTACTACAAACATTAATTCTTTAAACATCACAGTTGTGATGGAAATAAATTATTTCTTTGTGCTGTAATTTTTTCATTCTTCTTTTTTGTAATCTCTTACACAATATTAACAAAACTGCACCTTCCATTTGTTGTTAATATCCACACTTTTTATGTAAAAAATCATTCAGTAAATAGTTGATGTGATGTTGTTTATGGGAAAATACTTATGAAACTACAATTCAGTAAAATAGTAAATTGTGTTAGTTTCTTAAAATACATTTTGACTATTGTTAGTCATAAACAATCATCATCAAAACAAAAACTAGACATTTTTGTCATTCTTTATAGGATTTTGTATTGTAATTAAGTTCCAAGTTGTTAGTGAAAAAAGAAATAGGAATAAAGAAATGCCTTTTGTGTTTACTTTCTTGAAATTCTAACATCATTTTTAAAAATAATTTAGGTAGAGAGATAAAAACCTTAATATCAACTCCAAAAGTTTAAGACATTCCTGAATAGCTTCCCACCTTGCCTGTCAGGTGCATCTTCTCCATTAAACCATTTGACCTTGCAGTCCCCGGTATAAATGGCGGAGCACTCTCCCTCAGCTTCTATCGCATCTGTTCTGATGGATGCCCTACCTCATTAAGCCTTGTTACTTTGCTTACAAAAAAAATGATGTGATTTTTGAAAAGGCAAATTTAAAGAGAAGATTGAAATGAGGAAGGGAGGAAGGAAGGGGGGAAGGGAGAGACGTAGAGGGATTGGAAGTCAGAGGGAGAGAGAGAGAGAAAGAGATTGAGTGAGAGAGATCTCATCCACTGATTGACTTTCAAAATGGCTACAATGGCTGGGACCAGGCCAGGAGCTTCAAACACCTACCAGGTCTCCCACATGGGTGTAAGGGTCGCAAGCACTTGATCTGTCTTACATTGATTTTGTTCCTGCATTAACAGGGAACTGGATGAAAAGTGGAGCAGCCAGGACTCAAATCAGTGTTCATATGGGATGCTAGTGTCACTGGTGGCAGCTTGACTTGCAGCACTGAAATGCTGGCCCCTTAACTAGATTATTGATTTAAATATTTTTATTAGTCATGCTATAGGAAGGATAAAAGTATATCTCTGGTAACTAGAGAAATCCATGTTTTAAAATTATTATTAAATTAAAAAGTGTCAAGAAGTATACATTCAAAATAAGGGAAAATATATTACATGTCTCAGTAAAATTACTGTTAAATAATCATATTAATCAATATAAATATCAATATAAATATAATTTAACAGTGTTAAATAAAATATTTCATTTTGTGAACTTTGAAAGTCAGTTATTTATCTAATTTTTAATTTGGAAACAGAATTCACTCTTTGAGTACTCACTTCATCTAGTGTTTTATTTGTAATGTCATGTTAATTTTCAGGGAGGTACAGTAATATAGTCTCTCCTGAATCTAGTCCTGACTCTCATTCCCCCATACAAGTAAGAAGAAAAACATGAGTGACTATCACAATATACTACTTTTGTCCTTCATTATTTTCTACTTTCCAGAATGAAATGAATGACATTGAATAGTAAACTGCTTAGGAGTTCTGTTGGAGGCCACCCGACAAACCACATGGAGACACGCAGCACTCAGTCAATTCATCACCATGTTTATTGCCTCGTCACGTTCCAAGCCAAAGTAGGGGGCCTGGCGATGAGGGACTGGAGGGAGTCTCCCTGGGGAAACTCTTCAGTCTCCAGCCCCAAGCACACAGAAAGACAAGGATATATACCCCAGGCCCCATACAGATAACATTCATTGTGTGCAATCATGCATAGCACAGGAACAGAGCAAGTTTACAAAGTAGCAAAGATCAGGGTACAAGCTCTGCAGATAGAGCAAAGAACATCATAAACCTTCATCAGAAGTCACAACCTGCCTGCAGGAATGTGGGATGAAAAATCTTGTGCTTTCAGCCTTCAGGAAAATAAGCACAGGAAACAGGATTAGATAAGGGACAGCCTCAGCCTGCTGCATCTCATGTCAGGCCAGGGCCACTAGCCCTGACAGAGTTCAGCAAAGAATTATGTTTTATTCAGAAAAACAGGAATTTTCTCCATCCTTAATGTGTTGTACTATGTGAATTAATGGTAAAACTCCTACTCAAACAGTCCTTTATACTTCGTGTGTCTGTGTGGGTGCAAACTGTTTAAATCTTTACTTAGTATATGCTAAGTTGATGTTCTGTATATAAAGATAATTGACAATGAATTTTGATGAAGAATGGGATGGGAGAAGGCATGGGAGATGGGATATTTGAGGTTGGGAGGGAGGTTATCAGGAAAAACCACTATAATCCAAAATTTGTACTTTGGAAATTTATATTTATTAAATACAAGTTAAAAAGAATTTAAAAAATAAAGTGAATCAACAGGGGAACAGTTTATGTTGTATTCGTTTTACAAAGGACTGTTATATATTCATTTAAAACTGCAATAAAGCATTAATGTATCAATGATGCATTGTTTAATCTATAATGAAAGAAAGAAAGGCAGGAAGGAAGGGATGGATGCAGGGGGAAGATTGTTCACACATACAAATTCCTGAACCCTGCAGGTAGGCAATTAGGAAACACTCTGGAAAAATGCATTATTAATATGTTAGCAGTCATTAGAAAATTGTGGTGGACTTTGAGACCTTTATCCTGGTGTTAAATGGGTCTAATATTTTTTAAATTTTTTTTTATTTATTTATTTATTTATTTATTTATTTATTTATTTATTTATTGACAGGCAGAGTGGACAGTGAGAGAGAGAGACAGAGAGAAAGGTCTTTATTTATTTATTTATTTATTTATTTATTTATTTATTTATTTATTTTTGATAGGCAAAGTGGACAGTGAGAGAGAGACAGAGAGAAAGGTCTTCCTTTTGTCATTGGTTCACCCTCCAATGGCCACCGTGGTAGGTGTGCTGCAGCCGGTGCACTGTGCCGATCCGATGGCAGGAGCCAGGTGCTTTTCCTGGTCTCCCATGGGGTGCAGGGCCCAAGGACTTGGGCCATCCTCCACTGCACTCCCTGGTCACAGCAGAGAGCTGGCCTGGAAGAGGGGCAACTGGGACAGGATCGGTGCACCGACCAGGACTTGAACCCGGTGTGCTGGCACCGCAAGGCAGAGGATTAGCCTAGTGAGCCATGGCACCAGCCAAATGGGTCTAATTTAAACAGAAGCATTTTCTTTTTCTTTTTCTTTTTTTCTTTCTTTTTTTTTTTTTTTTTGGATAGGCAGAGTGGACAGTGAGAGAGAGACAGAGAGAAAGGTCTTCCTTTTGTCGTTGGTTCACCCTCCAATGGCTGCCATGGTTGGCGCGCTGTGACCGGCGCACCATGCTGATCCGATGGCAGGAGCCAGGGGCTTCTCCTGGTCTCCCATGGGGTGCAGGGCCCAAGGACTTGGGCCATCCTCCACTGCACTCCCTGGCCACAGCAGAGAGCTGGCCTGGAAGAGGGGCAACTGGGACAGGATCGGTGCCCCAACTGGGACTAGAACCTGGTGTGCCAGCGCCGCAAGGCGGAGGATTAGCCTAGTGAGCCGCAGCGCTGGCTAAACAGAAGCATTTTCACTACAACTTGAAAAAGTTAGTTAAAACCAGTGTGTTATGAAGAACATAAAATTTTTATTGAATTGGTAATATTACTATTTAATTAATCCTCAACATTTCACTTGTTTCTAATATATAAGGCCTCATCTCTCTATCAGCACAGTCAGCCCCAGGCCCTGGGGGTTATTGGTAGGGGTTCTCTGGAAAGTCAGTGGAGACAGCATCAATGGAATCTGCAGACTGGGAGCTGAAAGAATAGCAGCATTGGTTGCCAGTGGACAGGTGTTCCGCTTAACACCCTTGTGGAGTAAACATCTTGAGCCATGCTGTCCAGTTGACCAGGTCCTTCTTCTGTTTATTCTGGTGCAGCCTGTGCCTCTCCTCCAAAGTTTCTACAACTGTCTTGCCTCCTGACCTGGCTGTTGGCTGTGTACCCCAGTTGGCCTCTGGGTTGGCCTGGAGTCCTCACTGCTGGGAGCTGGGCTAAGATTGCAAAATTGGCCTGTACCTTGGGCTCTAGGATGAGAATGCACAGAATGGGGCTGGTCTCCAATAGGCACCATTTTCCAGTACATTACTCCCAGAATGTTCCAAAGAGTCAAGAAATGGGCAAACATCCTGGCTGGGTTCTTACATCATGTGAGGGTGAGACTGGAAGCCTACATGGAGGGCAAAGCACAGCTGCATGAGGCTGGGTATGCTGACACTGATGGTTGAGCTTTGGCCATGCAGTGTGTAGTGGAGAGCATCCTCTGGGATCTCCACAGTAACAGTGCCCAGGATGCTATGGATCCACTCCCAGGTGTGGAAGTGGCAAGAATTGATGTTCACAGTATTTAGGACACAGCCCACACAGTCCTGGTCATAGACAGGCTCTGCCAAAAGGAGACCTCTGAGTTGGTGCTGCTGCCCACATTGCTTGCACTCAGGGGTCACAGGGAGATTATAGGCTGCATAGAACATTGCCCAGCTGTTGGGGGCTGCTGTTTCCTTGCCAAGGCATTGAAGGTTCTAGGTCAAAAGCCCAAACACTGAGACACCAGTGCCTACCTCCAGGTTGAGGCCATGACCTTGGCCTTGCTGGTGAAAACCTAACATTCATTCATAGAAGTTGGCTCTTATATTAGCAGTGACACCATGGAGCACTGGCAGCAGCTGGCCTGGAGGTTCAGGCTGTGCAGCATGATACTTAGGGCCATTTTGTGTCAGACTTGGCACTTGAGCCATGGCAATGTATTTGCTACAGCAGGTCTCTCAGTTGTTGCCTGCCAGCACCACCATGCCAGTTCAGATTAATCGCAGCAATGCTCCTTTGCCCAAAGCCTGCAAGGCTACATCCAGGAAGGGTGCAGAGTTGCTTTAGGGGTCCAAGTGGATGACATCATGCTACTCTGCTGGCTACCATCTAGTGCCAGTGTGTGGACATCTAAGCATCTGCACAATGGTGCTGTACTAGTTGTGCCATTTAATTGAAGTTCACATAGCAGCGATGGAGACACATGGCCCAGACGAGGTTCCATCAGTAACCACATATTGGAGCTGGGGCACCTCTAGAGTGAGTTGAATGGGTTATATCCTGAAGCTACAAGTCCTCTGAGCACCCACAGGCCTCCCTCACAGATTGCCCCACTAGCAGCTGCTGAGGGTTAGTCTGCAGGCCCCAGGTTTCCACATTATTTTTGATTCAGCCCTTTCCTCATCTATGTCTAGTCCACAACAACCTCTGCAGGTCCTTCCCAGCTGGTGCCTTGATTTGGATTCCTTTGACCTTGAGATGACATGAAGAGACTTGGTGATCACAACTCATGTCAGGTGTTAAGTATGGCATAGTTTGGGGTCCTGGCCTTTTGTATCCTCAGAAAGTAGAGACAGAGATAAGAGATGCAGACTGACCTCAACAGACACAGTTTCCCTTTTTGGGAGCAAAGAGGTTGGCAACAGTCTGTTCTTACAAAGAGATGCACTCTGGGCCCATTTGGGATTCACGGTTTTATCTAGTTAATGAGAGAATTTACCACTGAGGGGTGGATATAGAAGGCAGCTGGCAGAAGTGTAGGGAAGTCTTTGAAGTCTCAGAAAACTTATCTCTTATTTGTTTCACATCTTCTCTGTGCAGCTCATGTGCTTTGCCATTTGCATTGCAAGTAGTTAAGAAGGGTCTGGTTAGGCATGAAGGATCCCCACAAAAGGGAGGAAGTAGGGATGGGGAGTGGGGGAGAAGGACGAAAGAGAGGAGGGGAAGGTGCAACAAGTCCTTTTTCAGGTCTCCATCAAACTCCTGTAAAGGGTGTTAGAAGACCCCATTGGTGGAGGGGAAGGCAATCATTACAGCCCCCTCAGTAGGTGTTGTTTCCTTGGATTCAGGTGGGCTCTCTTCCATGCGGCATTCTATGACTTTCTCCCTCAGTACTGGATCCAGTGATGCTTGGATATGCCCCTCCATAAATCAGGATCTACACAAAGACCTCTCTTCAAAAAATAGAGAAATGAATTAGTCTGCACATGTTTCTTGTGTTTCTAATATGTGGTGTAATAATGTGATTAAATATACTTGATACGATTAATATTCTAGAATAATCACGCAACTGAATTTTAAGTGTATCTAATACTATGTCAAATAACTTGGTTAGGAAAAGGCCTATTGTTTTAATAGGTCAATGGTCATATTATTTTTTAATTGATATTTTGAGATACAGATACAGATAATCAGAAACAGCACCATCTGCTGGTTCTCTTAGAAAATACCCACAGTGGTCAGAACTGGACCAGGATTAAACTAGGAGCTTAGAACACAATCCAGGTCTCCTACTTGGTTGCAGCAATCCAGATTTTGAGCCATCTCCTGCCACTTCCCATGGCACACATTAGCAGGAAGCTATAGTTCAAAGTGGAGCTGAAAATCAAACCCAGGCACTCTGATGTAACTCAAGCATCCCAACCCATGTGATAGTTGCTAGAACAAGTGTTTATCCTGAAAGTATTATCATTTGTAACCTTTTCATATGTTTTTTGTATAGAAATGTGGAAGAAATGAATACTTCAATTGGTTTTATATGAGTGTTCATTGTCACTGGGAAAGGTTATTACTGCTTTAAGGTTTTTTTTGGGAATTTCTTGTATGTTTTTTATCAAACAGTTTTTAATTTTATGTAGACAACTTAGTTCATATATAATCCCTTCAATTATTTTCATTTTAAAAATGATCTGTGCATCCAGAAATATTGGCACAAAGTTTTTATTGTGGTATCACAGTAAATCTTAGCATTTCATCGAATATTTTTTTGTCCAAGAGGGAGAGACAGAGAGAAAGACAAACTGATACAAAAAGAGAGACATCTCACACACACATATTGACTCCTCAAATGCCTACAATAACTCAAGTGAGGCTGGGTCTCGATGAGAAGTCAGTCCAGGTACCCTACTCGAGTCATCACTTGCTGCTTCTCAGAGTGTACCTTAGCAGGAAACTGAAATCAGGGGCTAGAGTTAGGAATCAAACTTAGCGTCCCACATGGAATGCAGGCACATCAACTGCTAGGACAAATGCCCGTTTCTTAAATTTTAACTTACTTTGGCTAATTGCTCAAATGGAAAATCCTTTTTAAAATGCTTCTGGAAGAGCCAGTGCTGTGGTGTAATAGCCTAAGCCTGCTCCTCTGGCACCGGCATCCCATGTAGGTGCTGTTTCATGTTCTGGCTGCTGTTCTCTGATCCAGCTCTTTGTTATGCCTGAGAAAACAGTAGAAGATGATGCAAAAGTTTCCCCATGCCTGCACTAGCGTGGGAGATCCTGAAGAAACCCCTGACTCCTGGTTTTGAATCAGCCCATCTCTAGTCATTGCAGCCATTTGGGGAGTTAACTAGTGGATTTAAGACCTTTCTCTCTATCTCTCCCTCATCCTTCTGTAACTCTACCTCTCAAATAAATAAATAAATAAATAAATAAATAAATAAATATCTGTAAAAATGGTTTTAGAATTATATTTTCTTAAAATTATTGTAATTGTATGTATTTATTGGGCATGGTGGAATAATTGGACACATCAAGTTAGTATTTCCATATTAAACATTAAAATGACTTCAATAATAATTGCATATTTATGAAGCATAATGTGATATTTCAGCAAAGGTATATCATGTGCACTCATAAAATCAGGTCATGAACCTTTTCTTATTTTTGCCTTTACTTGTAGATTGAAGCTTATTAAAACTCTTCTGCTTGCTCAGATAGTAGCTAATAGGTTATTGTGAACTATATTCACTCCACTCTGTTGTGTAACATTAGGAACTTATTCGAAATGATGATTTGGTACCCATTATTCAACCTCCCTCTTACCTCCCACACACTTACCATCCGATAGTCATCACTATTTTGTGTTCAGAATGATGTTTTTAGCTTCAGCACATGTACAAGAAAGCATAGTGTTTATCTTTGTGTGGTGTGCATATTTCAATTGACATCTTTTTGTCCAAGTCCATCCATTTTGTTCAAAATTACACAATTTCTTTCTTTTTATGGGTGAAAATATTCCATTGTGAATATATACTACATTTTCTTTATCTAATCACCTTGTGATAAACATCTTGCTATTGTGAACAACACTACAATAAACATTGTAGTTGAAGTATCTTTGTAATATAATTACTCATTTCTTTTGGGCATGTACCCAGCTGAATTTTTTTTTTTTTTTGACAGGCAGAGTGGACAGTGAGAGAGAGAGAAAGGTTTTCCTTCCGTTTGTTCACTCCCCAAATGGCTGCTACGGCCGGCATGCTATGCCAGTCCAAAGCTAGGAGCAAGTTGCTTCCTCCTGGTCTGCCACATGAGTGCAGGGCCCAAGCACTTGGGCCATCCTCCACTGCCTTCCTGGGCCACAGCAGAGAGCTGGACTGGCAGAGGAGCAACTGGGACAGAAGCCAGCACCCCAACTGGTACTAGAACTTAGGCTACCAATGCCGCAGGCAGAGGATTACCCTAGTGAGCCATGGCACTGGCCCCAGCTGTCTTTTATTAAATAAAATAGTAATAAGGTAAATACTAGAGCCATGAGACATATTTTTTTATTTGTCTTGCAGAAATATTGAGTTTTGCTTGCACATTAAAAAATTGAAACTTTCATATTAAAGTTCACTGATCTAAAACCAGGAGCCAAGTGCTTCCTCCCAGTCTCCCATGCGGGTGCAGGGGCCCAAGAGCTTGGGCCATCCTCCAATGCCTTCTTGGAGTACAGCAGAGATCTGGAAAGGAAGAAGAGCAACTGGGACTAGAACCCAGCACCCATATGGGATTCTGATGCCACAGGCAGAGGATTAACCAAGTGAGCCATGGCAGTGGCCCACCTCTACTTCTGATCCAGCTTCCTACTAGTGTGTACCCTGGGAGGTAGCAATGAAGCACCAAGTACTTGGGTCACTGCCATCCATGTGAGTGATCCAATTGGAGTTCTTTGTTCCTGGCATTGGCCAGGCCCTGCCCAGGCTATTAGGGACATTTGTGGAGAGAAGTGGTGGATAGAAATTTTTATTCCTGTGTTTCTCCTTCTAAATCTATAACTGTCTTTCTAATGAAAACATCTTTGAAAGTAACTGGGGTCTGACCATGTTGGATGCATAACCACAGGGAGCAACAATTGACTGTAGCTAGATAGCTGCTATTCCTTTTATATTGTACACATATTCTAATTCACCATAATCATTATTGCATTTCAATAGGTCCTTTTTACTCCTCAATACTGTCTCTCTTAGCACAGTAGACAATGAGTGAGAATTGTTTTAAGTAACAGATTGTCACAGATAGTCACAGAGAAAACCTTTCAGGATTGAGCTGGCTTGTCGATTCCTTAGGAAGCTACATTATTCCAGTTATCAGGAACAAAATGGCTCTAACATTTGTTGACTTCAAAAGAAGTTTATTCATGGAGGGCCAGAATTTTTGATGTATATGTGAGGGATCAGGGTACATGAGGGGAGTTTCATGAAACTGGAATTATGGCAAAATTTGTCCTGCAGAATAACATGAGTAAAGAAAATATATCTTATTATTTCAAAAATCTTAAATTCAATGGCTTAAAGAAACTGATTTTTATGCCTAATTCCAGATATATGATTAATCTTTATAATGAATTATGGGTAGATGAATGATAGCCTATCTCATGATAAGATCTCATTAAAAGCATAGTTGAAAATTAATTGGAGAATGGGGGGCAACTGAAACTGCCTGAAAAAGTTAAACAGAGTTCATAGTATAAGGTGAAAAAGAGTCCTCCATTTGGGTAGGTCAAAGATATTTTGAAACTGCAAAATGAGGTGCTCTGTTCCCATATGTAGTAAGGTCTTGTTCCCAAACTGAACCACCACTTCCTCCTCAGCCTTAATCTTGGCAGCAACCCTTGACCAACCCCATCATGACCAACTGCAGCTCCAGAGGACCCTTGCACACACTGCTGCCCACTAATGGAGATAGGAGAATTGGGTTCTCTGAAAGAGGTCAGATCGAGCTTGCTCTTAAGCCAACCCACTACACATTTCTGGTCTAGCTACAACTCATAGCCATCATCCTCAGTGCTGGCCATGGTGATGGCTCATGCTGGGTCCAGGCTTGCACACTGTTATATGGCTGCTTGGCTGCTACCGAAGCAGCCACCAAGTCAAAGCAAGTTCTGCTCATCCCAACTCTGGCTTGTCCTCCAGCTCATGATCAGGCTCAGGCTCTGGCTCCCACTGCCTCAAGGAGTGGGCCCTGATGCATACCTCAAACACTTGCATGGAACAGGCTCTAAAATTATAATAGAATTGAAAGTGAGGGAATGCTCCAACATGAGAAAATGTTGACTTAGCAGATTCATACAATGACAATTGCTTTAAGTAACACTCTGACCTCAGAATCAGTCCTTAAGTCTTTCTGGTCTGTCTGAGAGACTGTAAGACCCTTTCAGGCATGGAAATCCAAGGCCCTGTGGCAAAACATATTCTACAGGAAGGATCTCTGTGAGAGAGATCCAAACGGAAAGAAGTAGCCATCAAAGAAGGACATACTTTTCTCTAAGGCAGGAGAGAACTTTTAATTTGTTATGGCCTTGTCTAAATACTGGTGGTGTTTGTGGATTCAGAAGGCTTCCATAGCCGAGGAAGCTCATGTCAAGAGCCTCAATGGTCAATAGCATCACACATAAGAATGTTAATCGTTAAATTAACAGCAAGAGTCACTGAGCACTAACTTCATGCAGGACCTCTATCTTCAAAGAGTTGACTGGGATACTTGATTTCAGTTTTTGTGTGTGTGTGTGTGTATGTGTGGGTGTTTCTGTGCAAATTATTGGAATATTTATTTAGTATAGAGTTGATGTTCTGTGTACAATGTTAACTTAAAATAATTCTTAATGGAGAAAGGGACTGGGAAGTGGACAAAGAGGAGGAGGGGAGGTGCGAGTGTGGATAGGAGAGGAAGATGTTGAGGGAAGAACAACTAAATTCCCAAAGTTGTACATATATAATTTGAATTTCTTAAAAACTAAATTAATAAAAACACAATGATTTTGAAACTTTCTGTCTTTAGGATCATTTTATACAGTCAACAACTATTACAGCTACCAATGAGCTGGTTTAAATGCATTATTTTGTTTATATTTTGTAAATATTAGAACAGAATATGTTAAATGCAACCATATATATTTAATCATTTAGATAACAATTAGAAAAATCCATTTACCAATAGAGTTAATTGTGTTATGAAGTCATGTCTGTGAAAAACTCTGCTAGGCATTTTCAAGAGAATTACAATAAACATGCAGAGAACATTTAACAATGGTAGCCTCTTGGTCCTCTGAACATAACTTGAACTCTTGAGATTCTGAGATCAGAAATTAGGTTGATCATTTTGAAGCCTATATAAGGTTTGTTGGTGCTAGAAAGTAAAGAAATCTTTGATTATGAAATTATTTTTAAATTTTCATGTCTATTTAATGTTTTATCCACTTGTCCTTAAAAAACTTACATATTATAATTTTGCTCATAAAGGAAAATATGTTAGTTATATGTCCATTTTTTGTCTCATAGCATTATTTTCTCTTTGAAGATGCTTAGATCTAGAATTATCCTATTATTACATAGAAGTGATTATTTTATTTAAGGCTATTATTATTGATTTAAATTTTTCATGGTTGTTTGATGCTTAAAAATTGTACATCTCCACACCACTCTCCCCTTCCTCCAGCCCCAGAGACACTGCCCACATATACCACCAAAACCAAACATCCCCCAATGACCTTAGCCCCATTGTTTCATTCCCAGGTGAGAATTCAGGCAAATGTCCACAGAGGTCACAGGCAACTTACATACGGTTCTGTTCTATCCCATATATTACCCTGTCATGTCCTAAGGAAACATTTTCTCTTAGAGATTACAAGTGACTACCAAATGCTGAAAATCTCACTATGATTCATTATATAGCTAATTTAGTAATCTCACTGAGAAAATTAAGTGCATTTAAAATATTGTCTTCATTACTAATTCTAAATCTTTTTTTAAAAGGACTAACATCTGTTCTTCTAAAATTACTCCAAACACTTTAAAGAGATGAATCCCCTTCAAAGCCATCCATGAAGAAAGCCTTGTGTAGGTTCCAAAATTGGAGTGAGTCAGCAGAGATCTCTGTCTTTCAAATATAAAACTACAGACCAATATGCCTGATGATTATAGACACAAAATTTTCATAAGACTAGCCATCAAATCCTACAGCAAGTAAAAACCAATTAGGATGTGTCCTGGGGATATATGAGATAGTTAAATGCATGCAAATCAAAAAGAAAATAAATCACATCAACAGGATGATGGATAAAATCATTAGAATTATCTCAATTGAGGTAATTAAAGCATTCAAAAACTAACATTAATTTATGAAAAAATTGTGTGCAACATATTTTTAGAAGGATCATACCTCAATACAGTAAAGCCTGTATATGACAAACCCATCTCTAACATTCTCCAGAATGGCAAAGAGCTGAAAGCATTTCATTCAAGATCTGGCCCAGACAGGAATGCTAAGTCTCACCACTGTTATTCAATATTGCAATGAAAGTTTGCACCAAAAAAAGTAGGTAAGTGGCAGAAAGAAAAGGCTGCTAATAGGAAAGAAGAAAGCAAATTATGTGCTGTTTCCAGATGACACAATTCTATATACAGAGAAACCAAATGACTCTACCAAGAGACTTCTGTAACTGATCAGTGGAGTCACCAAAGTTGTGGGATACAAAATGAACACAGAAGAATCAGGAGCGCTTTTGTATCCAACAGTGAACTAATTGAAAAAATATAAAAACAATTGGATTCACAACAGTTGCAAGAAAACAAAAGACCTTGGAATAAATATAACCCAGGATGTGAAAGACCTCTGCAAGAAAAAATTTTAAAATACTGATGAAAGGAATTGAAGATAAAAGGTTAAAAACTGCCATCAGAACACCAATAAATTCTTCATAGTACTACACAAAATGAACTTAAAAATAATATGGAATTGGGGTAAGCATTGTGGCATATCACGTAAAGCCCCCATCTGTGATGCTGGTATCCCAAATGTGCTCTGGTTTGAGTCCTAAGTGGTCCAGTTCAGAGCCAGCTCTCAGCTAATGGCCTGGGATAACAATAGAAGGTGGCTCAAGTACTTGAGGCCCTGCCACCCACATGGGAGACTCAAATGAAGCTCTTGGCTCCTAACTTCCATCTGGCCCAGGCCTGGCACTGTGACCATTTGAGGAGTGAATCATCAGTTGGAAGATCTCTTTCTGTCTCTCCCTCTCTTTCTCTAATATTCTGGCTTTCAAATAAATCAAATTGGAGAATTAATATGGGGTCAAAAATTCCCCCGAACAGCCAAAGCAATACTGAAGAAAAGCATTCTGGTATCACTACAATATCTGAATTCAAGATAGATATTTATAACAGATAGTATACTATAATATCTGTTAACACATATACAATATAATAATATATAATTATAATATATTATATACATTTATTACATATTATATAATATATTAATGTATTACTTTATAATTATAACAGATATTATAACCACTGGCATTAAAACATACACATAGACCAATGGGACAGAATAGAGGTCCCAGAAAGAAACCCATACATCCATAGATAATTTACATTTTACAAATACTCCAAAAATATGCTAAAAAAGAAATATTTTCAGTAAATTGCCCAGAGGAAACTGGGTATTCAAACACAGAAGTCTGAAAGGAGATTGCCCCAACCTTACCCTACACAAAAAACAAATTTACTCGATGAATTTGATGTAAGACATAAATCTCATAAAGAAGACAGGGAACTCTACAACATTGGCATAAGCAATAGCTTTGGATAAGATCCCAAAAGTGCAGGCAATAAAAACAGAAATATATGATTTTAATATCAACTAAGAAGATCCCTAAAACCAAAAACAAAAATATAAACAAAACAACCACCAAAATGAAGATATAACCATTTGAATGAGCTAAAACATGTGCAAACTATGCATCTGACAAAGGACTGGGACACAGAACATGTAAGAACTGGAAAAAACTGCACAGTAGCAACAAGAAACAATATAGTTAACTGGTAAAAGGACCTGAATAGGGGCCAGCACTGTGGCATTGCGGGTAAAGCTGCCTCCTGCAGTGCCCACATCCCATATGGGCATTGGTTTGAGTCCTGGCTGTTCCACTTCCAATCCAGCTCTCTCTATGACCTAGGAAAGCAATGGAAATGGCCCAAGTCCTTAGGCTCCTGCATCCATGTGGGAAGACCAGAAGAAAGCTCTTGGTTCCTGGCTTCAGATCAGCGCAACTCCGGCCATTGAGGCTATCTGGGGAGTGAACCAGCAGATGGAAGACTTCTCTCCCTCTCTCTCTCTCTCACTATACCTCTGCTTCTCTGCAACTGCCTTTTAAGTAAATAAATAAATCTTTAAAAAATTAAGTGAAGGTACAAAAAGAATTCACTTTGTTTATATCTACATAATTTACCTAAAAAAGGTTTATTCAAAATGATAATATCAATTCAGTTGCTACAACTTCTGATAGATAAAAGGAATGACTAATTATACAGAAGGTAGGAGGAAGGGGTTGGGAAAATTCTATTATAAGTTATCTGCACTACCTAAAAAATAGCATGTCACCTGACAGTGGGTTTGGGTTATTTGATAATGTACACTGCAAACTCTAGAGAAATTATTTTAAAATATTATAAAGCATATATCCTTGACATATTAATAGAATGCTGAACTTTAGTGAGAAGATGTGGGCCTTTGGTATAGTGGTTAAGAGAGTGTTCTGAATGCCACCATCCCATACTGGAGTGCCAGTATTTTAGTCTTGGCTACATTCCCAATTCCTGCTTCCTGCTATTGCATACCCTGGAAGGAAGCAGGTAATGACGTGATTATTGCATCTCTGCCATCTCAATCTTTGACATAGATTAAGTTCTTGGCTTATATCTTTGTCCAGGAAAAGCGCAATTATCATACAGGCACTTGGAGAATAAGCTTGCAGATGGAAAGTAACTCTTGTTTTTCATTGTCTGTCTTTCTGCTCATAAATAAAATGGATGCACAAAGATTTTGAAAAATAAAGTGATAAGGGGCTTGCGCTGTGGCACAGTGGGCTAACACCTTGGCCTGAAGTGCCAGCATCCCTTATGGGTGCCGGTTCAAGTCCCGGCTGCTCCTCTTCTGATCCAGCTTTCTGCTATGACTGGGGAAAGCAGTGGAAGATGGCCCAAGTGCTTGGGTCCTTGCACCCACGTGGGAAACCCAGAGGAAGCTCCTGGCTCCTGGCTCATATCGATGCAGCTCCATATGTTGTGGTCAATTGAGGAGTAAATGATCAAATGGAAGACCTCTCTCTCTCCCTCCCTCTCTCTCTCTCTCTCTCTCTCTCTCTCTCTGCCTCTCCTCTCTCTGTGTAACTCTGATTTTCACATAAATAAATAAATCTTGTTTTAAGAAAAAAAAAAGAAACTCCAAGTATAAGAACATAATCGATAGTACCAAGTGGGATATTCCAAGCAATGATTAGGCTCAATCCATTCATATGATTAATGGACTATCTCCAGGGGGTCTGCTATAGAAGCCACTTTGCACTGGCCACACCAGCACTCCCTTTATTTGAACACATGGTCTCTGTGGCACCCCAAGCCTCTGCCAACAAGAAGCCATCGCCAGATGCTGCCTCGCAACCTTGAGCAGAACCTTGAGTCAAATAACACCCTTTTTCCATAATGTACCCAGTCTGAGATCTTGTGTTATTATTAACATAAAGAGACACAGGCCCCTACGAAGAGCTACACTGAAAGGACCGGGTTACTGACATTAAACCTTGTTTGCAATTCAGGGGCTCCGGTCACCCCTAGATAGAAAGGTGGGTCCCCACAAATCAGCTTCTCACCCACGTGACAGCCAGATCTAAAGTCTGAATTCTAAGTTCCCTCCTGTCCTCATCAAAAATGTTGGTGGATTCAGGGCTCCAGAGCTGAGCCACCATCACTGCAAACAGGGCCAGGAGAAGACACTCAGGGCCCCCACTGTGGCCCAGCTCACATCCTGTGGGCCTGAGGGGACTGGACCTTACTCACCGATTTCCAGTTTCTGGGGAGTCGCGGGCCTGAGGTCTCTGTAAGAGTGGAAAGGCTGACCGTGTGAGGCTGTAACCAGGAGCAGAGCCGAAAAGCAAAGAATGGCAGATCCCAGAAAGAAGATTCACACAGTGTTGCCCAAGCAAACCTGCTTAGATAATTCACACAATGACAAGCACTTAAGGCGTCAGAGGAGATGCAGCCCATCAGATGCAGCCTTAGGGCCTTTCTTGGGACTGTGCTGTGTTGGGGGAATACAGTGGGCGCCCTGGGCTCAAGTTTGAAGCTGTCTCTCCTCTTCCTGGGACATGACACCCCCACAGCAGAGGGCGCCCACACCTTCCAGACCATCTCCCGAGATAGTTCCCTGTTCCATTGTCTGCGATTCTGGGATTCGGGGCTCCTAATAAACGTTTTCCATGAGTTACAGTTTACCCAGTGTTTGGATTCTGGGTCTTTTCTTTATATTCTTGTTTTATTTTTCTGTGAGTTTGAGATTTTTAGTACTGATTGGAAAATGGTTGAGTATTATTTCTTGGTCTCATTGATCTTTATAGATATTTGTTTCCTAGTCTGTATTTTGTCCTTCAAAAATGTTGCCTATTTGTTTTTTGTTGTGCCTTGTAACACCTTTCATTGTATATATTGCTCTTGGACCCAAGAATCTTGCTTAATCTTCTCACCAGTTTATATTTGGTTATGTTCTAATATATATATATATATATATATATATATATATATATATATATATATATATATATATATATATATATCAATAATATATATATATATCAAGGATTTATTGGTGAAAAATTGACCCTTTTTCCTAATATTTCCTGTTCCTCACTTAATTTCCCTAACTATACCTCCAGACAATGTTGATGAGACAGAAGGAGAGGTAGATCCTTGTCCAAGTTCTTCCCTGTTCCGTTTAACCTATATCCAGGCTCCTTCATCTCCAACACTTCTTTCTACAGAGTAACTTTTAGCAGTTTTGGGTACAACCCTGTGTCTTTCCCAAGCTGCTGCTTCTGTCAGTTGTCTATGCTATTTACCTATCCCCTGTGTCTTCCTTTTGTCTCTGGGCCCCTGTGAATCCAATCCAGCCCACTCTCTACATCCCAATGGTCTTATATGTTGTCACATCAGTTGTGCTTCAAATGTCCCCATATGTGTGACAATTTGTTTATCTGTTCATATACTACAGACATCTTGGTTTCATACATGTGAAATCCAATATGAATAAAACTATTGCGTTTATGTTCAAGCTGGATAGTGTTGAATATGTATTTTCACATCAACTGGGTAAATTTTATGGACATCTTTGCTGTATTGTATGGTGATACTATTGAAGACTTTACAAACACACCTCCAGCTATCTTGTAAAGTACCCTTATATATTCTGACCAATAATGAATGTGATTTTTGTTATTCTTGTCAATTTTTACACTGCTGTGTTTATTTGTTTATTATATCCATCTCAAAAATATTAGTGCTTAATGCTGGTTTAATTTGAGTTCTTTCTTTACAGTCCTTTTCCTTATGTCATAATTTTATGTGTTTTTTTTTTCTAATCTGCATATATTCAATGTAAAGACAATTCTTCGTTAATTTGCTGTTTTTAAATTTGATAATTTGTCACCTCATGGCTGAGTTTTACAAAGCCTTTATTAATTTTGCATTCAATGACTGCTGCTATTGTTAAATATTTATTTATTTACTTATTTGAAAGGTTGAGTTGCAGAGAGGAAAAGACAGAAAGAACTATCTTTGATCCACTGCTTCACTTCCGAAATTGCTGCAATGGCCAGGATTGGGTTGATTCAGGAGCTTCATCTCAATTTCGTTCATGGATACAGAGGCCTAAATACTTAAGCAATCCTCCACTGCTTTTCCATATATATTAGCAGTGAGCCGGATTAGAAATGGAGCATTCAGGACACAAATGGCATAGCAATCTGTGGCCTTACCCAACATCCTATAATACAAGCACCACATAAATACTTTGCTAATATTCTCTCCCAGGATAAGATGTATCTTTCATTATTTTATAAAATGCTTTTTGAATATAAGACATTTTTAATTTAATAGAATACATGTTACCTGACCAGCATTGTAGCAGAACAGGTAAAGCCATTGCCTGTGGTTTTGGCATGCCCTATGGACACTAGCACAAGTCCGGGCTGCTTCACTTCTATTTCAGCTTGTTGATAATGGCCCAGGAAAACAACCAAATATGACACTAGTGTTTGGGCCCCATTACCCGTATGAGAGACCTTGATGAAGCTCCTGGCTGCTGGTTGTTATACTCACTTGAGGAATGAACCAACATATGGATATGAAATATCCCTCGCTTGCTCCTTCTCTCTCTGTCCCTCTATATACCCCTCTGTGTGTGTATGTGTGTATAATTCTGACTTTCAAATTAAAGAAATCTTTATAAAACTGAAGTTTGCATTATATTTTATTGATCTATATTCAGTGTTGCATATAAAACTAATGTAATTAACTTCTTTTTTCATTTTACCTATGTAAAAGTCTATTCACTACGTTGAATGAGTTTATATGTTAGGTCCAAAATATGTATTTCTGTTTTTTTTTCCATTTGGTAATCCAAGAGCACTATATCCAATTGTTGGAAAAATACATATTCATCAAGGACCAGCACTGTGGCATAGTGGCACAGCCACTGCCTGGAATGCTCGCATCTCATATGGGCACTGATGCATGTCCTCTTTTATGGCCTGGAAAAGCATTAGAAGAAGGTCCAAGTGCTTGGACCTGTGCACTGATGTAGTAGACCTGGAAGAAGCTCCTGGTTCTTGGCTTTGGATCAACACAGCTCTGTCCATTGTGGACATTTGGGGAGTGAACCAGTGGATGGAAGACCTTTCTGTTTTTCCATTTCTCTGCTTGTAACTGTATTGCTCAAAAAAATCTTAAAAAGAATACATGTTCTTCTCTGTACCTTTCACCAAGATCAGGTAAGCATAAATATTTACCTCCATATATTTATGCCATTCCCGTTAGCCACATTTGTTCTTTACCCAACATCATGATCTTTTGATTACTGTATGTTTATAATAAAACATGAAATCAATAAATGTTTATTCCTCAGATTTACTATTATTCAACAATGTCCACAATTTACAAATTCAAAAATGTGTTGATAATTGTCTACAGGACAGCTTACTGGAATTTTTATTGGACCAAGCTGCATCTTGTGGTCCATGTGGGAAGAATGAATATCTTAATACTATTGTGTTTTTCAGTCATTAAGACATAAAATCCATTGATTTAGGTTTTTTCCCCAGAGGAAGCTCCCAGCTATTAGCTTCAGATTGACACAGCTCTGGTCATTGTGGCCAAGTGGGGAATGAACCATCAGAAGGAAGACCTCTCTCTCTTTCTGCCTTTGCTCTCTCTGAGTAACTCAGACTTTCAAATAAAAATAAATAAAATCAGTTAGTATTAGCAGACACTAGTCTTGTTGTGTGATCCCTTTGACTCTTAGACCTGTCAGTGTGATCAGTTGTGAACTGAAGATGATCACTTGGACTAGTGAGATGGCATTGGTAAATGCACCTTGATGGGATTGTATTGGAATGCCCTGGCACATTTCTAACTCCACTATTAGGGGCAAGTCTGATTGAGCATGTCTCAAATGGTACATCTCCTCCCTCTCTTTTACCCACTCTTATATTTAACAGGGATCACTTTTCAGTTAAAATTTAAACATCTAAGAATAATTGTGTGTTAATTACAGAGTTCAACCACTAGTACTAGAACAACAACAAAAAAATACTAAAATGGATAATGATTTACATTGTACATCAACAGTCAGGACAAGAGCTGATCAAGTCACTGTTTCTCATAATGCCCATTTCACTTCAACAGGTTTCCCCTTTGGTGCTCAGTTAGTTGTCACTGATCAGGGAAAACAAATGATATTTGTCTTTTTGGGACTGGCTTAATTCACTCAGCATGATGTTTTCCAGATTGCTCCATCTTGTTGCAAATGATCGGATTTCATTGTTCTTGACTGCTGTATAGTATTCTATAGAGTACATGTCCCATAATTTATCCAGTCTACTGTTGATGGGCATTTGGGTTGGTTCCAGGTCTTAGCTATTGTGAATTGAGCTGCAATAAACAATGTGCAGATGGCTTTTTTGTTTGCCAATTTAATTTCCTTTGGGTGAATTCCAAGGAGTGGGATGGCTGGTTGTATGGTAGGGTTATACAATCCAACATGGGAATTGGGAGACACAGCAGACTGATAGAATGGCAGATGTCCTACATAAATTTCTAGCCTCAGAATCAGCCCTTAAGGCCCTCAGATCTGGCTCAAGAGTCCATGAGAGCATTTTAGGCATGGAAAGCCAAGACACTCTGGCAAAAGAATAAAAAGAAGAAGACCTAAATGAAAGGTCTCTGCAAGTGAGATCCCAGTGGAAAGAATGGGGCCATCAAAGAAGGAGGTACTTTTCTCTGAAGGGAGGAGAGAACTTCCACTTTGACTATGACCCTGTCGGAATAAGATCGAAGTCAGCGAACCCTAAAGGCTTCCATAGCCTTGGCAACTCATGACTAGAGCCTAGGGAGATTACTGATGCCATGAACAAGAGTGTCAAATTGTTAATTCAACAACAGGAGTCACTGTGTACTTACATCTCATGTGGGATCTGTCCTTAATGTGTTGTCCAATGTAAAGTAATGTTATAACTAGTACTGAAACAGTATTTTTACACTTTGTTTTTCTGTGTGGGTGCAAACTGATGAAATCTTAGTATATATTGAATCGATCTTCTTATATAAAGATAATTGAAAATGAAAAAAAAACTTGGTGTTAAATTGGAAATTGCATAGAAAATTAATCAATTCTTAAAAAAATATCATGTAGGGTATCTGTCTTAAATGTGCTGTACACTGGTATTTAATGCTATAACTAGTACTGCATCAGTATTTTTCACTTGGTGTTGCTATGTGAGGGCAAACTGTTGAAATCTTTACTTAATATATACTAAACTGATCTGTATATAAAGAGAATTGAAAATGAATCTTGATGTGAATGGAAGGGGAGAGGGAGCAGGAAAGGGGAGGCTTGCGGGTGGGAGGGAAGTTATGGGGGGGAAAGCCATTGTAATCCATACGCTGTACTTTGGAAATTTATATGCATTAAATAAAAGTTTTAAAAAATAAAATAAACTATATTGAACAACAATATATAAATAAATAAAATCTTTAAAATATTGCTTCTACTTCTAATTTCAGTGGTTCATTGTTGGTATTTACAATAGTAGTTTATTTTGTATATGAACACAAAAAACCTCTCAAGATGATGTTGCTAGTGGCTGATGATTAATTCATTTTCTTTTCACTTAAAATAAGAAAAGGAGCACTTTACCAATGGAAACATTAGATGTTTTGTAGTCTTATCTTGCTCTAATTTGGATTCTTAAAGATTGCTGCTGTCATGTTTTTGACATTGTTAGTAATGAACCCTAACAGTGAAACAGTCAGCATTTATTACCAGTAACTTCAGTTCATGTTTTATAAGGAAAAATACACTGTAAGAAGGATTTATCTTTTCAAGTTTTTTTTTTTTCCTTTAACAAACTAAAGTGATTGGCACTAAGTGAACTTGAGATTATCCTCAGCATTGAGTTCTTAAGATAAAGGGCTTTTGGCTGGCGCCGAGGCTCATTAGGCTAATCCAGGTTCTAGTCCCGGTCGGGGCACCGGATTCTGTCCCGGTTGCCCCTCTTCCAGGCCAGCTCTCTGCTGTGGACACGGAGTGCAGTGGAGGATGGCCCAAGTGCTTGGTTCCTGCACCCCATGGGAGACCAGGATAAGCCCCTGGCTCCTGACATCAGATCAGTGCAGTGCGCCGGCCACAGCTCGCTACCGCGGTGGCCATTGGAGGGTGAACCAATGACAAAAGGAGGACCTTTCTCTCTGTCTCTCTCACTGTCCACTCTGCCTGTCAAAAAAAAAAATATAAAGGGCTTTCTTCTGCATTCAGGTGTTTCCTATAGAGGTAGATGATAATTTCCCATTTCTAAGGTTTTCCCTTTTGCTTCTTAAATTGATTGTACTTTCAAATTTATTGCTTTCTTCCTAATACTGCATTCCATCTGATTTTCAGGTCAGAACCCTGTTTCTTTTGAAGAACATCAGGGGAAGGTTATATTTGCATTGAGAAGTAAATGTGTTTTTACAGACTTGATGTTCAGTGAGTCTTCAGACAGCTCTTGAGACATTCCAAGATTATGACACCAGCCTTCTTGTCAGTACTGAAAGATGTATGCTTAATTAGAAAAACAAAAAAGCACAAACCCAGATAATTTTATTTTTATTTTTCGGGGGTTTTCTTTTTTATATTTTAGAAAATGAAGGAACATTACACAATCACACAAGGCCTCTCAGACTTCAGTTACTTAAAGAATGAGTTGAGATAGACATCTTAGATTTCACTCTCCTAAGTTCTTTAGCAAAGAGCCCTTACCAACTTAAGTTTCTAACCCCCTTCTTCAATCTTCTTTGCCAAAAGTTGAGTATACAGAAATATTTCTATATGTTTCTTTTTTTAAAGATTTATTTTATTTATTTGAAAGTCAGAGTTACACAAAGAGAGAAGGAGAGGCAGAGAGAGAGAGAGAGAGAGAGAGAGAGAGAGAGAGAGAGAGAGAGAGAGAAAGAGAGAGAGAGGTCTTCCATCCACTGGTTCACTCCCCAATTGGCTGAAGTGTTCTGAAGTCAGGAGCCAGGAGCCTCCTCCAGGTCTGCCACGAGGCTGCAGGGAGCCAAGGACTTAAGCGATCTTCTACAGCTTGCCCAGGCCATAGCCGAGAGCTGCATCAGAAGTGGAGTAGCTGGGACTTGAACCAGTGCCCATGTGGGATGCCAGCACTGCAGGCAGTGGCTTTACTTGCTATGCCACAGTGCCAGCCCTTCTAAATATTTCAATTTACAGCAGTTTTAGCATCTGTGTAGCTTGTATGCAATTAGAGACCTCTTCTATGGAAAGCTCAGTAATTTTTATTAAAAGATTGCTATTGTTCATGTATAATATGAAAAAGATTATTTAGTGAAACTGACAGTGTGAATTTAGAGTGATTAATTATTTGATATCATGTTCTCACTTAGGAGAACCTGCAGGAAAAAAAGTGATAGTTTATTGCTTTTCCTTGCTCATGTTCAACTTTGTCCACTTCCTCCTCCAGATGATAACATAACATCTCTATAGTAAGTGCTTCTCTGCCAGCCCGACCTGGCAGGACAAGTTATCCTTGACATCTGCTCTATAGTGCAGTGCACTGCCTTTGGCCAAAACTCAAAAGCATTGCCATTTATAGGGTTAGTAGAAATTGTAGGTAGACTGAAGCCTGTTAAGATATACAGTGTAGACTTTAAATTTGGAAGCCCCTGTTAAAATGTGTGTATCTTTGCAGTTGTGCAGTTATCGGATTCTACTGTCTATTGTTTGTGCTTGACAGGTCTTAAGTTGCATATTTTTTTGCAAAAATGTATATACTTTCTTGGAGATCAGTGTGAAATTAGGATAGCCATTTCTTTTAATATTTGCTGAAAATATTCATTTGATGTTAGTTGGATCATTAACTTGTCACCAAGCAGGACTATATTTAAAACTAAATTGAAAATGGTTTGTGTCCTATATGTGTTTATTTCTGATTAAAAATAATTCTTCACAATGCTTATTTTTATTCAACACATTAACAAGTTGTAAAACAGAACTTTATCAATAGTAGGCAAAGAATTTCAGGATCCTATATAGACAAGATTATAAAGTCATATAATTTGGAAAGCAGTGTTTCATTATGAAACAGCTCTCAGGGTGCTTGTAAAGCCAATCTAATTAAAATATGTATAAATGTTTTTGAAAAAAATTGAATGGTTCCTGGAGATTATTCTGGCATGACAGACCCCCATTGCAGCAAATTACTTAAAATAAAAACAAATGCCAACCATTTAAATGTTCTGTAAATGGTCTGAAGGTCATCCAGCAAATAAAAGAAAAATAGTTGCTAAAGAAGGTCTTCTAAGAATCAGTAAGAGCATGGAGATCCAGTGGTATTTGAATCCAGACCCCCTCTCTCTCTCTCTTGTCAGTGAAATGGGAACTCTATTTCAGACACATGGAGTCAAGAGCATGAGGCTTCCTCTCCCAGTAGTTGGCTGGTGAGTATTCTAAGTGTGACAAGACATGCTCATTTTCCTCCTTCCCCAGGTACCTGCTGGTGGCCATGTTATATTGAGTACAACTGAGAGGTGAGCTCCTGACCTCATTGTTGATGAGAGATCTACATTGTGCATAGGAACACTTAGATACCATCATCAATTGCATGTAATGTTTATAGCAGGCAGATTTCTCAAAATAGTAGATTTGTGGTTGCTGTGGATTGGAGGGATGAGCATGAGCATATAGTTAAGAAAGAGTTAAAAGGCACTAAATTGGGGGGGGGGGTTGCACTTTAATAAAATAGGCAACTTGTGGCCAGTGCCATAGCTCATTTGGCTAATCCTCTGCCTTCAGCGCTGGCACTCCGGGTTATAGTCCTGGTTGGGGCACTGGTTCTGTCCTGGTTGCTCCTCTTCCAATCCAGCTCTCTGCTGTGGCCTTGGAAGGCAGTGGAGAATGGCCCAAGTGCTTGGGACCTGCACCTGCATAAGAGACTAGGAGGAAGCACCTGGCTCCTGGCTTCAGATTGGCACAGGGCACCATCTGTAACAGCCATTTGTGGGGTGAACCAATGGAAGGAAGACCTTTCTCTTTGTCTCTCTCTCACTGTCTAACTCTGCCTGTCAAAAAAAAATAGGCAACTTTTTTACACAAAAGACATAATTTCCATCTTTTTGAAATTTTTAAAAAATTATATTTAAGTTACACAATTTCATGTATTTTCATATATAGAGGCTTAGGAGCCTAGTGATACTTCCCACCCTACCCTCTTTCCAACCCATGCTTCAACACTTCTTCTTCCTTCCTCTCATATTCCCACTCTTAATTTTTAAAAGATCTATTTTCAGCTTACTTACTGATTGTATAGCTGACCCTACACTAAGTAAGAGTTCAACAAATAGTATGAAGAAAAAAACAAACAAACAAACAAATAAAAAAACACTGTTCCTCAACAATTGAGACAAGAACTGTAAATAATCATCAAGTCTCAAAATGTCCATTTCACTCCAACACATTACATTTTGGACACTTTATTAGTTATCCCAGGTTGGGAAAAACATACGATATCTATCTTTTGGGGATGGGCTTATTTCACTAAGTATAATGATGTCCAGATAAATCCATTTTGTTGAAAAGCACAGGATTTCAATTTTTTATAACTGAGTAGTGATCCATAGCGTATATATACCATGATTTCTTTATCATGTCATCAGTTGATGGACATTTGGGTCAATGCCATATCTTAGCTATTGTGAATTCAGCTGCAATGAACATGGGGTACAGATAACTCTTTCATATGCTGATTTCATTTCATTTGGGTAAATTCCCAGGAGTGGAATTACTAGTTATATGGTAAATTCATTTTCAGATTTCTGATATATTGCCATACTGTCTTCCACAATGGCTGTAACCAGTTTATATTGGCTTAGGATAACTTTTTTCCCCATATCCTCGCCAGCATTTGTTCTTTGTAGATTTCTGTATGAGAGCTATTCTAATTGGGATAAAGTGAAACCTCATTATGAATTTGATTTGCATTTCCCTGATTGCTAGTGACCCTAAGCATTTTTTTCAAGTGTCCGTTGGCCATTTAAATTTCCTCTGCTGAAAAATGCCTACTCAAGGCCTTTTCCCACTTCTTAACTGGATTGTTTTGTTGTTGAATTTTCAGTAGATTAGTTTGAAAATATTTCCTCCCATTCAGTTGGTTGTCTCTTCACTTTTCTGAAAGTTTTTTGCAGTGCTGAAGCTTCCTAGCTTGATGTAATCCCATTTGTCAATTCTGGCTTTGATTGCCAATGCTTCTGGGTTGTTTTCTAAGAAGTCTTTGCCTATGCTGATGTCTTGCAGTGTTTCCCTTTTGTTCTCTAATAACTGGATGGTATTGGGCCATAGATTTAGGTATTTGATCCATTTTGAGTGTATTTTTGTGTAAGGTGTAAGGTAGAGGTCTTGTTTCATACTTCTGCAAGTGGAGATCCAAACTTCTTAGCACTATTTCTTGAAGAAACCGTCATTTTCCAGGGATATATTATACCTCCTTTGTCAAAAATAAATTGGTTTAAGATGTGTGTATTGATTTACATTCTGTTCCATTGGTCTGCACATCTATTTTTGTGCCAGGACTAGGCTGTTGTAATCATAATTACCCTGTTGTGTGTCTTGAAATCTGGTATTTTGAGGCCTCTGGGTTTGTTTTTATTGCATAAGTTTGCTTTAGTTATTTGGTATAACTTTGGTTCCACATGAATTTTAGAATCATTTGTATAGATCTGAGGAGAATGTCCTTGGTATTTTGACTGGGATCACATTGAATCTGTATATTACTTTTGGTATTATGGACATTTTGATGATATTGATTCTTCCAAACCATGAAAATGGAAGATTTTTCCATTTTTTAATATTTTCTTCTTCAAGTTTTTTCCCTAATGTTTCTTATTTTTGTCGAGGAGAATTTGACATCCTTGGTTAATTTTATTTGACAGTATTACATTTTTGGTAACTATTGTGAATGGATTTATCTTAAACTTCCTTTGTGAATCATGTCATTTTATGGGGATACAAAGGGTATTGATTTTCATGTGTTAATTTTATATCTTGCCACTTCAACAAACACTTTTATGAGCTCCATTAGTCCTTCAATAGAGCTTTTTGGATCTCCTATATATAGAATCATGTTATCTGCTTCTAGGGATAGTTTGACTTCTTCCTTTCCAATTTGTACTTCTTTGATTTCTTTTTCTTACCTAATAGTTCTAGCTGAAACTGCAAGACTATACTAAGTAACAATGGTGAGAGTGGGCATCCTTATATGGTTCTGGATCTTAGGGGGAATGTTTACAACATTTCCCCATTTAGTAAGATGCTGGCTATGGGTCTGTCATAAATTGCCTTGATTGTGTTGAAGAATATTCCTTCTATACCCAATTTTTTAAGCTTTTAATCATTAAAGAATGTTGTATCTTATCAAATGCTTTCTCTTCATCCATTGGGATAACCATATGGTTTTCGTTTTTCAGTTTGTTAATGTGATGTATCACATTCATTCATTTGAGAATGTTGAAACATCTCTATATATAACAGATAAACCCCAGTTGGTCTGGTGAATGATCTTTATGATGTATTGCTCAATTAGCTAATATTTTGTTGGGGATTTTTGCATCTATGTTCAGCAGGGATTTTGGTCTATAGTTTTCTTTTGCTGTTGTTTCTTTTGCTAGTTTAGGAATTAAGATTATGCTGGCTTCATAGGAGTTTAGGGGGTTTTCCTCTCTTTCAGTTGTTTTGAATAGCTTGAGAAGAATGGAATTAATTCTTCTTTAAATGTCTTGTAGAATTGAGTAGTGAAACCATCCAGTCCTTGGATTTTCTTTATTGGGAGAGTTTAATTACTGATTCAGTTTCTGTCTTGGTTATTGGTCTGTTAGATTTTTTTGTCTTCATACTCAACTTTGTTAGATTGTATGTGTACAGCAATCTATGCGTTTCTTCAGGGTTTCTCAATTTATTGACATATAGCTCTTTTTGTATTTCCTGGTGATTCTTTTTATTTCTATGGTATCTGTTGTTACATTTTCTTTTTTCATTTCTGATTTTATTGATGTGGATACTTCCCTTCATTATTCTTAGTTGGGCCTATGGTGTATCAATTTTATGTATTTTTTCAAAAAATCAGCTCCTCATTTCACTGATATTTTGTATTTTTCTTTCAATTTTGTGTATTTCTTCTCTAATGTTAAGTATTTTTTCTTTCTACTAATTTGAGTTTGGTTAATTTTTTATAGATCCTTGAGATGCATTGACAGCTCACTTATTTGGTGTCTTTCAATTTCCTATGTAGGTACCCATTGTTATAAATGTCCCTCTCAGCACTTCCTTCATTGCATCCTGTAAGTTTTGATATGATGTATTGTACTGTTTTTTTCTTTCCAGAAATATTTTGATTTCTTTTATGACCTGCTGTTCATTCAGGAGCATGTTGTTCAGTCTCCATTTGTCTGTATATGTCCTAGAGATTCTGGAATTGTTGATTTCCAGGTTCATTCCACTGTGGACAGAGAAGATGCATGGTAGGATTTCAATTTTTTAAAATTTGCTGAGACTTGCAGTATGATGTAGCATATGGTCTATGCTAGAGAAAGTTCCATGCACTGGTGAGAAGAATGTGTGTTCTGCTGCTGTGAGATGAAAAGCTCTGTAGATATCTTTTAGGTTCATTTGGTCTACAATGTTGATTAACTTTGTTGTATGCTTGCTGATTCTTTATCTGGTGATCTTTCCATTGCTAAAAGTGGAGTATTGATGTCCCCCATTACTATCGAATTGGAATCTATATCTCTATTTAGATCCCTTAACATTTCCTTTAAATATCCAGATGCCCTGTAATTGGGTGCATATACACTTATTATAATGGCATCTCCCTTTTGAATTGATCCCTTAATTATTACACATGCCCTTCTTTTTCTCTTTTTACAGTTTTTGTGTTAAAGTCAATTTGTGTGTGATATTATGGGAGCTACAACAGCTCTTCTTTTGGTGTCCATTAGCATGGAATAATTTTTTCCATCCTTTGTGTTTCAATCCACATGTATCTTTGTTGGTGAGATGTGTTTCTTGTAGGCAACAAATAGATGGGTCTTGTTTTTTACCATCCAGCCAGTCTACCTTTTAACTGGAGAGTTGAGGCCATTTACATTCAAGGTGACTATTGATAAGTAACAACTTAGCCCTAATGTTTTTCCATAAATATTCCTATTGTTTATTTTGGATTTACTTTGTACTTTTAATGTAAATTGATAGTACTTTGTACTTACTAGATTTTATGTATTCACTTTCTTATCATATTGAGGACCCTGTTTCCGTGTTTCTGTATGTAGCACATCTAAAAGTTCTAAGAAATGCACTGTGAAGGTGGAGACAGAGGCCTAAGATGCTGCCCTGGGCTGCCCTGCAGTATTCCATCTAACAGGAGCAGCTGGGCAGCAGTGGGCAGCTGTGTGGAGAGGAGGTGGCTGGAACTCCTAGCTGGCATGTGCAACCAGAACAGCTTGCCCTGCAGGGGCAATGGAGTGCAGCCTGGCAGGAGCTTGGGCTTGGAGCAGTCAGGTGAGGAGGAGCCCAATAAGGACAGAACCGGGCTGCCACTTCCTCTGTATGGCATCTCGCACAAGCTCCTGGAAAAAAGAATCCACTCTCCAGAACCTGCTGTGCACCAAGAAGCTTCTGATGGCAAACTCCAGAGCAACAGTTCCTGCTCTCCTCAGTGAGATTGCAGCAGCACAGGAGCCAGTTGGCGACTTTGAACTCCTCTACTTCCTGACCTGGGAGATGTTAGGCTGAACAGTGGTTGCTCTTGTTGTTGAGCATTGTTCTGGAGTGTCTGTATGATGTCCACAGGCTGTACTTTGTATCATGGAGCATGGCTCCCTGCATTTGCGCATATAAACACTCTTGTAAATCTGACTTCTGTGTTCCCTGATGGTGCAGCTGAGGTTGGGGGGGAGCAGAACTATGAGATCAAGGGTCAAGAGGAATGGGGTCTTTTTCCTGGCTATGTCCTGCCCACCCCTTGCAGGTCAAAATGCAAATCAGCAATTGTCTTGTTCTTCTTCCCACATTGTGCATGCTCCATCTTATCTATTTTTTTAAATTTAAAAAATCCTTTTGTTGAAAACAAATTACCAAGCTTTAAGGGGGCAATTTACTTAGAAAAAAATTTTTTTAAATATTTGAGGTGAAGTACCAAGAATGATTTCAGTTACTGAGTTATTTTAAAAAGATGTTTTTGATTTATGAAACATTCAGAAGTGCCATGTTCACGCATGGTGATTCATCATAGCTCTAGGTGGCTTAAGAGACTTGTCTTTTTCTTCTTGGTTGAGAAGGGTCAAGCTGCCCCCTTGCCCTTGCATGGTAGCAAAGAGGATGCCATATCCTAGTTGCCTCTCTGCTGTACTGCCCAGGAAGGTTGCACGTGGCCTAGTCTGTCTTCCAGTGCCATGTGGGTTAGAATGCTATACACACCCCAGAGAACACTGGCTAATGCTGATGCTAACATGAATGTAGATGGATGTGATCTGTGTCTCTCATGACCTCAATTCTCTCCCCATACATGGTGCTAGTTGGAGGGGCAGACATATTTCCTTGGAAAGGAATGTCTGTGGGCATTTGGATTCTTGTTTGATTTAAGGGTTGAGCCCCTTTAGGCTCACTGAGAACTGTTTAATCTCTGTGTGTGTATTTGTACAAAATCAAGCTGTGGGAGCCGTGTACTGACTTCCCTAGACTCAAGTGTAGCTCAGGCAGCAATGCATCCTGATTCCTCAGGGCCAGCCGTGGACTGGGGCCCCATGGGAGCTGGCATGGGAAGGATTAGGTGATCTCAGAAGACTCCTGTATCCTTTCCATGGTCTGCTAAGAATTGCCCAGGCCCTGATGGCCCACCCCTACCCCATTTCTTGTTTTTAGAACATGCATTGTTTCCCTCCTTACTGATTGGGAAGGCCACCCTGTGCCTGGCTGGCAACTTGTCCTTCAGGAGTTGGGGCTGGGAACTTCCCCAACAGATCAATTCCAGGAAAAATAATTTCACCCAACACTGGGGGTCACATGCCTGGCCTAAGAGGGAGAGGAAACAGTAAAACCATAACTGAGCAAGGAGCCTCAGATGCCTGGGACATTAACTGAACCACACAGTGTAGTCCTAAAACCCTTGTGGGAGGCTGCAGATTTAATAACTTAATGGCTTAATAGTTTGTGGTCTTAAATTGCAAATACTATAGGTTGGCATTGTGGCATAACAGGTTAAGATGACACTTGCAATACCAGCATCCCATGTATGTGCCAGTTCAATCCTGACTGCTTCGTTTCCAATCCATCTCCTTGGAAAAGTAGTGGAAGACAGTCCAAATATCTGGGCCCCTGCCATCCACATTGGAGCCCTGGATGCAGCTTCTGGCTTCTGGCTTCAACCTGGCCTGGCTCAGCCATTTTGGCCATTTAGAGACAGAACCAGTTGGATGGAGGATCTCTCTCTCTCTCTTCCTTTTTCGTACCTTCTATATGTTACTCTGCCTTTCAGATGAAATAAATAACTATTTAAAGATGCAGAAATACTAGAACTAGTCTGTGAATTTTCTTTTTTTTAAAGATTTATTTATTTGAAAGTCAGAGTTACACAGAGAGAGAAGAGCCAGAGAGAGAGAGAGAAAGAGAGAGAGGAGAGAGAGAGAGAGAGAGAGAGAGAGAGAGAGAGAGAGAGAGAGAGAGAGAGAGAACTTCCATCCACAGGCTCACTCCCCAGATGAACGAAATGGCCAGAGCTTTGCTGATCTGAAGCCAGGAGCCAGGAGCTTCTGGGTCTCCCACATGGGTGCAGGGGCCCAAGGACTTGGTCATTTTCTGCTGCTTTTCTGGGCCATAGAAGAGAGCTGGACAGTAAGCAGAGCAGCTGGGTCTTGAACAAGCACACATATGGGATGCGGGTGCTTTAGGCCAGGGCATTAACCCACTGAGCCACCTTGCTGGCCCACACCTGTGAATTTTCTTCATAGCCCTGATATGCACTGTATTCTAGGGGTTGTATGACATAATTCTGCCTACACACAGTAGGTATTTTTCTTCTGTGAGCCTGGACTTTGAGCAATGTGTGGTTGGTGTAAATGCCATTGCTGGTTATTTTGGTTGAGGCTTCAAGCCTAAGTTATTGGGATTTTGAAATGCACAAGGAAACACTCACACCATCAACCACCCCAACACACACACACAAACATATACACATATTTGTTCTTAGTAGAAAACTTAAGTGAGATGAAGCAGACCTGTGTGGATAGTGATTTCACCTTTTTGTGTGCCTGGAAAGAAGGGGCTGGAGCACCTGAGAGACTCTCCTCACCATGTGTTTGCCTCCTCAGTGAATGCATGCACACTTATGCGCCAACAGACATTCATGTGCCCTCCCCAAACACAGCTGCAGCTCTCTCCAGGCAGCCCTGCATGTGAGGCATTATGTGGAGTATGTTCTAGTCACTAGGATACATCTGACAGGATTCCAAGCCCTGAGAAAACTCTCCTGTTCTTCTCACAGGTGGACTGTGACCCTGCAACTCCTGCAGCATGCTCCATTGATGAGTCATTTTTTTTAAATTCCCTGACTACCCACATTAGAGAAAACCAACAGTTTTTAGGAATTAAGACCATCTCTCTGTAACCTAGAGCATGGTAAACTTTTGCAAACTACTTTGGTGATTTCCTCAGTACCTTTCCTGTGCAGGGCTTCTGCTCCCCCAATCCTACAGCTCTGTTCAGTAAAGAGATGGGTCTGCTCTGAGAGCTGTCTCATGGCCTCCTTACTGTCAGGCAATGCCTGAGCTCCTGTGCTCTACCTGTATGATGCCCTCAATTCTCCAACACACAGGTGGCCAGTGAGGGGTGGTGGTGATGGTGGTATATGTGTGTATGTGTTTTTCACATGAAGCAGTGAAAGTATAAAATACTTCATTTTTTCAAAATTTACTGTGTTCCAGAAATTTGTTGGCAACCTCCATTCTTGACTCATCTAGTTCTTTGGTTTTCACTATTTTTTCCTTTTATCTTTGCCTTGTTTACTTGAGGATTGCAGAAGTAGCACACACTCTGACATTGAGTAAAACACTAAGTCACAGTATGTGGTAACCTCTTCTGTTAGTAAGTTTTGAAGAGTGTATGAAGATAGTCATGAATGCACTAAGTGTTCAAATCCTGCTTCAGTTCACATGGCTGTATCTATATAACAAACATATGACAGGGAATAAAGTCCCGTCTAGTGTCATGATTGCTAATGTCCCCCTACCTTTTGGGTGTTGGCCCCAAACCTCCCTTTCCTCTTAAGTTTGCAGGAGGGCCATCACATAAGCAGCAATCAGAAACCAGACAGTGGGGACACAGTGGCTCTTTCATTGGTAAGTGTCATATATTTTTAATATATTATTCTCTGATAAGCAACTATTTAGAAAAAATTAATAAAAGTGATAGATGATAGCCAATAATAGCTTGCTCTTTCTTACTTTGACTTCCACATAATTGAATCTTAATTTGAAAAGAAGTTCTGGCATTGTGCCACAGCAGGTTAAGCCCCTGTTTGTGGCAGCAGTATTCTGCACTGGAAAGTCTCTCCAAGTCTGATTATTTTTCCAATATAGTGTCTTGCTATTGTGCATGGGAAGGCAGTGGAAGATGACCTATATACTTGGCCTCTGCCACCCACATAGGAGACCAGGATGTAGTTTCTGGCTCCTGGCTTCAGCCTGGCCCACACATGCATGTTGTGGCTATTTGGGCAGTGAGCAAGTAGAAGTAAAATCTCTTCACCTCTCACTCTCTCTCTGTTGTTCTGCCTTTCATTTTATCTGGGAATGTGACAGACTTTCAAAATTTAACATTGTATCAAAATGACTTAGTAAAACACATTTTTCTCATATGAAATATCAGGAAATATTCTCAGTGCACCAAAAATATGAATGTAGAAATGAAATCAGGTGATTTTACTTTCAATACCTATTTAAAATCTCTTGGCACTAAAAAACACAACAAAAAGCATTGAGGAAAGTTTGTGAGAAGATGTCAGGTGAACAACAGGCAATAAAACATTGAGATCACCAAGAAAAGAAAATTTGACAAGCAGTCACTACAGTTATATGGGTTCTTGCTGGGAAAATGACTTTTCAACAATACAATGAACTAGATTCCAGTCAATACCTGTTGCTATTGAGCTGCAGTAGTTACCATTATCTGAGGACAGCAAGAACTTTCCAAAGAAGAAGCTGGAATGAATGTAACTGAACAGATGAAACCTTGAGAACTGGATATGTAAAGCCCTTGAGCATGAGATAGACTGAGCATCGATTGAGTGAAACTACATGAGGTTCACCAGAGAGTAGCTGATCCTGGGGTGGGGGTATAAAAATATATTTCAGATTATTTGGTTTGGAGGGTATCTAAGTTCTAACCCAAGTAAGACCTTGTTGACATATTATTAACATCACAGGCATGTAAGTGAAATATGCAAAGGATGTACTTTATAAGAAAGAACGATACACTGCAGGAATGCTTATTTTAGATCACTCTACAAAAAAAGTATGTTAAATAGCCCTGGTTTGATGTTAAGGGAAATAAAATGTTGGAGGTCAAGAACCTTCAAAGTTAATAGTGCTTAAGGAAAATTTGACATATATTCATGCCTACTCTAGAAAAGCTGAAAACCAAGACTAAACAAGTTCAAGGTGACAAGCCAGTAATTAGGCTATCTATTAGAACAAATACAGGAGTCAAATAAAACTCTTACCTGGTGTAATAATAGAATAGCATTGACCAATCTTCTCACATAAAATGCTGAATTCATGGCTTTCAAATTGCCCTTGCAAAAATATTGGAGTTTTAATCTAGAAGAAATGGACCAGCTAGAATAAAGACACAATCTGCCTCAACCCACATCAGAAGAAATGAATATCCTAAAAGTTTCTATATCTATTAAAGAAATTCAGTTAAAAGATATTTTCATAGCAGTTGCTGCTTGATATGCCTGCAACCAACAGTGGACTACCTTGGTTCAAGTAATAGCTCCACTCCCAATTCAGATTTTCTACTGACATGCACACTGGTAGGTAAAAGCCAATGTCTAAAATTTTTGTGTCTCTATCACTCACATCAAAGATCTGGATTTTACTAATATGGGGAGACCTGGGTTGTGTTTATGTCTCCAAATTGCAGGCTTACTGAGTTTCAGCAGTTGTGGTCATTTTTTGAATTGAACATCAAGAGGAAAGATCTCTTTCTCTGATTGTTACTGTTAATTCAGTAACAATCTCCTAAAACAGAAAGCACCAGGCCCTGATGGGTTTGCTGAGAAATTCTATGTAGCATCTAAGAAAGAATTGCTGTAATTATTTGTGAACTTTTCTGGAAGATAGAACTTGAAGAAATGCTCCCCTATCCAAACTATAGAGAGGGTACAGGAAAATAATTTACAGGCCAGTGTATTTCTTATATGAAGATGCACATATTTTAAAGTTTTTCATAAAATTTAATAAGGTATTACAAGAGTGATATTTGATAAATATATGGAATTAGTTCCAGATATTTAGGGCAGTTCAAACTGGTGGCAATTTAATTTCCAAAATCAATAGAAAAAAGGAAAAACACAATTTTATCAATTTGATGAACACAAAAAATCTTGACAAAGTCTAGCACTGTGAGTGATGAAACAAATGGATGAAAAATTAAGTAAGAGCCTCCAGCCCAGGATGTCTGCCAAGTTAATACAATACATCTACACAGACCTCTCACCTCACATTATAGGTAATGATGGAAAGCTCCAAGTTTTTCCACTAAAATGAGGAATAAAATAAGCATGTGTCTTCACAACCAATTTTCAACATGTTACTGAAAGTCCTAGCCAATGCAGTAAAGTAAGAAATAAAAATAAAATGCAAAAAGTAAAAAGAGACACTCTGTGGAGCAGCAAAGATTGCACAGACACACAGCAGCTCAGGGGACACCACCAGCTTCTCCTATGGCTGCAGCTCCTGCAGTCCTCAGCTGGCAGGGAGGCCATCTTCCCAGAGTGAGTTGAGAGGATTCTGTAGAAGCCTGTGCACCACTGGTGATCTTGTCTGGAGAAGAGACTTGTGGTCCCTGCTGACTCTTATTCCATTGAGGCAAGTTGTCCAGGGACAGAGTGTCTACTTAACTTTGTGAATGGAGGGAACATTGCTCCCTCCCCCACCAGGGGGAAAGTGCCACCTTCTCATATTAATGGGAGTGGAAGCTGACACAGCTAGTGCATGTCTGGGATTTTTTTATCACAGGAGAAATATATGATTTCCATTGACTTTGAGTCCTGGAAGAGGAGCTGGTGGGGGCAGGGCACCCATTTCGCTCAGGGAATGGAGAGCATGTTGCCTTCCAGCCCTATCCCAAGGTCAGGGACAGAGTAGTTCTCTGGATAGAGCAGCACAGAGGGCAGAGAGTGGATGCCCTACAATCTGACTACAGGAATCCTGCATCCTGTGACTGGGAATCCTGGGACTATGCTATAAGCCAGGAGGACTGCATGTTCAGGCTACAGAGCGGGCAGATTTTTTTGTATACTTCATGCACTTGAGTGAGTTGGGGGCAGGGTATAGGCACAGAGAAGTTCATCTTGGCACAAAGGGTGGAGTCAGTGACCACAACAAACAAGGGGATCATCCACTCTCTTCTGCTGGATACAGAGGGGAGATACCACGCATATTTTGGGTGTTACCCTGGACTTTGACTCACACACAAATGCTGACCAGAGCTCCCTGGTCCCACTCAGCACACACCTCTAGATATCCACTGAAGGTGCAGGCATCTCCCTATACCTAGGGGACACATTCCCAATAACAAAGACTTCAAAGGAGATACCCACAAGTGCTTCTCTAGATATGAAAAAATCATAAATATGAGATATTAACAAGGAACACAATATGAAACACCAAAGAGAACACAATAATACTTCAATATAAGACTTTGAAGATGAGGATCTTGACAAAGTGCCTGAAAAGGCATTCAAAAGACTTATTGAAGGATTACTCAAGAATACAGAGAAGCAATTACATGAGATAAAGGAATTGATGCATGCTATGAATGAGAAATTCAGGCAAGAAATAGAAATATTAAAGAACAATCAAATTGAAATATTAAGAAATGAAGAATTCAATATGTCAAATAAAAAATACAGTGAAAAGCATGAACACCATTCTCAATGGTGCCAAAGAAAGTATCCAAGCTGAAAGACAAAGGTTTTGAAATATCGCAGTCTGAGAAAAGAAAGGAAAAAATTCAGAAAAATGAAAACAGTGTTTAGTCTAGACACCATTAAGGACAAACTACACATGTCTTAGACATTCCTGAAGGAGTGGAAAACCAGAGTAAATTAGAAAACTTACTCAGCAAAATAATAGAAGAAAATTTCTGAAATTTGGACAAAGATATGGACATCCAAGTACAGGAAGCACATAGAATCCCAGATAGACATGATCAGAGAAGGCCTTTGTCACTATACAGAATATTCAAACTTTCAAATGTAAAACACAAAGAAAAGATACTAAAAAGTACAAGACAGAAATGCAAGATTATCTTTAAAAGAGCTCTAGATTGACAGCAGATTTCTCATCAAAAACCCCACAGAAAAGGATAGAACAGAGAGACATAGTCCAAGTTCTTAAGAAAAACAAAGCTGTTGGGCTAGAATACTGTATCCAGCTCAGCTCTAATTTATAAATTAAAGTTAATAAAGACTTTCCAAAACAAGCAATCTTGAAAAAAAAAAAAAACTTGTCCTCCTAAAAGTGATACTTAAGGAAGTACTAAACACAGCATCATGAAAGAATGTGAGGCCAAAAATCTAGTATTAGTACAAAGTAATACTACAAATTAGTAATACAAATCAACCAATAGAATATTTGTGGAAAAAAAGTACAAAGTAATAGTACAAAACAAACAGTAGAATATTTGTGGGGAAAAAAAGGCAAGAACAAGTCATCACTCACCAATAACAATCTTTTTTTTTTCTTTTGACAGAGTTAGACAGTGAGAGAGAGAGAGAGACAGAGAGAAAGGTCTTCCTTCCATTGGTTCACCCCATAAATGGCCGCTATGGCTGGTGCACTGCACTGATCCAAAGCCTGGAGCTAGGTGCTTTCTCCAAGTCTCCCATGTGGGTACAGGGCCCAAAGACTTGGGCCATCCTCCACTGCCCTCCTGGGCCACAGCAGAGAACTGGACTGGAAGAGGAGTGACTAGGACAGAATCCAGCACCCCAACCAAGACTAGAACCTGGGGTACTGATGCCACAGGTGGAGGATTAGCCTAGTGAGCTGCAGTGCCAGCTACCAATAACAATCTTGAATTTAAGTGGAATAAACTCTCCAACTAAAAGATAGACTGGCTGAATGGATTAAAACAAAGACCAATATACATGCTGCATAAAAGAAACACTCCACACCAACAAAGCTACACAAAGACTGAAAGTGATAGAATGGAGAAAATTATTCTATGCTAATGGAAATTAAAAAATGAGCAGGAATGCCTAGCCTAATATCAGACAAAATAGACTTTTGTTCAGAATTAAGTTTTATTTCACTTGCTAGAAACTATGGAAAACATTTACATTTTCCCATATTACAGCACAATATTGCAACAGAATATTTCTTGCCATAAATAAGATTTTGCTGACTTATATAACTGAAACAATGTATTTTGTTCTTCAAGGCAAAGCAAAATGACTCAGTAAATGATTGTTTAAAATTTTAAATCCAGAGATAAACATATGGCTTCATTATTAGCATTATTATTCTATAGTCCAGTACTAAATTATATTCATAACCAATTAGCACCCATTTATAAAGATCCATTCTTAACATTGTTTGGTCTGTTAGAATACAGCAGAAAAATTAACACACTTCAGAAACATTAAGCATCCATTTTTGCTACGTATTAAACTGTGGTAACTAGACCACAGTACATGGTTCTGATTCATGTTTATTATCCATAAACTTGTTTTCAAACACTTTTGTCAGTAATCTAGGAATTCTGACTATTTAAAATCAAATGATCATTATTTTTATGTCCGAACAGAAAATAATCATTAAAACTCATTTAACTAAATGAAAACTTAAGTTCACTGGCACAAAACGTATTTTCTAATGAACTGTTCATTTCCTACAGTAGCTAGTTTGAAACAAATGTACAGAAAACAGAATCTATGCTACTAGGAGATGAAATCATCTCAGAAATTAGTTTTTAGGATTGGTCTTAATTATTTCAGAACATACTAGAATATAATCTAATTATTATTTGAATTATATACAGAAAAATAAAAACACAGAATGACTTGTTACCTGTATTGAAGATTCTAATTACTGAACAGGTCTAAGTTTAGACTAATGTATGGTTATTTGAAATATTACACAGAAAGTTTAAAGTAATGGTTGTTTTCTCTTAAAGTGCAAATAGATTTTCAATACCATATGTCTATGATTCAGAATGTCAAATTACAGCATCACTGACACAGGTTCTATGGCAGGAAAGCAGTATTTGGTCTGCTGTGAAGTACAATCAGGAAAGAACATTTTTTTTGTTTTGATATCCAGGGAAAAGTCTGGTCCCCAAAATAAAAGGGTCATTACTTGAAGAGAGGAATATTGCTCTTTACTGAGACTTAAAAGCATTATCCCTACTATTAAGAATAATGTAATACCTTCTCCCTCTTATATATTACTATCATTACACATGGGAGCATATATAAAAATACCAGAGATTACATAGTGACTAAGCAACTTTGGAACAAATTTATAGACTAAGTCACACCATGCATAAATCTCTTATAGTTTAACTCTTTATTCATACCTACATAAATTTTCCTTAAGCACACTGTTAAATTTCAAATAATGTAATAAAAACTATGACTGCAAACAGAAGTTTCAAGGCTGAGCACAGGAAAAGTATTACACTGTACAACTGTGATACTTCTACACAGGCCTCTTAATGACACAATCAATTGGAGATAGGATTGTATCAGTGAATTGGTTGACATCCATCATTTCCTGCTGACAGGAACTGTGTCTCATGCTTTCATAGGCCTTAAAGGTTACACTGGCCAGATTTAGCAATGTGTTTAGTTTTTCCATAGCAAGACAACCAAACACTAGTGGACCATGGCAGTGGAGAATAGAAACATCTCTATTAGTACCACTGATAGGACCATGTGGAAATGAAGCCCAAAGTGGAAGCCAGCAACTAAGTGCAGTGACACCCACCAGTTTCTGCTGTATGGTAACAGCAGTGTATAAAAATAAAACTCCTCCCTGAGGAAATCCTTCCAAAATAATTCTGTTAGAAGGAATGCCACTCATCATTCTTGATCTAACAAAACCTTTACATTCTCTGCTGCCTGTTTAATTCCAGATTCATCCTCCTGTGATTCTGGTGGAAGTCCAATATTATCAAACCAAGAAGGCATAGCCATGTTTATATTTAATGTAACAGGCATAATGGGAGCATGTAGGCAGCTACATTTGGTATGTGAACTTGTGATACCTGCAAAGGCTTCTGCCCATCCATGCCAAGTATCTCCTAATCCATGAAAGAAAATTACCACAGTGGCAGCCTTCCGGGTGCGAGGCATGATGGCTAACAGTGGAGCAGACATGGTGTTACCACACATACACAGACTAAGTCGACAGCATGTCGAAAGTGGAAGGGAGAAAGAGTATCTGGCCTCAGCCCAAGGGTCTGCCAGCAGTGAGTCCCCAGAGCCCTACTTGGAGTGTGCTCAGTCATGTAGACACTAAGCCAGAGAAAATAGACTTTAAGACAGAAACTGTTGGTGCCAGTGTTGTGGTATAGAGGGTAAGACCACTGCCTGCAGTGCCGGCATCCCATATGGGTGCTGCTTTGTGTCCCAGCTGCTCCACTTCTGATCTCCCCATAAAATTATTTTGCCATCTCAAGAACATTATATATCACTGGGCAGGCCTATTTTTAATGAGATGGAATACTCCCTACTTCTCTGAAGATGTCTTTCACTATACAAATCAGGCTCTGCCCACTTAAGAGTTGGAAGCACCACTGTTGAGGTTTTGGAGGCAACAGAGCTGGAGGCAGAGGTGGCTGGTGGGGGGGCTCCCAGAACTGTAACCAGGCTGCCATCCCTCCACTCTTCCTCTTTCCCATCACCTCTTGTCTTGAAAATAACTTCTTTACTCCAAAAAAGTGGTGAGGGCAGTAGCCATCAGTGCTTCACTCCCTCTCAGCTCTCTCACCTGGGAGGGAGCCCAGGGCAAGTCCTGGCTGCCAAGGTACAACCCCAGGCATCCTTTTTTACACCTGGGATGCCCCCATGATAGGCAAGATTGCCACCACTGAGTCTATCATCTCCACGTTCCTCGACACCAAGAGGCTCATGAGCAAGTGATGGCTGCAGACCTTCAGTCAGAGCCTGTAGGAGACATGGGCAGAGCATTACACACCACTGGCTCCTAGAGAAGCTGTAGAAGGGATCAGGTTACCATCATATTCCTGTGGGCATCAACCACAAACTGGACCCTCTGATTGCACTGAGCAGTCAGGAGGTATTCAGGCTTCTACCTGAATACTAACTTGTACTCTGGGTTGACCCCTATGAAGTGTCCTACAGAGTCAGACAGGATGACTCCACCAGAGTGCTGTAGGAAGCCTTGCCAGCAGGAGGCAGTGCTCAGAACAGCACCAAGGTGCAAATGGTAGACAGCAGAATCTGCTCAAAGGAGGGTTCTCTTCAGTAGAAAAAAAAAAAAAAAACCTTCCAAAAATTACAATATACTGACTATCAGTCTAAGATATAGGCTATGGAAAGATGTCTTTTAAATTTGATTTTTGTTTTGTGTGAGCTCCTCTTGAGGATACATTATGGAACTTAAACAATGTCATGGCTGTGAAGATCTTGCACAAGATAGAATAGTCAAATAATTTTTAAGTGCCAAAAGCCATGGTTTGTACAGTCTCTTTCAATGACTTAGTAGCCTTTGAGACCAAGTAAATGAACACTTTATTTCCTGGAGAGTTAAATGCTATGTTTCAGTTTCTCCCAGGCATTATACCTAAAGTTTTATATCAGTCCCTTTAATGAAAATCAGGATTTCAATGAATCTTTCTTTGCAGTATATCTTGCAGAAAATTTTCACTAACACTTGAAAATTATCATTATTTCCTATTGTAGCTCAACAGAAAACATCAATATCTTTAAAATGATGGTACTGGAAAAAAATTTTTGACAGGCAGAGTGGACAGTGAGAGAGAGAGAGAGACAGAAAGAAAGGTCTTCCTTTTTCGTTGGTTCACGCTCCAATGGCTGCCATGGCCAGCACGCTGCAGTTGCTTCACTGCACTGATCTGAAGGCAGGAGCCAGGTATTTATCCTGGTCTCCCATGGGGTGCAGGGCCCAAGCACTTGGGCCATCCTTCACTGCACTCCCGGGCCATAGCAGAGAGCTGGCCTGGAAGAGGGGCAACTGGGACAGAACCTGGCACTCCGACCAGGACTAGAATCCAGCATGCTGGTGCCACAGGTGGGGGATTAGCCTATTGAGCCATGGCGCTGGCCACTAGCAAGCATTTTACCACCCATATCTTCTATATTTAATCCCAATTCCAACTAGATAAATTAGGTCCTATTTCTGTACTCATTTTATAGAGGAGGAAAACGGAGGTTAAGGAAATAACTTGCTCAAAGTCACAAAACTAGGTAACACAGTCGAGCTTTCAGCCATGAACAAGACCAGACTCGAAGAACTTTCAACCATTACACCCATTTTTACCCACTGCTATCTGATTTTTCAAATTCTTACACATTTCTCCCAGTCACCTTCTCTTCTTCACACACTGTTGCTTTCAACTCAAAAGCCAATAGCACTTGACAGCAAAAATGCCTTGAGGGGGCTGGCACTGTGGTGCAGAGAGGTAAGCCACTGCCTGGGATGCCCACATAAAGTGTCTGGCTTCCAATCCAGCTTCCTGCCAATGCACATCCAGGGAGGCAGCAAGTGATGGCTCAAGTACTGGAGTTCCTGCCACCTACAAGGGAAACAAGAATGGGTGGAGCTCCTGGTTCTAGCTCTGCCTGTTGCTGGCATTTGGGAAGTGAACCAGTCGACAGTCATCTCTAGTTATGCAATTGTAATCTAGAAACAAACCACATCTAATTTACTTATTCTGAATTTGATGGTGGGTACAGCAGTATTAAATGGTCTCAATTTTTCTTCAAATGATTTTCATGTCAGAGCCCTCTCACTTCTAATACAACTGTATTCTTAACAGAGAAAATTTAGTAACACAGAAAGACCAGGCCGCAGACTGATTCAGCAAGAGGACAAATGTACTAAGATGCTTTGGAAATCTCCTGTTTATATCAGGCAGCTATCTATAATCCATCATCTGCAAAAAAAAAATGTAATCAGAAATGAAACATGTGAGAGCTGTGTTAATAGCATTGTTTAAAAATTCCCCAGAGAAATACTGTATAGCATTTTTAAAAAATGAAGTAAATCTGTATTGCTGATAGAGTAAGTCTAAAATTCACTGTAAGAGTGAATTTTGCAATTTTGTATACTCATACAGTAACATTCTAAAATTTAATGAAAGTTGAATGAGAAGTTTTACTTTCTATCTTTATTTGAACTTTTTGTTACATTTTACCTTTTTTAAAATAACACCTCCATACAAAGTCTTCTCTAACTTGAAAATTAGGTCTTATCCTTCACAGGTGAGAGATTGGAAACAAACAAACAAACACGGGCTGATGCTGTGGTCCAGTGGATTAAAGCCCCAGACTGCAGTGCTGGCATCCCATATGGGTGCCAGTTTGAGTCCCAGCTGCTCCACTTCCGATCCAGCTCTCTGCTATGGCATGGGAAAGCAGAAGATGGCCCAAGCCCTTGGGCCCCTGTACCCACTTGGGAGACCTGGAAGAAGCTCCTGGCTTCAGATCAGCTCAGCTCTGGCCATTGTGGTCATCTGGGGAGTGAACCATCAGATGGAAGACTTTCTCTCTCTCTCTCTCTGGCTCTACCTTTCTCTGCAACTCTGATTTTCAAATAAATAAAAAAATAAATCTTTAAAAAACAGTAAAACTTGTTCTAAAAAAACAAAAACAAAAAAACACCTGGTGATTTATAAGTTCTCAAAGATTGTAAAATGGAGATGAGTCTTTTGTTGACAATGATCAATGTCCACAATTCATTAAACATTGCACTTAATATAACTTACTTTTGTAGCAACTGCCCTTTTCCTCCATTATATAGGTTTCCCATTTGACACATTTCAGCTGGGTACATGGTTTCTTTTTTTTTTTTCTTTTTAAAGATTTATTTATTTATTTGAAAGTCAGAGTTGCAGAGAGATAAGAGAGACAGAAGGGTGTGTGTGTGGGGGGGGGGCTGTCTTCCATCCACTGGTTCATTCCCCAATTGGCCACAATGGCCAGAGCTGTGGGCACGTGGTTTCTTGAACTTCTTTGCTAGTTTGGACTCTTATTAAGTTCTGGCCTATACAATAGAACAGAAGTCATGCCTGAAACTTCTAGGTTGTGTCTGAAAGGGAGCATAACTTTTCCCTTTCCTGTTGTCTAGAAGATGACCGTAGAACTGCAGCAGTAACCTTTTTTTTTTTTTTAAGATATTTTATTTATTTGGAAGGGAGAGTTATAGTGAGAGACAGACATGGAGAGAAAGGTCTTCCTTCCATTTGTTCACTCCCCAAAGTGGCCACAACTGCCGGAGTAGCTGTGCCAATCTGAAGCCAAGAGCCAGGTGCTTCCTCCCAGTCTCCCATGTGGGTGCAGGGGCCCAAACACTTGGGCCATCCTCCACTGCCCTCCTGGGCCACAGCAGAGAGCTGGATTGGAAGAAGAGCAACCAGGACTAGAACTGGTGACCATATGCAATGCTGGTGCCACAGGCAGAGGATTAACCTAGTGTGCCACGGGGCCAGCCCCAACAGTAATCTTAAGACCATAAAGATGACAGCTAAGTGATCATTGAAACACAAAGTTGCTGATGAATGCCAGTGCACCACTTTTCAGCGTCCATGTGAGAGAAACAGACACCACATTATTTTGCTTTTCTGTCCAGGCAGTCAGTATCTTACTGCACAGGTACGCACACAATCAGGAAGGTTAGTCTAGTGTTCTAATTCAATACTGTCTCATTTTAAAGCTAAGTTTATTATAATTGATGATTGAAAAATTAACCTATGTGTATTAAGTGTTAAAATAGAAAACAGGACTACTTAACAAATCTTGGTTTTTCGAGTAGAAGTTTGAAGAACAGCCTCACCCATGGTTGCTAGACCCAATTCTGACTTGTTAAAGGTGTAAACAACAGATTTAAAATATCATGAGACTGCCAAAAATAAGATGTACTAAATGACCAAATCTACTTCAAAGATGAAACACAATGAAGGAAATATGACTAAAGGGAATCATTAACCATAATAAACCATAAAATCATCTTTAAAAATAACATCCCACATCATGAGTACAAAGCATTAATGGAAATAAATTTATAAAAAGAAACAAGGCTTATTTCAACAAAGTGATCTTTTTGGCAGTTATGATTGAAAATTTCACGATGTTTTTAATTTATCATACTGGTATGTCTTAACAGATTTCATTGTCTTCTTCTTAGCAAAGTCCTCATGTAATTACCGTCAGACTAAAGATAAATGATGAACAGTGAGATGGAAGAAGAAATATATAGACACCAGGATCAGCTATCATTCTATAGAGAATCACTTCTTTAAGAATCAATGGGATTATAGACTTCTGGGTAAAAGTGACACAGCTTTTTAGAGAATAGATACAAACCAACAAAGTAATGTAAAAGTAAACTATTCTCCTGAACAGTCCAGATACATATTTTGTATTTTTTTCCCATGTGTCTTATTTCTTGGATACATAAGGACAGTAAGATTTACCTTTGGGAAATTTTAACTTCATTGCACATACCATTTCTGCCTCTACCGTATAGTTTATCTTTTCAAAAGCATACATTATTCTTTCAGACATTTGCACATTATCCTTTTGGTCAGGCTTGCACTGGGTAAATGTAGGTATCAGGTGAAAAAGGTGAAAACCAAGACACCTAATTATATTCAGTATGTGCTACAACCCATTTCCAACAGATTTTAAGGAGTCATAGGCTAAACTGTACCAGATCACTAGATTGCGAGGCCAACCAACACTGTTGAGTTCACAGAAAACATCTCTACAGTTCTAAATTTAGATTATTCTTTTCTTCGGTATGGAAAGAGAAAATCTTTGGAGCACTCAAGTTGTTTAAAATTTACAAATATTTTATGCAATAAGATGTTCCAGAAATGATCCATTGGCACCAAAGCAGATCAAAAGATTAAGATACACAGGGTGACTTTCCATTCTTAATGTGCCCTTAAGATTAGAGACAAATCAAGGCAGAAGTCACAAGTAACAGCTGAAGAAAACAGTGTAGAAATAATTTTATATCTGCACGCAGACATTCTCTTTAAAAAGTTGTTCTTTGAGAGCCACCTGGATGGCTCAACAAGATGGAGTTAAGAGGAACATAGAACCTACTCTGTTTCACCTTCCTCTTTCTTGTTCTTCTACAATTGGAAAAAGAATAGCTATAAAAAACAAATGACACAGTTACAGGAAAAATCACACATAGATAATTAGATATAAACTGTGTTTATTTAATTATTCTTTTAAATAATGAGAAGCCAAAAGTCACAAAGTATAAGGAGAATTCTATTCTGGACATAGCTAACATTTATACTGTCCATACTATACATACACCAGGCACAGTTCAAATGATTAAATATATACTTCCACCTCTCTAATCCACAGTTCCAAAAACACTCTGAAAGTCAGACATTTGTTTGAGGTGGGGCTGGAGGTGTGCAACCCCACTGGATGACAAGACTGGACTTGAAGTGATGTGAAGCTAATTTTAATCTATCCCATATAATGTAACTACTCATGTATCATTGCTGGAATATTAATATTCTATATTATTAAGTACTTAGACATCACTGTATTAGATTACCTATAGGTTATGTACTACAGTACTAATTTTTAAATTCTGAAATATTCTGAAGAACATCAGCCCCCAAGGACTTCAGATAAAAAAAGTGTAGATTTGTATCAACAATCCCATTTTGCAATGAGCAAACTGAGGGTAAAGGAATCTAAGATCAAAGCAGCTAATAACTATTGAGACCATGATGTTGAACTTCAGCAATTACGACCCTGGGCTGCAAACCATAAATAGAACCTTTCTGTTGTACATGATGCAGATTGGGGAGGCCTTAAAAATGTTCTAGTCATAATGATCAAAACTTCGAACGCAAGACACCATTCCCAAAAAAGATTTTTAAAACCTGAGTCTTCAGGGAAAGAACAGAAAGCATTAGACTACAAGGAAAAACAAGCTTTGTGGAGAAGCTCCAGGTGGCTCCATCCCAGCTGCTGTGTATATCCAGTGATATGGACAAGAATGCTTGAGCACGTGCACTGTTGCTCGCTCCTAGCGCCCCAGAAAAATCAATATTAATACCACGATGTAAAGAAAGCTGTGTGTGAGAAAATAAAAGTAATCCTAACATAGCCTTCACACCTGTAGAGAGAGCTCATGGCAAATTTTTCTACAGTCTCCTCAGGAAGCCCTGTTCAGTCACTAAGGATACCTGAAATGCCACCCTCTGGCCTCTTCCCCTCAAGCTACTGGAGGAAGTTGAACAGATCTCACAGGCATTTTGTCTCAGGGTGCTCCCCCCTCCCCAGGAGGCCTGGGACCCCACGGGGTCAGAGGGGGGACCCCACTTGGCTGCACAATGGCGGCTGGAAGTGCGGCTGCCTGCCCGACCGGACTTCCGCCAGCAGGGTCGGCTCCAGGCAGCTGCTGGCATCAGCCCAGGAGAGGAGGAAAGCTGAGTTCTGGGGATCCTGAGAACAAGCCCCACAGCCAGCAAAACAGGAAGTGCTTCTGGAAGACTGCGGGGGTGAGAGTATGCAAACTGAAAGGGTTTACAGAAACAAGAGGAAACACCACAGAGGCAATCTTCTATGTGTATTTGCATTGGAATGGAAAAAAAAAAAAGAGGTTCAAATGTCAAAATAAAGAAGAAATGCTAAGCTTCAAATATGGCCAGGTCTGTACACATAATCTTCTTAGAAAGTAATCACTGTTGCTATTTACTTATTAGCCCATTAGCCTTGTAATTCATGTGTTTATCAGATGGTATAGAATTGTGAGAAACTAGAGTGCTGCTTCCCTTTAAGATATATTTTTAACATTACAGAAATTTAAAAGGCCGGCACCGTGGCTCAACAGGCTAATCCTCTGCCTGGCGGCGCCAGCACACCAGGTTCTAGTCCTGCTTGGGGCACAGGATTCTGTCCCAGTTGCCCCTCTTCCAGGCCAGCTCTCTGCTATGGCCTGGGAGTGCAGTGGAGGATGGACCAAATGCTTGGGCCCTGCACCCCATGGGAGACCAGGATAAGCACCTGGCTCCTGCCTTTGGATCAGCGCAGTGCACTGGCTTCAGTGTGCCGGCTGCGGAGGCCATTGGAGGGTGTACCAATGGCAAGAGGAAGACCTTTCTCTCTGTCTCTCTCTCTCTCTCACTGTCCACTCTGCCCATCAAAAAGAAAAAAAAAAGAAATTTAAAAATTTTCTTAGTGAAAAATTGTATGTAACAAATTTATATGACTTGATTGTTATAGGGGCAAGTGTCCTAAATATTAATTAAAAATGCAACCTAATATATTACAAACCACCTCATGCTCCCCAATTCTGAGGAACATATATTTTCACAATGTCACGTGTCAGTACTAAATTATGACCTATAGTTGATTTCAAAAGTAACTTTCTAATTATTACACAGAGAAGACAGAATGTGGCAAATTGATGTTTGACATTTTCTGCTATTTCAAGGATGGATCTGCTCAAGAAGTTACCATCTCTTTTACACTGGAAAAAGCACATTTTGTTGCAGTTAGTTTTAAATCCTCAATCACTTTAAAAGTTAGTGATTGTCTAGTATTAATGCTCATGACCACTTCTAATAAGAACTACATTCTTCCACGTGTCAGTTTTTTATGCGTAAAGATCTATTTCTGTCTCTGAGTATGTTATGATCATTATATAGTAAAATATCATCCAAACTAATAAAAATTAGTGTGAAAAGAAAAAAAGTACTTTCTATAAACGTTGAACATTTTAGAATAACAATGAATATGAATGTCAAAACTGATAAATCAGGTACAATTCAATCAACTATAATAGATTGAAAATATATTAAAGTTAAAGGAGTTTACACCCATGTTACTTGTCAATTATCTTCAAGTATTTGCTCTTTAATATACCTCAAAATGAAAAATCACAAGTGGTATATCAAATAAAAGACTACACAAATGCAAAGATAAAAATGTACCAGTTAGATATAAGCAATGAGCCTGTATATTTTAGTATGTAACTATATAGTATAAAAAGCTACACATAAATCAGTGATGATCATTCTGCAACCAAGATAGTTATGATTAATTCAGTTCCATGCACTGAAATTATAAAAAAAAGACACACTATACCTAACCACATATTAAATAGAGTAATTCTATTTTTAGAATGTAATTCTACATTTACTAGATCTTTGCTTATAGATGAACAGCATAAAAGTGATTCTCAGGTATTTTTCTGGAACAGGAAAACCCCTTCAAAATTATGTTCCTTACACAGAATGTACATACTTAGGGAACATCTTTTTGCACTGATAGATTGTAAATAATCCTATTGTAGTAACATATCTAAATGGTCTTATCACTTGCAACAACCAAAGACAGAGTAATGTCCTTAGGATAAAGAGGAAAAACTGGACAAGGAGCAGTTACAGACCTTTCTCCAACAGGATCTAGCAAGTAGCTTTCAACATACACACAAGTTAATAACGTATCTGTTTCAAGAACCCAGTTTATTTATAGACATAGTCATGAAGGATTTCTTCCCCAGTTATCCACCATTTAGTGCAATGGTGCAAGCAGTTTTTCTCACCACAGTTTCTGGGTGCCTCTCTTGCACTTGCCCATTTTGTACTGATACATTTTGTTTTTCTTAAAGACCTTAAAGTTTTCAGTTTCAAAATCCCCAAATCTGGATCTTATTCTATTTATGATTTACTCAATATTGAATCTATAATAATTTGATGGCTAATTTCCAAACTGCTTCATTTCACTTGTAGGCTATCTTCAAACAAATGGTAATTTGTATTGTGCTTATAAACTATTCATTGATATACTGAGAAAATGGAAATCCAAGTTCCCCTTCAGTGAATAATCAAACATCCTATCACATTGTTTTGAAGTCTTCTATACCGGATTTAAATAGTACTTGTAGTGTCTGGTGGCAGTGGCAGGGCTGCCTTGGGCCTCTCTCTAATCCCACTGTCATCCCCTGAAATGCGAAGACAAAGGAACATAAGTTGGACAAAAATGGGAGGTGACACATTGGAGCTTGGATCGGGGCCCTGCCTCATCCACCCCTTCCCTATAGTGTCCTTGCTCTCTGGCTCCCACTCATGTCACCACTCTGCTTGCTTCTCCCAGGCCCTTCCCCTCCAGCTTGGTCCCTCCCCTTTCTTCACCTTCTGCTCTCATGGCTTCCAAGCTCTCCAGCCTCCCTGGCTCTGTTTTCTTTGCCATCACCTCATCCCTCCAGTGCCCACCACCCCTATAAGTATCTCCCCAGTCAGCCTCACAAGCTGCCCCCACCTGAGGACCAACTGAGGTTCCTAGGACCCTGCCATCTGTTGCATGTTCTGTGGCTTTGCAGGGATACTGTCCTTAACCTGCACCTACCTGGAGCTCATAGGTAATGTGAATCTTCTTGGCTTCTGTTAAGAGCAGTAGCCACTCAAGCCTTTAGAGCAATTGCAGTACATCCATGTCCTGGGTCCTCCTAGTGTCTCTGGTGCAGGTGGTGCAAACTTACCCTAGCTGTGTCTCCCAGACTATCAACACCACCATGGGAGCCTGCCTTCATCCCCCGCCCCAGCCCCACATGGACACATTGACACAAAACCCCCAGACATGACCATGTCAGAGATGCAGTCCTGAAGTGATAGCACAATTCAGTTCAAATATTGTTTCACCTGGAGGTCACCAACAACTTTGGCACAGGGAGAACAAGCAGCTGCCCAAAGTGGGTCATGTTGGTGGGAGCAAGAGGTTCTGTGAAGATGGTATGATTGATGAAGTGATGAAAAATGAGGCAAACAAGGCACCTCCTGGTGTCTAATTGTTCCAAGACAAGGACTAAAAGGAAAGAAAAGAAATGATGATAATAGTTATTTGAAAAAATCATGAAAAAGCAGACAACTTTGGCACTGAAACCATAATGAAATCAATAACCTGTACCTCATGTCAGGCCAAGAAACATGAGACACATAGGAGTGGAGAATTTTTGTTCACCCAGATGTTATTTGAGCCCTCAAAAAGATAAAATTAAAAATTAGAACTTGTAAGGCGTCTCATAGATTATCAGACACTGTAATCATGGTGTTGAAAATGGGTGCAGTTGAAGAAATTGAAGACATGCATCAAAGTACCAAGATAATGCAGAGTACAAGCAGAGAATGAAGGCTTAGATTTGATCTTGAGGTTTTCCAATACTATTGACTGAGTAGGACTTTGCAGAAACACTGGCAAAGGGTGACCAGATTTATTTGAAGACAGGTACCTTGAGATATCAGAGAAGGCTTGGAAATGTAACAATCCCAAAAGTTGGCCCTGGGTAAGTTTTTCATTTGTCCAAGTAAGATTATGACATAAGCACTCAATAGATTGATGGGGGCATAACTGATTTTATTAAGTTGTTAATATGGATAATAGCTTTTTAGTGGGCAAATAACTGGTTATTTTACAGTCATACATCAGGGGGGTTTGAAGCAATGGTAATGGTTCTTTGTTTTATAGTGAAGGGAAAGAAATTGTACTGGAGCTTTATAAATTAAGTGGAGAAAAGATTTCAAGATAAAAACAGACTAAATGAGAGGACAAAATGTCAGACAAGTTGATGACAATTTCATTTATAATTAGTGCTGTGTGTTCTGAGAAATATAAAGACCAAGGAACATAAACTAAAAATCTAAGGGGTTCCAAGGCTGGAATTTCAGTCTTGCTGCTTGAGCTGGCTCTGGACTTGAGGCGCTGCCTCTCCCACTTTCATCTCTGATCCTTGTTCTCCCCTCCTGCTCTGGTCTTCCCTTTTCTGGCCTCCCCCAGGTCCATCCCCTCCAGCTCAGCCCCTCTCCTTTCATACTCTCCCATTTAACAATGCCCATTGCTTCCCTACCTCCCTCTATGTGGTTCCCTCTGGGTCTGTCCCTCCCTCTGGTGTCTTCCCACTGCCATTTCCCATCATCATTCCCTGCCATAGTCAGCCTCCCCTAATATCTTCAGGGCTGCAGTTGTCCAGCAGGCCCCTTAGCCCCTGCAGGACCAGCTACAGCTCTCAGGACACTTCCTCCTCTGCCCCATGCCCTGCAGCTTCACAAGAACAACCTTTTCCCACCCCTGACCCTTGACCCTACACAACCACTACCCCTCATCAAAAAAAAAAAAAATACTGCTGAGGTATGGAGTCTGAGAAAAATGTAACACAGCTTTGGGGGGGGCCTCACTGCTTCTGGAGCCAGGGTGGCGCAATCTTGCCCTAGCCATGTTCCCTGGCCTGTTGCCACTACAGCCACATCCTGTCAGATGTTCTTACAGTCTTCCCCTGGCCACACTGCTGCTGGCCATCCATACTAAGGAGGAGATTTGAGAAGAGGAGCCTTGCTGGGAAACTCCTGAATGCTACAGTGTCCAAATTGCTGCCTTGGGGTGTCTTGAATGACATAGATCCCAGGCATACAAGTTTCCCTATGTGCTATGCTCACTGTCTTCTCCAAAACTACACCACCAAGATGACCCAGGCGTGGTTGATTGGGAAACTGTGGATCACTCTATAATTCACATCCACCTTTGTGAAATCACTGGCAGTGAAACTGATTTTGTATACTGGTCTTGGAATAGTCAGACCCAGGTGGAACAATTAAATTTGTAGTGAGTGCACATGTATGGGTTTACACATACACATACAAGCCCACACATTCACCCCACAGGTGAACAAAACTCACCAAGGATGCAGCAGGAGCTGGAACCTGGGACTGCATGAAATCCCTGGGCCTTTGCTACATTTGTGGAAAATAGAGGTGAGCGAGACTGACACTGGAATGGAGGGGATGAGATTCTGGTGGTAACTGTGATGCCTGCTGTTGCCCAGACAGGGGTTTCCTGTTATCATCAATCCTGGGAGGTTCAAGGCCTGCAGGTAATCCTGTCTCCTGCACCCTGGCTATGGCCTAATTATTGTCAGCAGCATCTTCAGTGTTACCTGCATGAGTATCAGAAAGTGTGCTGGAGAATTTGTAGTATTTTTCAATTTAACTTCTTGCCTACTTTGAATACAGGGTCCTTGTTCCTTCTCTTGCACACAGTATAGGTTAAGCCAGGTAGGGGTCCCAGCTAGGGGTCCCAGTGGTGATTAGCTCGCTGTTGACTTTCCTTTTATCCAAAGAGGACTACTTAGGGTACAACACAAGCAGAACCAGAGAGAAGAAGAGCAGGGACAGAGCAGGGGCATGGTCGGATCAGCAGTGGCAGTGTGAGGCCTGATTTGTGGCAGGGTGTTTTAGCTCTAGGGATCTCAAGCTATGGTAATTGCAGGCCTAAGAACAGAATCCAGGAATCTTAGGAAACTGAATGAAATACGTAGGGACTTGAAGTGACATTGATTCAAAGTGAAAAGGCCTTAAAAGTTGTTGTGAAATACAGTTGTGGAATAGGAAAAGTAAGGAGCTAGAAACTTGCAGAGACCGTGTGCAGCATATTACAGAGTACATTGGCGCACCTGGACCTATGGCACACCAGCCACTTAAGTTTCCTCTTAACATGCCTTCTTCTTTTAAAAAAAATATTAATATAAATGGAACAGGCTGTATGCATTCCATAGCTATATAGTTTTGGGTTTGGTTTACTGTTGTTTTTCTTTTCTTTTGACAGGCAGAATGGACAGTGAGAGAGAGAGAGAGACAGAGAGGAAGGTCTTCCTTTGCCATTGTTTCACCCCCAATGACCTCCGTGGCTAGCGCACTGTGGCCAGCACATCATGCCGATCCGAAGCCAGGAGGCAGGTGCCTCTCCTGGTCTCCCATGTGGGTGCAGGACCCAAGGACTTCAGCCATCCTCCACTGCACTCCCAGGCCATAGCAGAGAGCTGGCCTGGTAGAGGGGCAACTGGGACAGAATCTGGCATCCCGATCGGGACTAGAACCTGGTGTGCCCATGCCACAGGTGGAGGATTAGCATATTGAGCTGTGGCGCCAGCCTACTGTTGTTTTTCAAGATATTTGTGATGCATTGATAGGTTATTTATTTGGTGCCTTTCCATTTTCTTGATGTAGACATCAATTGCTATAAACTTTCCTCTTAACACTGCTTTTTCTGTATCCCATACATTTGATATGTTCTATTGTCTTCATGTTTTTCCAGAAATTTTTTGATTTCTTTTGTTTCCTTACATGACCCACTGTTTATTCAGGAGAATGTTATTCAGTCTCCATGCATTTGCATATGTTCTAGAGATTCCTGAGTTTCTAATTTCCAGTTTTATTCCATTGTTGTTCAAGAAGATGTATGCTATGATTTTTATTTTTTTAAATTTGCTGAGACTTCCTTTATGGCCTAGTATGTTATCAGCCCTAGACAGTGTTCCATGCAGTGCTGAGAACAATGTGTATTCTGCAACTGTAGGTGGAAAAGTTCTGTATATATCTACTAGGTCTGTTTTATATAGTGTTGATTAACTCTGCTGTTTCCTTGCTGATTTCTATAAGGTTGACCTGTCCATTGCTGAAAGTGGGGTACTGAATTTTTCCATTACTATTGTATTGCAGTTTATGTCTCCCTTTATATTCCTTAACATTTATTTTAAATAGTCTGGTGCTCTATAATTAGCTGTATATACATTTATAATGGTTACATCCTCCTGTTGAATTGATCCATTAATTATTACATAGTGCCCACCTTTGTTTCTTTTAACCTTTTTTGTTAATTTTATCTGATATTAGGATGGCCACACAAGCTCTTTTTGGTTTCTGTTAGCATGGAATATCTTTTTTCTATCCTTTTACTTTCAGTCTGCATGTATATTTGTTGGTGAAATGTGTTTCTTGTAGGCAGCAAATAGATGTGCTTTGTTTTTATTTCATTCATCCAGTCTGTATCTTTCAACTGTAGAGTTGAGGCCATTTACATTCATTGTGACTATTGATAAGTAATGACTTTTTCCTGCCATTTTTTGAAAAATATTCCTATTTTTTACTTTGAATTTCCTTTGAACTTATACTGAGAGATTTTCTTCCTTTATCTTGTTTCATAGTGATGAGCATGTTTCTGTGTTTCTGTGTGTAGCACATCCCTAAGCATTTTTTGTAGGGCTAGGTGGGTGGTGACAAGTTCTTTCAATTTCTCTTTGTTATGGAAGGTCTTTTTTTATTTTTCATGTTATTGAAGGTCTTTATTTTACTATCATGCATAAATGAGAGCTTTGTAGGATATAGTATCCTGGGTTCTCAGGGTTTTTTCTCTTAAGACTTGGAATATATCTCACCAGTCTCTTCTAGCCTGTAGAGTTTCTGATGGGAAGTCTGCTATGAGTCTCGTTGGAGATCCTCTGGAAGTAATCTGGTGTGTCTGTCTTGCACATTTAAAAACTCTTTCTTTATGTTTTATTCTGGTGAGTTTGATTACAATGTGTTGTGGTGAAGATCTTTTCTGGTCATGTCTATTATGGGTTCTATGTGCTTCCTGTACTTGGATGTCTCTTTATTTTTCCAAATTAGGGAAGTTTTCTGTTATTATTTCACAAATCCTTTCTCTCTTTCCATGCCTTCAGGAACTCCTAGAACCCATATATTGGGTTGTTTGATAGTATCCTGTAGATTCCCAAGAGTGTTTTTTAGTTTTCTAATTTCCTCTTCTTGTTTTTGTTTGACTGTGTAATTTCTTGTGCTTTGTCTTATAAGTCAGATATTCATTCCTCTGCTTTGTTGTTTACATTTTAAAGGCATTCCACCACATTGTTTATTCTATTGAATTCTACATTTGATTTTGATTTCTCTTTAAGACCTCAATTTCGTGCCAGAAATTGCCTACTTGCATTTGCTTCTGATTACTTGTATGTAATATTATCATTTTTTAAAAATTCCATTGCTTGCATTTCTCCCATCTCTTCATCTTCACAATCTGGTATTGAAGTGTTTTGTTCTTTTTGGAGCATTATGTTGTCTTCTTCATTCTTGTTTCTTAAGTTGGTGTATTTGTTATTCAGCATTTGTGGAGACACTCATTGGTTTCTTCTTTGTTTTTCCACTGTGGAGGCTTTTATTTTTGTACTATGCTTCTGTAGATAACTGGAATTTCTGCTTTCAGTGAATATCTAGAGGCTTTAGTGGGTGTGGCCAGGGAGCTCTGTTCTGGTCTCTGGGGTGAAGGGCATATCTAAGGTGACACACCCAGGTTTGGTTTAGTAAATTCCTTTTTTGTAATTGGAAGGGGATTTTATTCTGATCAGCTTAGCTCCTCTCCTCAAAGGAGACCATTGCCAGAGTGCTAGCCCCATTGGGTATAATTTCATCTGCTCTTTACCAAGGACCACACAAAGGAGCCCTCAGTGTAAGCTCAGATTCCCCAGCAATGTCCCTCACCTGGTAACCAGAAATCTCTGAACATGTGGAGTCTCCCACAGTGACTGCCCAAAATTTCACCCAGACTGTGAGTTCTCCCACAGTCTGTTTTTCCCACAGTCACGGACACCCAGTCCCCTGTTAGGTCCTCCCAGCAGAATCAGGAGTCTCCAGTTGGCTTGTTGCTGGGCAAAGACACAAGCTGTCGCAGCTGCTATGTATGTCCAAAATGATGCCCCCTTTATCAGCTTGTTACAGGGATGCTGTTGTAAAGTGATAAGGGAGAGAAAAATGTGCCATTCCCTTTTTTCCCTTTTTTTCTCCTCTAGTTTGGAAGGTACACTATCCCCCATAGTGCTCCAAGCTGAGTTCTCTCTGGGCTCTTCCTGCAGCTTTATTGCCAGTGGCTTTGGCTGCTGTGGTCCAGTCTCATTTCACTTTCCAACACTGGTGTGCAGAATCTCGGCTGCTGGAGCCCTGAGATGTGGGCATCCATGCCCTCCTTGTAAGTCCACCATGTCCCTCCAGTTTCCGTAATTTCCTCTGCTGTTTTCTCCCTATCTCTTCCCTAAGGCTGTAATCTCTCCACTTTTTTAAAACTATCTTCTAGCCTGGAGCAGTAAGCTCACTCCCTACTCTGCCATCTTGGAAGCTCCCTCTCATATTTTGCTTACTGTGTGTACTATTAGAAGTTTTTTTTTTTTTTTTTTTTTTTTTTTTTTTTTTTTTTTTTTTTTTTTTTTTTTGTAGAACGGGGCCATCAAAGAAGGAGGTACCTTTCTCCGAAGGAAGGAGAGAACTTCCACTTTGACTATGACCCTGTTGGAATAAGATCGAAGTCAGCGAACCCTAAAGGCTTCCATAGCCCTGACAACTCATGAATAGAGCCTAGGGAGATTAGTGACGCCATGAACAGGAGTGTCAAATTGTTAAGTCAGCAACAGGAGTCACTGTGTACTTACACCCCATGTGGGATCTGTCCTTAATGTGTTGTGTAATGTGAAGTGATACTATAACTAGTACTGAAACAGTATTTTTATACTTTGTGTTTCTGTGTGGGTACAAACTGATGAGGTCTTTACTAATTATATACTGAAGTGATCTTCTGTATATAAAGATAATTGGAAATGAAAAAAAAAAAACAACCTGGTGTTAAATTGGAAATGGCATAGAAAATTAATTAATTTTTAAAAAATATTATGTAGGATCTCTGTCTTTAATGTGCTGTACACTGTTATTTAATGCTATAACTAGTAGTTTTTACACTTTGTGTTGCTATATGGGGCAAACTGTTGAAATCTTTACCTAATATATACTAAATTGATCTTCTGTATATAAAGAGAATTGAAAATGAATCTTGATGTGAATGGAAGGGGAGAGGGAGCGGGAAAGGGGAGGGTTGTGGGCGGGAGGGAAGTTATGGGAGGGGGGAAGCCATTGTAACCCATAAGCTGTACTTTGGAAATTTATATTCATTAAATAAAAGTTTAATAAATGAAAAAAAGAAGGTTTTTTTGTAGAAATGTTGGGATTTTAGGACAGTAAGGGGATATGAAGGACCAAAAATTTTGAAAAGGACCCTAAAATTTTGTTTATAAGAGGGAAAATCTACAGGAATTTATTTATAAAAGACAAAATCTATAAATCTAAATAAGTTCTTGCTATTTACCAACACAGTTTTCGAGCAAATATTGCAGTGTCTCAATATAACATAATGTAACTTTCAAAAATCTTGTTCAATTTGGTGTGCCAAAAGCTCAACATATGGGTAAGATAATATGTGGACTACAAATTGTGATTGATTTCATTGTTTCAACCTTCTTCTCTGAAAATCTGCATATGAAAGTTATAGAGTTGATGTACAAAATTCTAACAGGCATGATGAACTGATGATAAAGGCAGCATCCAAGAAGACTGCCTTTTTGAAAGTGTAAGTTTGTGCTTTTTGAAGCAGTTATTCAATATAGAGATATACACAAATGAGACACCTAAGAAAAATAAAATTTTAATGTGAGATAAAAATCAAATTATCTGGGAAATTCTATGTGTGTTACTCAGTTATTTTTAGGAAATAAGCCAAATGTGTAATATGTAGGGGAATACTAAAAAATGTGGTTAAATTGGGGCTAGTATTGTGGTATAGCAGCTAAAGATATTGACTACAAGGTGAATTTCCCAAATGGACACTGGATTGAGTCTTTGCTGCACAACTTCTATTCCAGCTCCCTGCTAATGGCCTTAGAAAATCATCAGAAGATATCCCAAGTGTTTGGGTGCCCTGACACCATTTTGAGAAAACTGGATGAAGCTCATGGCTTCAGCCTGCCAAGGGGCTGACTATTGCAAGTAACTGGATAGTGAATCAAAGGATGGAAAATACCTCCATCTCTCTGTCTCTGTCTTTGTTAATCTCTCTCTCTGTCTCTCTCTCTCTCTCTCTCTCTCTCTCTCTCTCTCTCTCTCACTGATTTTAAGTACATAAAACTTTAAAAAACATTGAATTTTCAATGCAAAATGAGTATGAAAATTGGTGGGCCCACCATCAGAAAAAATTTAATAATATAAAAATATATGTATATATATTCTCCCCCACCCCAGAACAGAACATGGCAGGCATACCTAGTGTGTTCTGTAAGTTTTCCAGTATAAATTTTTTTTGACAGGCAGAGTGGACAGTGAGAGAGAGAGAGACAGGGAGAAAGGTCTTCCTTTTGCTGTTGGTTCATCCTCCAATGGCCGCCACGACTGGTGCACTGTGGCCAGCGCACCACACTGACCCAAAGGCAGGAGCCAAGGTGCTTCTCCTGGTCTCCCATGGGGTTCAAGGCCCAAGCACTTGGCCATCCTCCACTGCAGTCCCTGGCCACAGCAGAGAGCTGGCCTGGAAGGGGGGCAACTGGGACAGAATCCAGAGTCCCGACAAGGACTAGAACCCAGTGTTCTGCCACTGCAAGGCAGAGGATTAGCCTATTGAGCCGTGGCACCAGACCCAGTATAAATTTTTGAACCACAGGATTTGGTTGTCACAACCAAAAAGCCATCCTTGATGATACTTGTTTTCATATGTTACAAATGCTGTAGTAGAGAATTCTGATGATTTAAAACTGCAATGAGAATAAACTCAAATGTAAAACAAAAATAAATGTGAATTCATATGTAGGATTGTACATTCAGATTTAGTTTATATGAGGAGAGGGTTATTTTTCACTGCATTCCCAGATTCCCAAGCAGATAGGATAATATTTAAAAACAGTCCTCAATTTGCATTAGGAATCATATAAGGAAAATTTGAGGAAATTTAAATCACATGTGTTTGGCTTACAAAACTCAATAGTTCCAAACCTCTTATACTAGTGTCTGAATATAAAGTACAAAAAATTTTCCATCTTTCTGTCCCATGTATCCCAAGTTTTCTAAGGCATATGCAACTTGGAAAAAGAAAAAAAAAAATACCTTCTCTGCATATGGCTATGAAGAAAGGGATACATTAAATTTCCAATATGGAATGATAATGAAATTGACATCCAAGATGACTACCTTTTGGAGAGGGTAAGTTTGAGCTATTTGTGAAAAATTTTTGATATGCAATTGCATACAATCAAAGGAGACCTAAGAAAAATGAAAATTTAATGTGAGATAAGACCAGGTTATCACTAAAATCCTGTGAGTATAACTCCATAGCTTATTAGGGAGAAAATCAGTAAGAAGGGACTGGCATTGTGATATCACCTGTTAAGTCACCACCTGTGATGCTGGTAAATTCTTATAGTCATTGGATCAAACATTGGTGACTATATTTCCAATTCAGATTGTTGTTAATATACTTCAAAACAGCAGAAGATGGCTCAAGTACTTGGGTCCTTGAAGTCCAAATGGGAGACCCAGATGGTTTTATAGGCCTCTGAATTTGGCCTGGCTTATTCCTGCAATGGAAGCCATTTGGGGTATGAAACAGCAAATGGGAGATATATTTCTGTGTGTGTTTTTCTCTTTCTATCCTGTAACTATTTTGCCTTTCAAACAAATACATAAAAACAAATAAAAAGGAGTGAGCAACACTTATATAAAAAGTATTCAAAATTAATTTTAAAAAGTCACTGTATAATGAATGTGGAAATTGCTGAAAAGGTCAGCAGAAAAACATACCAAAAAACCCCACCCTCATACATACCAGGTGTCATAGATTACTTTTAAATAATAGAACATTTAAGAAGTTTTGGTAAGTTGAAGAAATTTAAGAATGCAGTATAATTTTTAGTTCAAACTATGTCAACCAAAAAGTGACAAAAAAATTCGCATCTCTTTGTCAACATATGTAGTTCCTAGAACAGAACATGGGTTTCAGAAAGTCACAGATACAGCCTTTCTCAGGACAACTGCTGGAAGAGGAAGTGGATGATGTTGCAATCAAAAAGCCATCCTCAGTGATGCTAGATTTCACATTTGACAAATGAAACAATACAGACTACTGAGGATCTATAGAGACAATGGTAACTTGAATGTAAAACAAAAAGTCTGTCTCCATAGGTAATAATGTACAGCTCATTTTAATTAATATGAAAAATGGATTTATTTATCAAAGTAGCCTCTGAGTTCCAGGAATATTTAGAGGAAAATATCAAAAATTCTCAATATACATTTAGAATCATATAGGGGAAAGTGGGAAAATGGCAATCCGCACATAGTTGGATATAGAGGTAACAAATTTCAATTTTATCATGTTAGTGTCTGAACTGAAAGTAAAATAAATAATAATTTTCAAGATAAACATTAAATTTTTAACCCATGGATACCATTAAATTTTCTAATGCATGTGCAATCTTGGAAGTGGAAAGAGTGCTCTCTTCAAATATGGATGTATAGTAAATTGTACATCAAAATTCTCAGAGGAGTTACAACACTTACTTTCAGATTTGAAATAGTTATCAACTGGACCACATAGAGGGAATTCTAAGTATAGATTTGGCAGAAATGTGTATGAGGAATACACATGAAGACAATAAACTGAAAGACAAATGAAAAAACAGAGAACCAGGAAAGATGAAATTTATGCAGACATTGTCATGAATATAACTCATTGGTTTAGTTGTCATACCAGAGTCACAAACACCAATACAGGGAAACTTAGAAAAATTTCAACTACATTCATACTGGAGAAAGAAGAGAGAAACTAGTCAAAACTTTTATCAAGAAAATACCATGATTCCTAGAAGACTTACAGGAAGTATACTGGGATACAGAATTGCCTCATGGGAAAATCAAAAAGCAAGAAATAAAAACCATAACACCAAGAAAATCACAAACATATGAACCTATATTAATTGCAAATAAGCATGATCAAACTGGGTCCTAGTTGTTTCGGGAAAATTGTGAACATGAAGTCACTAGAACAGCTCCCAGAATGGATAAGAATTAGATGACATTGCTTTCAAAGCAATATGTAGTAATAACTTCACTATATCATAGTTGCCACATAGTAGGTTACTGAGGACAAATTTATAATCAACTAAAATACAAATCAAGCATAGTATAAGCCATATGAAATAAATGTTTTGCATTATATTTTGATTGCTATGTGTGGCAACAAGGAGTTTCTTGGAAATATAGGGCATAAAGAGATAGTTTAAAATTTAATTCATGAAAGACAGAAAATATGCAGGAAATTAAATGCAAATTAGTTTTTTCTAATTAGTGAAACTATGTCAAACAAATATGGTGGTGTCTTAATCTAGCATATAGAAATTGAACCTTGTTCAATATAGGGTTGCAAAGGACCAAAACATGGGCAAATAATATGTGGGCTTCAACTTGTGTAATATTTAACTCTTTCAATATTGTTCTTAGAAAATGTATTATGGGTATGATGAATTTATAATGGGTTGAACATTAACGTTGTCTACTTTAAGCAAAATCTATGTTTAGGCTTTTTGGTATCTTTGTTTGATATGTAGATGTATACAATCTATTGAGATGTAGTAAAAATGGAAATATAATCTGAGAGAAAGATCAAGTTATCATTGCAATCCTAAGAGTATTACTTAATTTGGAATGAGGAAAGTCAGAATGAGTAACACATGCAAGGAAAGTGGTTACAGTGATTAAATTGTTATTTTGAAAATATTGAGAAATTTCTGGGTCTGCCATCTGAAAAAAAAAAGTTTAAACCCACCACATGTGAGATAATCTTAAAAGAAAGGCCAGTTTGAGAAATTTTAGGTTGGAATATTTAAAAAATCTAGAACCACGTTTAATTCTATGAGTATCACTAGAAATTAGTAACAAAATATATATGTTTTTATACAGGTATTATCTGGATCAGAACATGATGAATGTTCCTATTGTGTTCTGAAAAGTCAGAGATAGGGTATTTTCCAGAATAATTGCTAGAAGGAGTAGGGAGTCAATAGAGACACATAAAGTTGAGCAGATTAACAGAAAGATAAACCACAAGATGTAGAGACACAATAGGGAAACAGATGGGTAGAGAAAGACTGCCAGACATGGTCTACTAGAGGAAGAGGTAGAGACTTAGAGAGAGATAGGAACACTCAAAGGACAAAGCCAGTTAGGGGTGAGAGACAGACATTCATAGAGACAGGGGACAAAACAAAACAAAGAGAGACAAAGAGAAAGGGAAACATAAATATACAGAATGAGGAAGAGTTTGAGAGACAGAGTGAGGGAAACATACACAAAATAATATATTTCTAAAATTTAGAGAAGAATATAGACATCCAAGAACAGGAAGCACACAGAAACCCCAAAAGTCATGATCAGAGTACTTTGCTATAACACATCATATTATTATATTCAAACATTCCAAAGTAAAACATAAAGGTTCTAAAATGTGTGGAGAAATGCCAGATTACCTTTCAAGGATCTCCAATCAGAATGACAGCAAATTTGTCATCCAAATCCTACAGGCTGGAATACAATGGAGAGTTATGGTCCAAGTCCTGAAGGAAAATAAAACTCAATGCAGAATACTGTAACCACCAAAACTCATTTATTAATAAAGATGATCTTCCAAGACTAACAAAAATTGAAAGAATTTATCACCACCGGGCCAGCCTTACCCATACAAATTAAGGATGTTCTACACACAGAAAAAGAAAAAGATAATCAAAATCATAAAAGAATAAATAGGCACAAAATCTCATGGTAATCATACAAAGGTGATTAAAACAAAATTAATATTTATGCAAAATGGCAGGATCAAGTCGTTAGTTATAAAAATAATCTGGAATGTAAATAGGACAACTTCTCCAATTACAAGATATAGACAAGCTGAATGAATTAAAAACATGACTTGTCTATATGCTGTCTATTAGAAATACATTTTGCCAATATAGAAACACGAACTGAAAGTGAAATGATAGAAAAATATTCTGAGTTGGCCGGCGCTGTGGATCACTAGGCTAATCCTCCGCCTTGCAGCGCTGGCACACCGGGTTCTAGTCCCAGTCGGGGCACCGATCCTGTCCCGGTTGCCCCTCTTCCAGGCCAGCTCTCTGCTGTGGCCAGGGAGTGCAGTGGAGGATGGCCCAAGTCCTTGGGCCCTGCACCCTATGGGAGACCAGGAGAAGCACCTGGCTCCTGCCATCGGATCCGCGCAGTGCGCTGGCTGCAGCACGCTACCGCGGCGGCCATTGGAGGGTGAACCAACGGTAAAAGGAAGACCTTTCTCTCTGTCTCTCTCTTTCTCACTGTCTACTCTGCCTGTCAAAAATAAAAAAAAAGAAAAAAAAAGAAAAATATTCTGAGCAAGCAGAAATCAACAAGAGCTGAGATACCTTTCTTAATATTAGAAAAAAAGAATTTAAGGGAAAACAATCTTAAAAGAAATGAAGGTCACTATAAAATGATTGAAGGATCAAATTAACAAGAAGATCTGACTCTAATAAACGTGGATGCACCCAAAGATAGGTACTCAACTATATTAAAACATAGATCTAGAGAGAGACATAAATCTGGAGGAAGATCTAGAGGAAGTCCTCCCAAATGCCTTCTATGAAGATAAAATCACTTTCATTCCAAACCAGAAAAAGATACAACAAAGAAAAAGAATTACAGAACCATATCCCTGATGAACACATGCAAAAATCCAATAAAATACAGGCTAATCAATTATATCAAAGCATCAGAAAGATCATTCACCTGGATCAAGTGGGATTTATTCGTGGTATGCAGACATGGTTCAACATAGGCAAATCAATAAATGTGATACATCACACTAGCAAACAGAAGAATAAAGTCTATACAGTTACCACAATAGATACAGAAAAGGCACTTGATAAAATTAAACACAACTTCAAGCCAAAGCTTATGCAAATTGGGTATAGAAATAATATTTCACAACATAACCAAGGCAATATTGGGCAAACCCACAGACAGCACCATATTGAATGAGGGAAAAGCTGGAAGCATTTCCATCAAGATCTAGACCTAGATAGGGATGCCCTGTTTCATAATTACTTCTCAATATTGTTCTGCTGAATTCACTTTTGCTAAGATAAGTAATCCTGGGTCCAATGCTGTGGTGCAGCAAGTTAAAGCCCCTGCCTGCAGTGATGGCAGCCATAGGCATTGGGCTGCTTCCCTTCTGATCCAGCTCTCTGCTATGGCCTGGGAATGAAGTAGGAGATGGCCCAAGTCCCTGGCCCCTGCACATATCTGGGAAACCTGGAAGAAGCTCCAGGCTCCTGGCTCCTAGCTTCAGATCAGCCTAGGTCCAGCCATTGCAGCCATTTGGGGAGTGAACCAGTGGATGGATGGAAGATTCATTCTCTCTCTCTCTCCCTCCCTCCATTCCTCCCTTCCTCCCTCCCACCACCCCTCCCTCCCTTCCTCTCTCCCAATTCTTCTCTGTAATTCTGCTTTTCAAATAAATAAATAAATAAGTATGGGAGGGGGGAAGCCATTGTAACCCATAAGCTATACTTTGGAAATTTATATTCATTAAAAATAAAAAAAAGAAAAAAAAGAAAAAAAAAGATATATATTTAGCCCAGATAGCCACAAGCTTATGAGTAAATAAAATGTGGTACATATATGATGTGATTCTACTCAGCCATAAAAATAATGAAATACTATCTTTTTCCAGAAAAATGGATGTAACTAGAGATCATTACGCTAAGTGAAATAAGCCAGACCCAAAAAGACAAATGTCTTATGTTTTCTGATTTGTTGTAGCTGATAGAGCAAAAAAATCCTGTGATTTTATTGTGATCTATATCTTGTCTATACCACTCTGGAACAATGGGCTCCATTATTTATTTGTAGGGCTATTTGTTTAGAGGAGTTTTGAACCTGTGATTGGAAAGTAAATTGGAAGCATTTTGTCACAAAAATTAGAAGATAAAAGGAAAGAAGGAAGAAAAAAAAGAAAGAAGAACGGAGGGCAGGAGGAAAACATGGAGGGAGGGAGGGAAGTATCTTTGTATTCTTGGAGTCATATATTTCCAATTCATAAAATCTTTTCTCTATATATTAATAAATTAAAAAATAATAAAAATAAAAATAAATTTCTAAATTACAAGAGAGAAACATACTTGAGATTCTGAAACATACATAGAGATAGAAATTGAGGAGGACAAAGAAACAGATGGAAACAATATGACAGAGCAATATAAAGACATACAGTGACAGAGGTACAGATGAATATATACAAAGGCAGACACAGAGACATACAGAAAGAAAGACATAGAGACTGAAAGCATGAACATGAGAGTCAGAAAGATAAAGACATAAACATGTAAAGACAGAAAGAGACTAACTGACCAACAGATAGATTGAGGCACATAGACAACTATTATACTGACTGAGTCAGATAGATACAGTGCACAGAAAGAGAGACAATAAGCAGAGAGACACAGAGAGGGATGTGCAATGGCACTGAGATGAGCACAGAGAGAAGCATATAGAGATACATACAGAGAGAAAGTAATAGAAAGTACGAGAAGGAGTGAGAGAGACAGAAAGAAACAGGCATATGGAGATAAAAACTGATACAGATGAACATAGTGGCAGATTGATAGAGTAAGAAACAGGGAGAGAAATAGAGAAATATAGGGGCCACCACTGTGGCATAGTGTGTTAACACCCTGGCCTGAAGCGCTGGCATCCTATGTGTGCACCAGTTCAAGACCCAGCTGCTCCACTTCTGATCTGGCTTTCTGATATGGTCTGGGAAAGCAGTAGAGGATGGCCCAGGTCCTTGGGCCTCTGTGCCCATGTGGGAGACCCGGAGGAAGCTCCTGGCTCCTGGCTTCAGATTGTCACAGCTTTGGTCAGCTGTTGCAGCCAATAGAGAAGTGAACCATGGGATGGAAGACCTTTCCCTCCCTCCCCCCCCCCGCCTCTCCTCTCTTTGTGTGACTCTTTCAAATAGATAAATAAATCTTTAAAAAAAAGAAATAGAGCACTATTGACACACACAAAGACATACAGGGTGAGAAATAGTAAGAGAGAAAGAGAGCAAGATGGACGGAGGAAAATACAGATAGAGATAGATAAACAGAGTATGTTACAAAGACATACATACACCCAGAGACAAAGACAGAGTGATTAACAGGCTGAGAGAGAAAATGTAAGTTAAAGGCACATACAGAGATTGAGACAGTCCAAGAAAGTGAGACACAAAGACTCAAAGTGAGAAAGCTTACAAGATACAGAAATATACAAAGACACAGACACATGAAGCCACAGACAGAAATAAAAATAAAGAGACAGCATAGGGGTTCTGAAAAGGTCAAATAGCAGCAGGATGGTCCAACCTATGCAGGGTGAAATTAATATTTAAAAGGGAGAGAAAGTAAACTTGCAGGATAGAACCATGGGAGAACTCCAGCAGGAGACCCAGTGAAAGCAGTAATAATGGTCGAAACCTGCCGCGGACCGGCTCTCGCGTAGACACCAGACCCGAGGGAGAACGGGGGACGAAAGCACAGGAGGAACAGAAATCGGCTAGGGGAATGACAGACAGACACACACACTTTTTGAGTATGCTGTTGCTGCAGTTGTCTGCCTGCAGTTGTCTGTCTGCAGTTTATTGGCGGGAAAACCAGAGTTTATATAGGGAAGCTTACATTGCTGAAGACAAAAGAAATTCCAAGATTACAAAAACTTGTTAAGGCTAATGGGGTTACATGATTAACTTTACAAGAGACACAGGGAGACATTGTGGTGATGATTTGCAGTCCTACTTTTAAGAAAAGGTAAAGGTCAGGTTACTAGTTAACCTCTCATTAGGAGAACCTGGGACAGGGGAGTTATTAGATGGTGGTGCTTGTTAGCCCAAGTTTTATATATCACCTATGTAAGATTGAATGTAGCTTTTTCATTCCCATGCTGCTTAAACTTGATAACCCAGAACCTAAATCACACCTCAGCTCTCTAAAGCTAACACCTCAGCTCCCTTTGTTTTATCTTGTCTAGGGTGTGCTGTTTTTTGTCAGTGTTTAATGCCTCCTCGTAAATTGCCCTAATGACTGGTGGGCCAAAGTCTAAAGTGCTTTTTGTTGATTTTTGTGAAATGCTTATTGGCACTACGTGACTCCTTTGTTTCTAATCATGGTGCACTTGTCCTAACGCACTACGTGGCATAACTACTAAATACAAAATCACTATTAATGTTGAGACACATTGCTTTATTTACCAGCAGTAATTAGGTTTTTTACTTCTTGTTACGTAGCCGAAAGTCTTTACAACCCTGGGCTACACAGAAGCCACCGAGGCCACACCCCACAGGGTTCTTGCCTCGTCCCTGCAGCGTGAACCCCTGACGTAACAAAAGTTTGCTACGCAGGTGTTACAACAGCTGTGGGCGCAGCAGCTCCCCCTTTTTTTAATTTTTAAGACGAAGTTCAAAGACCTCCTGCTGGACATCTTGCAATGAGCTAAATAGAAGCTTTAAGATTCCAGGAAGAAAAAGAATTATTAGCAAAACTGCCAATGCCACTATCCCTATATATATGAGGTAGTTTTTCCAAGTTATGGGGTTTAAGTTTTTGATTTTTGCTTTTAAGCTTGTAGCTATACTCTGTAAATCCCCTATTTGCAACCTAGATTGACTAACGGCAGCTATCTCCTTTTGCAAAGCATGTAAATCATGTGTAACCTCATTATTATGCCATACACCCTGTAAGTGTGCTTTTATTTTCTCCCAAGGTTTTGAAGTATTGTATGGTAGCGGAGTAACACAGATTGACTTAAAATTACTATGACAATGAGCAGAAAACATTGTTTGCAGATTAGCAACATCCTGTCCCAAAGCCAAGACTACTTCCTCTAACACATTTATTTTTGCTTTTAATTTCTGATCTATTGCCTCTTGTGTAATTAATGCCATGGTAATATTTTTATTTAATGTATTGACATAGTGAGCAGTTTGAATTTTCTGAACTAAAGCAGTAGTTGCAATCGCAAAAGTAGTGATAATAGTAATTAAAGTAGTAATTTCTAAGATCAAGGCAGCAACAAAGCGTTTCGGACGTAAAAGCCCACTTAACAGATTTAATACTTGTAAAGCAGAATTATCATACCAATTTTCTTCTCTTAATTTAACAGGTAGCAGCACAAACGGCGGTCTACGCACCAACAGTATGGTAGTAAAATTTTTAGGCTCAGCAGAAGTAATACAATTTGTCATTTTACATGCAGCACAAGTAATTTTATATGAGCGACCTTCTTTTGTTATTTTTACAGCTTTAGTTCGAGCTAACAAGATAGCACTAGGATAAGCTACACATGCTTTAACCGTAATAGGCTGTGAAAAAGTTTGTTTGGGTTGTTTTTCTAACAACATATTTGTAGCAGCTGTTAAGCGAAATAAATCAGTATGTTTACGAGTTACATTATCCTTTGTTGCAAACCAAATAGGTTTTACAAAGCCAGGAGAAAACCATCGCCGTAAAGGTTTTCCCGGTTTAAGATAAGCATAATTATGAAATTTATTACTTTTTTCTTTTAAGTACTTTTTATAATTTCCATCCCCAGGATTTGAATTACAAAAGTCCCAAATTGTTATGTCACCACCCTCAGGTTGATACTAAGCAGCAACAGAAAATCCACAAGATAACCAGGTTGGGAATTTAGTTAAAGACGATAACCACGTCTTATTTGGGTTTTGATACTTTTTTACACATGGTGTGAGTGGCAGATCAATCTCTGAAACATGTGTAAAGCTGTCATTGAAATAAGGAGCCTGAGCCCCTAATGTTTGAATTTGTGTTTTTCAGACCCACCGTTTACCGGGATTGTCGTGGTCTGGACTATTAGTTAGGAAAGCTTTATAGCTCGTGGTGAGACAACCATTAGTAGCTTTTCCTTGCAGCGTGAGACAAATCGGCAATGAGTCTGCTCTCCCTTCAAAGGAAATTATAGAGGAGGAGGAGACTCTTGCGTTAGAGTCCTGTATGCCGCCTAACCGCAATGAATCATTTGTTAACACTTTTACGGGTTCCCTATCCAACCACCCCACAGGCTGTACAATGGGAGGATTAGGAACATAAGCCCAATATGAAGTCCCCTCAGTTTTTGGAGTTGAAATCAAAGCAAGAAAAGCCACAAAAAGATAAGAGGTTGTACGAGGCTTCTTTTGTTCAGCGAGAAGTTCCTTGGCTTGTCGAGTTAGATGACGGATCATCGTCCAAGTGATTTTCTGCCTCTGCTGGACTATTTTTAATTTCTTTATCTGATGTTGTATGTGTTTTTTTTGCTTTTTCCAGCATCGCTGCCTGCGGCGCTGTGCCGGGGGCCTCCCTGATGAGCCTATTTGGGATCCAGACAGGAGAGTCGGCATCCTGTGGAAAAACACAAGCATAGCCTCTTTCCGAGGTGATTAGCACATCCGGACCTTTTCACATTCCTGTTAAGAGGTCTTTTTAGAGAACTTTGGGCAGGGGGGTTTTATAAACCTCCCTGTCCCAGTGTCCTAAGGCTGTTGTAAGGCCCTTTTCATCAGCATTTAAATGATTTAAAACAAACAATGAATGAGACAGTACATGATGAGGTGAGAAATAAGAATTTGCAGTTTGAAGACGCTCCAATTGTAATTTTAATGTTTGATGAGCTCTTTCAATGATTGCCTGTCCTTGAGGATTATAAGGAATTCCTGTAATATGAGTTATGTGCCATTGGGCACAAAAATTTGCAAATGCTTTAGAAATATAAGCTGGTCCATTATTAGTTTTTATTTGAGAAGGAATGTCCATAATTTGAAAACACTGAATTAGATGTTGAATAACATCTTTTACTGCTTCTCCCGTTCTAGCAGAAGCATGCACAAAATGAGAAAAAGTGTCAACAGTCACATGCACATATCCCAACTTACCAAAAGAAGACACATGAGTTACATTCATCTGCCAAATAATGTTAGCTTTTAAACCTCGGGGATTTACACCCATCTTTGGAGGATGATATACGGGGGGACAATGAGTACATTGTTTTACAATCTGTCTTGCCTGTTCTCTAGTAATAGAGAACATTTTTCGCAAAGAGGCTGCGTTTTGGTGATGAATGTTATGACTCTCTAATGCCTCCTGCACTGTAGCTACAATAGACTGGGTATGCATATCTGCTATGGCATTTCCTTCTGCCAGAGGCCCTGGCAATTTACTATGGCCCCTTATATGCCCTATGTAAAACTTTGCCGTTCTTTCCCTGATTAACTTTTGTAATTGTCTTAATAAAACAAGAATGGGTGATTTTCCTGATAAGAGAGCTGTCTCTAGAGCCGGAAATAAATTAACCACATATTTAGAATCTGAATAAAGGTTAAATGGTTGTGAAAATTTTGTAAAGGCCAAAATGACTGCTTTAATTTCTGCCTGCTGGGCAGAGGTTTTTTCACCACTTTCAACATACACACCGTGCTCTTTAGAATAAACCACAGCACAACCTGAAGATGACCCATCAGTAAAAATATTTTGAGCTTTAGCCAAGGGTTGTGGCGAAAACCAGACTGGAAATACCAATTCCACATGTCTTGCAAATTTTATAATAGGATGTTTTGGATAATGATATTTTATTTGCCCTGCATAGTTTTGCAGCGCTATGACCCAATCTTCATTATTTTGCATTAGCTCCTCTACTTGACTTTTATTGTATGGTGTGACAATAATGGCTGGCTCCTTGCCAAACAATTCTTTAGAGCGAGCTCTACCTTTGGTAATTAGTAAAGCACATAAATAAGGATAATCTGCAAGCATTTTTGTCTGTGTATGAGGCAAGTGAAGCCATTCCAAGACTCCCTCCTGCCATAGGCAAGCTGTAGGCGTATAAGCTGTGGAAAATATTAATAGACTCCATGGCTTAGTATAATTTACCTGATGCACTCTTGCTTTTGATAATGCCTCTTCAACTAACTGTAAAGCCTGTAAAGCTTCCGGGGTCATAATTTTAAGTGACTTTGGATCTGAATCCCCATGCAAGATAGAATATAAGGGACTCAGTTCCCCTGTGGTTATTTTTAAATGAGGTCTTAACCAATTAATGTCTCCTAATAATTTTTGATAATCATTTAATGTCTTTAACCTATTCCTTCTTATTGTAACTTTTTGTGAAATAATATAATCATCCTTTATAATTTGACCCAAATAATTTAGAGGTCGATCTCTCTGCACTTTATCAGGAGCAATAACCAAGCCATGAGCAGTTAAAGTTTGAATAGTATCATACAACAAATTATCTAATATAGCAGAATTTTTATGAGCCAATAATATATCATCCATATAATGAATTATATATGCAGTAGCATATTTTTTTCTTATAACTTGCATAGCTTTGTCTACAAATTTCTGACATAATGTAGGAGAATTTTTCATCCCTTGTGGTAAAGTGACCCACTGATACCTTCTATAAGGTTGCTTAAAATTTGATGATGGCACACTGAAAGCAAAATGCTCACAATCTGCAGGATCCAATTTTATGGTAAAGAAACAATCTTGTAGATCTATAATAATGACTTTCCATCCTTTAGGAACAGCAACCGGAGATGGCAGTCCAGGTTGTAGCGGACCCATGTCCCTCATAACTGCATTAACGGCTCTTAAATCTTGTAAGAGCCTCCATTTACCTGATTTTTTCTTTATAACAAATACTGGTGTATTCCAAGGACTTTTTGATTTTACTAAATGCCCTTTTTCTAGTTGTTCTTGTACTAGCTGCTCAAGAGCCTGTATTTTCTCTTCCGTAAGGGGCCACTGACTCACCCACACAGGTTCTTGAGTCAGCCACTGAATTTTATCTGTAAAAAGATTTTCTGCAGTGGCCCCTATGAAAAATGCTGTTCATTCAAATTATCTGCTGTTACCAACCTAACTTCCATTGCGTCCAAGAAATCTCTTCCCCATAGTGTAAATGGTAAAGAGGGAAGAACATAAGGCTGTATATAACCTTCCTTACCTTCACAAGTCCATTTTAACATTGCTGAACTTTGCAGGACACCATTAGCTGTCCCCAGTCCCAACAGTGAGGAACCTGTCTGTTGCACTGGCCAAGCTGAAGGCCAATCCGAGGAAGCTATACATGTTCTATCTGCTCCGGTGTCAAGGAGCCCTTTAAATCTTTTGCCATTGAGAGACACAACTTTGAATGGACGCTGGCCAAGATCTTGCATTAAAAATACACCCTCATCAGTGCTGCCAAACTGGCCTTGGCCCCTGTTTTTTTGTAAAATTTTGTTTGGCAGGTTTATATAAGGTAATAATAATAATTGAGCTATCCTTTGTCCTTTGTGAATTTGAATTGTCTCTTTTAAAGGTCTGATCATTATCTTTATGTCTGTTTCAGTGTCCGCGTCTAAGACACCAGGAAGCACTTCAAAATTTTTTGCATAATTTGAACTTCTGCCAATTATTAATCCGACTGTCTGAGGCAACAAAGTTCCTTTTACATTAGTGGGCACTAAAGTTACTCCGTCCCACTTAGACACTATAATGTCTTTTGAGCTAGCCAAATCCAGCCCTGCACTACCCGGTGTTGCCCTAGGCAAATCATGTACCGTAAATTTCGGGGCTTCAGGGTTTAATTGATGTTTCTGCCCTGCTGACTCCTCTCCCTTTGGAGTGGGGCTAGGAGACCGCCCCTCATCTAGTTTTTTGCTTCCTCCTGTTTCTCTTTTTCCTTATTTAAAGGAGTCCCATCTTTATGGAACTTGGATTTACACTCATTTTTCCAATGTTTTCCCTTCTTACACCGAGGACACAGCCCCTGCGGCCCTTGCTTCTTTGAGCCTTCTTTTGAATGTTTGCATTCCCTCTGCATATGCCCTGGTTGGCCACAATTATAGCAAACATCCATGGATGATGATTTGGCGCCTCCTCCGTATGTTTTCTTAACATATGCACTAAACTTCTGACCTTTCATAGCTGCAGCATAGGCCATTCCCTGGACTATAGCTGGTGAGGCATCTAAACATGCTTTTACATAATCTTGAATAGCTCCTGTCTTTCTAATAGGCCGAATTAAATCCTGACACAAAAGAATTAGCATTTTCTGTAGCATGACAACTAGCATTTTTTCATTTTTGGTTAAAGCATGCCCCATGATTCCCCTTTACAATGATTATTTACTCTTAACCAGTAAGCCTTCACTGGCGGATCTGCAGAATCCTGGTAAAAGCCATTTCTTATTCCTGAAGAAAAAGAAAGAAAAAGATTACCTGTCCTTCAGGTCCCTGTTCGGGCGCCACCTGCCGCGGACCGGCTCTCGCGTAGACACCAGACCCGAGGGAGAACGGGGGACGAAAGTACAGGAGGAACAGAAATTGGCTAGGGTAATGACAGACAGACACACACACTTTTTGAGTATGCTGTTGCTGCAGTTGTCTGCCTGCAGTTGTCTGTCTGCAGTTTATTGGCGGGAAAACCAGAGTTTATATAGGGAAGCTTACATTGCTGAAGACAAAAGAAATTCCAAGATTACAAAAACTTGTTAAGGCTAATGGGGTTACATGATTAACTTTACAAGAGACACAGGGAGACATTGTGGTGATGATTCGCAGTCCTACTTTTAAGAAAAGGTAAAGGTCAGGTTACTAGTTAACCTCTCATTAGGAGAACCTGGGACAGGGGAGTTATTAGATGGTGGTGCTTGTTAGCCCAAGTTTCATATATCACCTATGTAAGATTGAATGTAGCTTTCTCATCCCCATGCTGCTTAAACTTGATAACCCAGAACCTAAATCACACCTCAGCTCTCTAAAGCTAACACCTCAGCTCCCTTTGTTTTATCTTGTCTAGGGTGTGCTGTTTTTTGTCAGTGTTTAATGCCTCCTCGTAAATTGCCCTAATGACTGGTGGGCCAAAGTCTAAAGTGCTTTTTGTTGATTTTTGTGAAATGCTTATTGGCACTACTTGACTCCTTTGTTTCTAATCATGGTGCACTTGTCCTAACGCACTACGTGGCATAACTACTAAATACAAAATCACTATTAATGTTGAGACACATTGCTTTATTAACCAGCAGTAATTAGGTCTTCCACTTCTTGTTACGTAGCCGAAAGTCTTTACAACCCTGGGCTACACAGAAGCCACCGAGGCCACACCCCACAGGGTTCTCGCCTCGTCCCTGCAGCGTGAACCCCTGACGTAACAAAAGTTTGCTACGCAGGTGTTACAACAGCTGTGGGCGCAGCAGAAACCCACTCTGAAACATCAAATACAAAAAAAAAAAATGTTTGGCTCTGAGTGGTTAAGACACCTGCTCTGGCAAACCAGATGAGAAGGGAATCCAGAGGCCTATGGCAGTGCTGATACAAGAGAGGGAGCTTGGTGAACTGTTTATAAAGGTTCATGCAAACTCCCTAAGACAACAGATGTGGGAAGTAAATTTTAAAAATATGGCAATCTGCCTCTCTGCCCCCCTCACTGCTATGGCAAAGACCTGCAACCAGCAGGCAGAGGGTTCACACCATTTTCTAGATACAGACAGGAAGCTGCCACCTCACCTCCAATCCATGTGCCCAGTAATAACAGGAATCGCTCAAACCTTTTCAGTGAGGACCACAAAAATTCATAAAAATTCCTTCCCCCTCCATGCCAGTTGTCCCATGCCAATTGCCCAGCACTGAGGGGAGGGAAAGCCCCCCTATGGAGGGGAGGCCCCACTTGTGGGAATGTACTACTTGCCTAGCACCATTGAGAAATTAGCAGGGCTGCAATGGGCTGGTACTTTGTATGCCTGCAAACCACAGATGTAACTAGAGAAAACGCCTCCCCTGACATTGAATCTACTTGGGAGGACTACAAATAGTGCCTCTGGGACACTGCAGCTTCCTTATACCCAGGACTGGTTAGTGGGGTGGAGTAGCCCCCTTGAGGGGGCTGGTGCAGTGGCGCAGCAGGTTAAAGCCCTAGCTTGGGTGGTGGTTCTAGTCCTGGCTACTCCTCTTCTTATCCCACTCTCTGCTATGGCCTGGGAAAGCAGTAGAAGATGTCCCAAGTCCTTCGGCCCCTGCACCCACAGGGGAGATCTGGAGGAAGCTCCTGTCTCCTCGCTTCAGATGAGCTCAGCTCTGGCCATTGTGGCTATCTGGGGATTCAACTAGCATATGGAAGACCTCTCTCTCTGTCTCTACCCCTTCTGTAACTTCCTCTTTCAAATAAATAAATCTTTTAAAAAATCCATGACATAGAGTACCCTGGAAACTGAGTCTGAGAAAACAGTGACTGCAAAAGAGGAGAGAGAGTGTGGCTAGGTCCTGGGCAACCTCAGAGCATTCTTCACATTCTCTGAGCTCCTTCACTAACTGTAGCAGCTCATAACAGAGGGATCCATGCTCACAAGAAATAATCCACAGATCAAATATGCAGTTCAACCAGCAGTGCTGATGAGTGCTTAGCACACTGGAGATAAACACCATGGCATCCATCAGCATTGAGAAGTGCTGGTCACACCAACATAAGTGACCATTCCTCTCCTCCCAGTTAACCAGAGGAGAACTACCATGCCCAATGGAGATCTCACCCTGGACACTTACATGACCCAGGAATACTGAACAGAGCACCCTGGTCAAACCCAGAGCACACCTCTTCATATTTACTTAAAGTATAGTAGTTTCAATAAGTCAAAGAGACTCAGACCAAAGATAAAAGCACCAGGCCAAAAAAAATCTATAAATATCAAAAAGAAAAAAGAAAAATTAAGAAATAAGAGTAAGGAACACACTATGACCCCCCAAAAAGGAACACCACAACATTTCAAAAGTAGACAGTGAAGATGAAGATTAAAGAAATTCCATAAATGGGATTCAAACAACCAATCATCTGTTACTCTGAAAAATCAGAAGCAAATTCACAAACTAAAGAAATAATATATGATATGAATGAAAATTTTTGCAATGAAACTTAGATCTTAGAGAAATCAAATGAAATGCTAGAAATGAAGAATTCAATAGATCAAATAAAAATGCAATGGAAAGTCTTAACAACAGAGTTGGTGAAGCAGAAGAAATAATATCCAAGCTAGAAGATAAATCTCTGGATATTTTACAGTCAGACCAAAAATAAGAAGAAAAAATTAGAAAACTAAAAAAACAAAAAACAAAAAACCACTGCTGGAGATATACATGATACTATAAAAAACCCAACATATGGGTCATAGGAGTCCCTGAAGGCATAGAAAGAGAGACAGAATTAGAAGGCCTTTCAGTGAAACAAAAACAGAAAAGTTCCATAATTTGGAGAAAAAAGGGGCCACCAAGTACAATAATCACATAGAACTCCCAATAGATATGAATAGAAAAGATCTTCACCTTCACACATTGTACTAAAACTCTCCACAGTGGAACATAATAAAAATTCTAAAATGTGCATGAGAGAAAAGCCAGATTACTTTCAGAGGTATTCCAATAAGCCTCACAGCCAACTTCTCATCAGAAACCCAGAGGATAGGAGAGAATGGCTGGTGAGATACAGTCTAAGACTTAAGAAAACAAAAACTGTCAACTGAGAATATTGAACCTGGCAAAGCTCTTGTTTGAATGAAGGTGAAATAAAGATCTTCCTCAACATACAGAAACTGCAAGAATTTGTCACCACCCATCCAGCCTTACAGAAGCTGCTTAAGGATGTGCTACACACAGCAACACAGGGTCATCACTACAAAAGAAAGTGAAGACAGAAAAACTCTCAGTAAAAACTCAAAGAAAATCCAAAGTAAAAATAGTAATTTTAATGAAAATGTGACAGGGAAAAGTCATTACTTAAAAATACTCCTTGAAAGTAAATAGTCTCAGCTCTCCAGTTAAAAGACACAGAATGGGACCAGCACCATGGTGCAGTGGGTTAATCCTCTGCCTACGGTGCTGGCATCCCATATTGGCACTGGTTCTAGTCCCGGCTGCTCCTCTTCCAATCCAGCACACTGCTATGGCCTGGGAAAGCAGTAGAAGGCACAAGTGTTTGGGCTCCTGCACCCATATGGGAGGCCAGGAAGAGGCTCCTGGCTCCTGGCTTTGGACTGGCATAGTTCCGGCCATTGCAGCCATCTGGGGAGTGAACCAACAGAAGGAAGACCTTTCTGTCTCACCCTTTCACTGTCTGTCACTCTACCTCTCAAATAAATAAATAAAAATCTTTAAAAAAGGACACAGATTGAATTAATAGATTAAAAAAGAATATCCATCTCACCAACAAACTGCATGCAGACTGAAAGTGAAAGGATGGTAAAAAATATTCCATGCCAACAAAAACCATTAAAGAGCTGATGTAGCTATCCTAATATTAGATGAAATAGACCTTAACACAAAAACTGTTAAAAGAGACAAATAAGGGCACTATGTAATGATTAAGGGGTCAATTCAACAGGAAGATGTAACTATTATGAATCTATATGTGCCTAATTGAATATTTAAAAGAAATATGAGCCGGCACCATGGCTCAACAGGCTAATCCTCCATCTAGTGGCACCAGCACACCAGGTGCTAGTCCCGGTCAGGGTGCCTGATTCTGTCCTGCTTGGCCCTCTTCCAGGCCAGCTCTCTGCTGTGGCCAGGGAGTGCAGTGGAGGTGGCCCAAGTGCTTGGGCCCCGCACCCCATGGGAGACCAGGAGAAGCACCTGGCTCCTGCCTTCGGATCAGTGCGATGCACCGGCCAAAGCGTGCCAGCCACGGCGGCCATTGGAGGGTGAACCAACAGCAAAGGAAGACCTTTCTCTCTCTCTCTCTCTCTGTCCACTCTGCCTGTCAAAAAAAATTTAAAAAAAGAAATATGAATGTATTTAAAGAGAGACATAGACTCAAATACAGTAGTAAGTGGGTATTTCAACACCCCACTTTGAGCTATGGACAGATCAACCAGAGAGAAATTCAGCAAGGAAACAACAGAGTAAATTTACACTAAAGATCAAATGGACTTAACAGATATCTACTGAACATTCTATCCTTCAGCTGTAGAATACTCATTTTCACAAATGCATGGAACGTTCTCTAAAATTGGCCACATGGTCGGCCATAAAGCAAATCTTAGCAAATACAAAAAATGGAAGTCATACCATGCAAAAGAAACAATCAGCAAAGTGAAGAGGAAAATGACAGAATGGGAGAAATTATTTGCAAACTATACAACTGAAAAAGGATTAATATCCAGAATATAGGGGCCAGTGCCATGGCTCACTTGGTTAATCCTCCACCTGCATCCCATATGAATACTGGTTCTAGTCCAGATTTCTCCTCTTCCAGTCCAGCTCTCTGCTGTGGCTTGGGAAGGAAGTGGAGGATGGCCCGAGGGCTTGGGCCCCTGCACCTGCATGGGAGACCAGGAGGAGGCACATGGCTCCTGACTTCAAATTGGCATAGCTGTGGCCATGGTGGCCATTTGGGGGGTGAACCAACGAGTGAAAGACCTTTTTCTCTCTCTATCACTGTTTGACAAATAAATAAAAAAAATAAAAAATAACCAGCATATATAAAGTGATCAAGAAATTCAACAAAACAAATAACTCAGTTAAGAAATAGGTGAAGAACTTAAATAGACATTTTTCAAAGGAGGAAATCCAAATGGCCGATACGTGAAAAAATTCTCAGGATCACTAGCTGCCAGAGAAATGCAAATCGAAACCACGTTGAGGTTTCATCTCACCCCTGTTAGAATGGTTTTCAGCTGGTGCCGCGGCTCACTAGGCTAATCCTCTGCCTTGCAGCACCAGCACACTGGGTTCTAGTCCCGGTCAGGGCACCGGATTCTGTCTTGCTTGCCCCTCTTCCAGTCCAGCTCTCTGCTGTGGCCCGGGAGTGCTGTGGATGATGGCCCAAGTACTTGGGCCCTGCACCCCATGGGAGACCAGGATAGGCACCTGGCTCCTGCCATCAGATCAGTGCAGTGCACCGGCCACAGCGCACCAGCCGCAGAGGCCATTGGAGGGTGAACCAACGACAAAAGGAAGACCTTTCTCTCTGTCTCTCTCTCTCACTGTCCACTCTGCATGTCAAAAAACAAACAAACAAAAAAAAAGAATGGTTTTCATACAGAAATCAACATAAAACAAATTTTGGTGAGGATTTGGAGAAAAAGGTACCCTAATTCACTGTTGGTGGAAATGTAAGTTAGTAAAGCTACTATGGAAGACAGTATGGAGATACTTCAAAAATCTGAATATAGAACTACCATATGACCCAGTCATCCCACTTCTGGAAATTTACCCCAGGGAAATGAAATCATCATATAAAGACCTATCTGTACTTCTGCATTTATCGAATCTATTCACAGCAGCAAAGACATGGAATCAACCCAAATGCTCATCAACTGAAGACTGGATAAAGAAATTGTAAAATATGTACAGCATGGAATATGACAGTAAAAAAATGAAATTCAGTCATTTGCAACAAAATGGATAAATATGGGAAACATCATACATTGTAAAGTAACACAGGCCCAAACGGACAAATATCATATGTTCTTCCTGACCTATGGTAACCAATAGATGACCAAAAAGGCAATCTGTAGAACTAAAACTGTCACTTTGAGAAGCAATAACTAGAACAATCCTGTCTTGACCATTGAATAACAAATTTTCTTCTTTCCTTCCCTTTTCATATTAATCATTGAACTCTTTAATTAACATGATTAACCATATATGTATAAAATAAATTGAAAATAGATTTAGATTGAGGCTGGTGCTGTGACACAGTAGGTTAATGCCCTGGCATTCCATATGGGTGCTGGTTCAAGACCCAGCTGCTCCTCTTCTGATCCAGCTCTCTGCTATGGCCTGGGAAAGCAGTAGAAGATGGCCCAAATCCTTCAGCCCCTGCACCAGTGTGGGAGACCTAGAAGAAGCTCCTGGCTCCTGGCTTCAGATTGGTGCAGCTCCGGCTGTTGTGGCCAATGGGGAGTGAACCATCGGGTGGAAGACCTCTCTCTTTCTGCCTCTCATCTCTCTGTGTAACTCTGCCTTTCAAATAAATAAAATATTTTTAAAATATATATCTTAGAATAAACAGAAGTGATAAAAATAGAGTGAAAAGAAAGGGGGTGGGGTGTGGGTGGGAGGGCAAGCACAGTTTAAGGAATCACCATGATCCTAAAGTTGTAATTGTTAAATGTATGAAGTCTGTAACTGTAAAGCAGTGTAGTTCTGCCTATGGATTTACTTCTAAGAGTAAAGTTTAAAAACTTGCCATGGAGCTTAATTCTCATTTAGCTTGGTGGTAAAAATAGTATTTTAAGTGTTAGATAGTTCATATGGATAGGATCAATTGTTAAAATGATAACATAGACAGGATCAAGTTTGCACTAACACTTGATCCTGTCTATATTATATATAATATATGTTATATATATATATATATATATATATATATATATATATATATATATATATATATTACATTGTATTATATATATATGACTAACTGCTGGGTATTAATAATAGATATAATTGGTAATAATGATAGAATTAAAAAGAGGTGAATGCTCCAACATGGAAAGCGCTCCATATAGCAAACTCATTGAAAGACAATCACATTAAGTAGCACTATGACCTCAGGATCAGCCCTTAAGGCATTCTGGTCTGGCTGAAAAGCCCAGGCATGGAAAGCCAAAACAATGCAGTCACCAAAGAAGAATGTACTTTTCTCTGAGGGGAGGAGAGAATGTCCACTTTTTTATGGTCTTGTCAAAATACTGAAAAAGTTTATGGATGCAAAAGGCTTCCATTGCCACGGCAGGTCATGTCAAAAGCCTTGAGTGATCACCGATGTCATAATTGCTTTAACTGTTTTACAACAGGGATCACTTTGCACTAACTCCCCACATAGGACCTCTGTCCTCAAGGAGTTGTATTATGAGCCCTAATAGTAAAACTTGCTCTTGAGGAAATACTTTATTTTAGTGCTTTAAGTGAAGGATATTCTTATGTCTCATAACTTATAGTTATGTCTAAGTGCTCACAGAAGATGTATCATTCTTGGTTTCTTCTTTAAAGATAATTAAGTTTCTAAATATAGATAGATAGATAGATAGATAGATAGATAGATAGATAGATAGATAGAGGTACAAAAAGAGAAATTATCTTTGAGATGCAACAAATTTTAACAACCGTTTTTTGGACTGTTGAGGAATGATTTTTTTTTCTTTTATTTTATTTTTCGTACAAAGTGTTGAACACTTTACCTAGGATAGATTATATCTTCTATGTATAAAGTTAAATGAAAATAGAACTTAGTAAAAATCAAGACTAGGAATAGGAAAGGGAAGAGAAATAAGTGAGGGAGTATGGGTGGGAAAGCAAGTACATTGGGAAGAATTAATATGTTCCTAATTTTATTTATGAAATGCATGCAAATTAATAAAAAATAAATAAAATTTAAAAAGCAATAGAGACAGCAAAAAGACAGAGTCAGAGACAGCAAGATGAGAGACATAAAGAGACAGCCATAGAGGCATGGATATAGACACAGATCCAGAGAAGCAGACTGAGAGAGAGATATTCAGACAGTGAGAAGGTAGAGAGAGAACAAGTCGGGAGAAAGACATGCATTAAGGGGCAGAGACAGACCAACACACTAAGAAAGGCAGTGAGAGTGACATATAGTGATATTGTGTTTGAGAGCAGAGACAGATGGCCAAACACACACAGAGAGATGGATAAAGAGACACAGGCAATAATATAGAGACAGGATCAAGTTTGCACTAACACTTGATCCTGTCTATATTATATATATGTGAGACCCACAGTTAAAAATAAAGAGATAGATATGAGGAACACAAAAACAGAGAGATGGAAATACAGAGAAAAGGGTCACAGAGACAGGGAGATAGTGACAGAAAGACTGAGAGAGATAGATGGAGACAGAAAGATATACAGAGTGATATCTAAACATAGATGAAAACGAAGACAATGCAGACACAGAGGTGGAAACAGAAATATACTCTAGATACACAAAAAAGGAAGGAAAGACAGTGATAGTAAAAATAATGGATAGAGAAAAACAATAGATTGACAGAGGGAGACAGAGTGAAGAGAGATATGGCTAAAGATTGAGCAACACAGAAACGAGAAACATATGGAGAGAGAATGTGAGAAAAAGAGAGAGAGAGAGAGAAAGATGATGATAAACAGATAGACATAGAGACAGAAAAAGCAGAGACAAAGACACATGGGGTGAGACAGATATACATGCAGAAAGAAACAGACTTGCAGATGCAGAGAAACAGGCAGACATACTGACAGATTAAGAAAGAGACAGGCTGAGACTATGAGAAATAAATACCAACAAATAAAGTGACAGAAAGACAGACACGATTGACAATGCCCATGGGAACACTAGGTATTATTAGCTTTGGAGTGAGCTTGAACATGAAAGCTGATAATAAATAATCTAGAAAGGAAAGGAAGCTGAAGATTTTACAACAACAACAAAAAAGATGAATCCAGAATTTTCAACACATGGGATAAAGTAGATTTTCAAGAAGTACACAGCTAATAATAATCAACCTGAAGGCTAAAAATAAATAATTACTGTAACAAGACATAATATATAACATTTTGTTTGAGTAGAAATGAGTAATTTGGTAAGAAAAATCATAGAATTCTAAGCAGATTAGGAGATATTAACAAAAGAGTCATAAAATTCCATAAATTGATAGGATGCTAATCCTTAAGAATTCTTGCTTCTTAGCATAATAATTCTATAGCAAAAATTTGTGTGTGAAAGTACGACAAAATTCAATGGCAACAGTCAATTATTTATCATCCAAAAGCACAGAATTTTCTAAAGCATATGTGAACTTGGAATGTGAAAGAGTCCAATATTCCATTCTGGCTATCATGAAAATATTCAGAAAATTTCCAAAATGGCAATGGAGTAAATATCATGCCTCCTAGGAAAAAAAAAACTTAAAGGAAATAAAGCAGTATAGGGAAGAACTGCAGGTTAGACAATTAAAAAACTCAAATAGAAATGATGTAGCTCCAAAAGAATGACTAAAATGTTGAGAAAATGAATCACCTGGAAGTGAGTGCACTGAAAGTAGGACTTAATTGTTTCTGAAAAATTATGACATGAAAGTTGCTATGGAAGTTTATGAATGGATAAGGGTTTGATGTAACAAATACAACAAAATAATTTGACACATTTTAAGGGTATAAAAATTTTTCAAACTGCCATCCTAATAGTCACCATGTGTCTTAGGAGAGAGTCATAAAAGAGAGAATGAATATGATGTATATTTGCTGCATAAACATACATAAAATTTTTAAAAATATATCTAGGAATAAATATATATATGCATTTCTTAGAAATAAACATGATAATACTTGTACCTATTGATGTCTGAAAAATCAAGGACAGAGAAGTTTCTGAGACAACTTCCACAATGGAGAGTGAGTTGATTACATCCCAATCAAAAATCATGCCTTGATGATTTCAGATCCCATATATAACAAACGGCATAAGACAGGCCACTAATGCCCCAAAAGGTGATGATAATCAATTTTATTGTAAAACAAAAAGATAAATCATGACTCATAAGTAAACACATACATCATATTCTGAATAATATTAGGAGAATATTAGTTCCATCACTCAAAGTTAAATTGAGGATATTATTGGAAAAGCATTCCTAAAATTGCATTTAGAATTCTATATAGCAAAATTGGGAAATTTAAGTCCAGACATGTTTGGCTACAAAAGATTGTGGATCCAAAGTTATAATACCAGTGTCTGATTATAAAGTAAGAAAAACTGCAGTTTCAACAGTTGATATTTTGTTCTATGAATACTATCTACTTTTGGATGGAATCTTTCCTACACTTTGTTTCTCTCTCTTTACAGTGTTTCAGATCAATAAATCAATAAATTATTTTTTAAAATAAAAATTTAATTGCAATATATTAAAACTAGGAATGATAAAAACAGTATCACTTCTAAATGAGGTTGAGTTTAATGCTTCAATATTACATGGATATTTGTACACATGAAAACTGTGAGGAACTCTCAGAATTTTCAGTAAATGAATGAAAGCAAAGTGAAAAATCCAACCAGGATTTCTACCTGCATGCTTACAGCATTGTAATTGGCTTTTGTAAAATATTTTATTTAATAAATGCTAATTTCATAGGCACAACATTAAGAATATAGTGGCTCTTCCCCCCACACCCATACTCCCACCCCAACTCCTGTCCCTCCAACTACCTCTCCCATCCCATTTTTCATTAAGATTCATTTTTAATTTAACTTTATATGAACGAACAACTGTATACTAGGCAAAGATTTCAACAGCTCACACCCACCCACACCAACACACACACACAAAATGTCTAAAGTACTATTTGAGAACAAGTTTTTCAGTTAACTCTCAGAGTACAACTCATTAAGGACAGAGGTTGTGCATGGGGAGTAAGTGCACAGTGAATTCTGTCATTTATTTAACAGTTAGCATGCTTATCTATGATGTCACTGATCACATGAGGCACTTTCCATGAGCTGCCAAGGTTAAGGAAGCTTTTTGTGACCAGAAACTCTGTCAACATTTGATAAAACAACAAGTCAAATTGAAGTTCTCTTCCTTCAGAGAAAAGTACATCCTTCTTTGATGGTCTCTTCCTTCCATTAGGATTTCACTCACAGAGATCTTTGATGTAGAATACTTTTTGCCACAGTGACTTGAATTTCCATGCCTGAAATTTTATCATGGGCTTTCAGCCACATCTGAATGCCTTAAGGGCTGATTATGAGGTCATAGTATTACTTAAAGTGATTGTCATTCTATGAGTTTGCTGTGTGAGCTGCTTCCTATGTTGGACATTCCCTCCTTTGTAATTCTATTATTATAATTACTAGGTGCTTGATGCTATTTACATGATCTCTTTATCACTTAATCTTATCTATATGTTCACTTTAGCACTTAATATGATCACTTTAACAATTGAGATCACAATATTACCACCTACTTTAATGGGATTTGTAGTCCAATAACAAATTTTTACACTGTACCTTTAGAAGTCCAACGGACTGCATGCAGAACTGTACATCTGTACAGTTATAAACTTCCTCCTTCCTCCTTCCTCCCTTGTTCTCCCTTTTATTTTTTACTGAAATTTATTTTCAATTGACTTTATATACATATGATTAACTCTGTGTTAAATAAAGAATTCGACATATACTATGAAGAAGAGAAAATTAAATACATAAAAATTCGAAAACCTTCTAAACAGGATGAGGGCTGTTCAAGTCATTGTTTCTCAAAGTGTCAATTTAACTTCTACAGCTTTCATTTTAGGTGCACTATTAATTCTCACAGATCAGGGAGAACTTATAGTATTTTCCCTTTGGGACAGGCTTATTTCACTAAATATGAAGTTTTACAAATTGATCCATTTTGTTGCAAATGACTGGATTTCATTTTTTTACTGCTGTGTCTTATTCCATAGTTTATATATCCTATAATTTCTTTATCCAGTCTTCTTGATGGCCATTTATGTTGATTTCATGCCTTAGCTATTGTGAACTGAGCTGATCATTTCACAAGGGATCATTTCCCTTGGGTAAATTCCCAGAAAAGAGTTGGCTGGGTACTGTGGTAGGTATATATTCAGATTGTAGAGGTATTTCCATACTGTCTTTCACCGTGGCTTGATAAGTTTACATTTGAACCAACAGTGGATTAGGCTACCCTTTTCCCCACATCCTTGCCAGCATTTTTGTTTGTAGATCTGTATGAGAGTCATTCTAACTGGGGTGAAGTGAAATAGTGTGGTTTTGATTTGCATTTCCCTGACATCTTGTGATCCTGAACATTTTTTCATGTGTCTGTTGGCCATTTGGATTTCCTCTTTTGAAAATGTCTTCTTAAGTCCGCTGCCCAACTCTTTTTTTTTAAAGATTTATTTCATTTATTTGAAGAAAGTTACAGAGAGAGACACAGAGAGAGACACAAAGAGAGGTGGTTCACTTCCCAGATGGCCACAATGGTGAGAGCTGCACTGATCCAAAGCCAGGAGCCAGGAACTTCTTCCAGGTCTCCCACATGGGTGCAGGAGCCCAGGGACTTGGATCATCTTCTACTGCTATCACAGGTCATAGCAGAGAACTGGATTTGGAAAGGAGCAACCAAGACTAGAACCAGCACCCAAATGGGATGCCAGCACTTTAGGCCAGAGCTTTAACCTGCTGTGCCACAGTGCCGGCCCCTGCCCAACTCTTAACTGAGTTGTTTGTTTTGTGGTTGTGGATTTTCTCAATGTCTTTGTAGATTCTGATTATTAATACCTAATGAGTAACATAGCTTGCAAATGATTTTTCTCATTCTGTTGATTGCCTTTTCACTTTCCTGTTTCTTTTGCCATCTAGAACTTCTCAATTTGAAGTAATCCCATTTGTTAATTTGGCTTTGACTGCCTGTGCCTCTGGAGTCTTTTTCCAAGAACACTTGGGCTGTGCCAATGTCTTGAGGGTTTCCCCTATGTTCTCAATTTCTTTGATGGTGTTAGGTCCTAAATTTAGATCTTTGATCCATGTTGAGAGAATTTTTGTATAAAGTGGGAAGTAGGGAGTCTTGCTTGATACTTTTTTGTGTAGAAACCCAGTATTCCCAGCACCATTTATGGAAGATACTGTCCTTTCTCCAAAGATTGGTGTTAGTTCCTTGGTCAAATATAATTTAGTTGTAGATGTTTGGATTGATTTCTGGGTTTTCTATTTTGTTCCATTGGTCTATCCATCTATTTTTGTACTATTGCCAGGCAGTTTTGATTATAACTGCTTTGTAGTATGTCTTGAAACCTGACATTGTGATGCCTCTGGCTTTGTTTTTGTTTTACAAGATTGCTGTAGCTATTCGAGGTCTCCTGTATCTCCATATGAATTTCTGCATCCTATTTGCTAGATCTGAGAAGAATGGTGTTTTGTTTGGTATCCCATTGAATTTGTAAATTGCTTTCAGAAGAATGGGCATTTTGATGATATTGATTCTCCAAATCCATGAACTTGGAAGATTGTTACATTTTTCTATCTTCTTCTATTGCTTTAATGTTTTGTAATTTTTATCACAAAGATCTTTGATATCCTTAGTTAAGTTTATTCCAAGGTATTTGATTTTTTGTAGCTATTATGAATGGAGTTGATCTTAGAAATTCTTTCTCAGCCTCGACATTGTCGGTGTATACAAAGACTGTTGTTTTTTTGTACTGACTATATCCTGATACCTATCAAACTCTTTTATGAGTTTTCATAGTCTCTTATTGGAGTCTTTATCTGCAAATAGGAATAATTTGATGTCCTCTTTTCTAATTTGTACCCTTCTATTTCATTTTCTTGTCTAATGGCTCCAGCTAAAACTTCCAGAACTCTATTGAACAGCTGTGGTTAAAGTGGGCATCCCTGTCTGCTACTGAATCTCAGTGGGAATGCTTACAATATTCCCCATTCAATATGATGCTGGTCTTTGGTATGTCATAAATTTTCTTGATTGTGTTGAGGAATGTTCCTTCTAAACCCAATTTGCTTAGAGTTTTCATGATGAAAGTGTTTTGTATTTTGCCAAATTATTTCTCTGCATCTATTGAGATAATCATAAGGTTTTTGTTCTTCAGTTTGTTAATGTGATGTATCACATTGATTTGCAATTGTTGAACCATCCCTGCATACCAGGGATAAATCTCACTTGGTCAAAGTGAGTGATGTTTTTGCTGTTTAGTTGGATTTGATTGGCCAGAATTTTGTTAAGGATTTTCACATCTATGTTCATCAGGGAAATTGGTTTATAGTTCTCTTTCTCTGATGCATCTTTTATTGGTTTAGGAATTACGGTGATGCTGGCTTCAAAGAATGAATTTGGGAGGATTCACTCCCTTTCAATTCTTTTGAATATATGAAAAGAATTTTAGTTTTTCTTTAAATGTCTGGTTGAATTCAGAAGTGAATTCATCTAGTCCTTTTTTTCCCTTGGGGGGGGCTTTATGAATGATTTAATTTCCATGTGAGTTATAGGTCTGTTTAGGTTTTATGTCTTCATGGCTCAACTTAGGTAGGTTATATGTGTCCAGAAATCTATCAATTTCTTCTAGGTTTCCCAGTTTGTTGGAATACAGCTCTTTGTAGTGGTTTCTGATGACTCTTTTTATTTCTGGGTGTCTGTTGTTACATTTTCTTTTTCATTTCTAATTGCATTGATTTGGGTCTTTTCTCTTTTTTATGGTTAGTTGGGCCAATGGTGTGTCAGTTTTGTTTATTTATTTCAAAAAAAACAGCTCTTCATTTTGCTGATCTTTTTTATTGTTCTTTTAGCTTCATTTTTGTTGATTATTTTTTAATTTTAATTATTTATTTTCTTCTACTAATTTTGGGTTTTCTTTGCTGTTGCTTTTCTACAATATTGAGGTGCATAGATAGTTCATTTATTTTGTGCCTTTCCAGTTTCTTGATGCAGGCATCAATTGTTACATACTTCCTATTAACACTGCTTTTGCTGTATCCCATAATTTTGATATATTGCTTTGTTGTATTCATTTGTTTACAGAATATTTTATTTCTCTTTTGATTTCATCTATGACCCACTGTTCATTCAAAAAATGTTGCTCATTCTCCATGTGTTTGCATATGATGTAGAGATCTTGAATTGAATTCCAACTTATTTGATTGTGTTCTGAGAAGATGCACAGTATTTCATTTTTTTTAATTTGCTGAGACTCACTTTATGACCTATCTTATGGTCAATCCTAGAGAAAGTTCCATGCACTGGAGGAAAAAAAAAATGTGTACCCTGTGGCTGTAGGGTGGAAGGCTCTGTAGTTATCTCCTAGATCTGTTTGGTCTATGATGTCAATTAATTTTGTTGTTTCCTTGTTGATTTTCTGTCCATTGCTGAAACTGCAGTACTTATGTCTGTTGTTACTATTGTATTTGAGTCTACTTAGCCCTTTAAATTCCTTTACCATTGGTTTAAATAGCCATATGCCCTGTAATTAGGTGGATAAATATTTATGAGTCACATCTTCATGATGCATTGACCCTTTAATCATTATATAATGTCTTTGTCTCTTTAATAGTTTTTGTGTTAAATTATATTTTGTCTGATATTAGGATGGCCACGCCAGCTCTTTTTTGGTTTTGTTAGCATGGATTATCTTGTTTCATCCTTCCACTTTCAGTCTGCCTGCATCTTTGTGGGTAAGGTGTGTTTCTTGTAGGCAGCAAATAGATGGGTTATGATTTTAATCCATTCAACCAGTCTGTGTCTTTTAACTGGTGAGTTGATACCATTTACATTCAGTGTGCCTATTGTTAAATTCTGTCTTTGCCCTACCATGTTTCCTTAAATAATCTTGTTTATGTATTTTGGATTTTATTTGTACTTTTTGCGGGTCATTTTCTGCAGTCATCTTCTTTTGTAGTGATGTTCCTGTTTCTCTGTTTCTGTGCATAGCACATCCTTGAATATCTTTTGTAGGGATGGGTGAGTATTTACAAAATCTTTCAATTTCTGCTTATTGTAGAAGATTCTTATTTCTCCTTCATTCATAAATGAGAGTTTTGCAAGTTACAGTATTCTGGGTTGACATTTTTCTCTCCTAGGACTTGGAATATGTCTCATCATTGTCTCCTTGACTGTAGGGTTTGCTATGAGAAGCCTGGAGTAAGTCTAATTGGGTTTCCTCTGAATGTGATTTGTTGCTTCTCTCATGAACATTTTAAGATCTGTTATTTGTGTTTCACTGAGGTGAGTTTTTCCACAATATGTCATGGTGAAGTTATTTTCTGGTCATTTCCATTGGAATTTCTGTGTGTTCCTTTTACGTGGATGTCTCTTTCTTTATCCAGATTTGGAAGTTCTCTGTTATTATTTTACTAAGAAGGCCTTCTTATCCTTTCTCTCTTTCCACAGCTTCCGGAATTCCTAGGAATCATAAATTGGATCATTTGATAGAATCTTATAGATCTCGGCCAGCGCCGTGGCTTAACAGGCTAATCCTCCGCCTTGTGGCGCCGGCACACCGGGTTCTAGTCCCAGTCGGGGCACCGGATTCTATCCTGGTTGCCCCTCTTCCAGGCCAGCTCTCTGCTATGGCCCTGGAAGGCAGTGGAGGATGGCCCAAGTCCTTGGGCCCTGCACCCGCATGGGAGACCAGGAGAAGCACCTGGCTCCTGGCTTCGGATCAGTGCAATGCGCTGGCTGCAGTGGCCATTGGAGGGTGAACCAACGGCAAAAGGAGGACCTTTCTCTCTTTCTCTCTCTCACTATCCACTCTACCTGTCAATAAAAAAAAAAGAATCTTATAGATCTCTAACTGTGATTTTTAATTTTCTAATTTCTTCTGGTATTTGGTCTGTTTTATTAATGTCAGTTTGTCTTCTAGTTCTGATATTCTTTCTTCTGTTTCACCTATTCTATTGCTAAGAATTCCCACTGAATTTTTATTTAGTCTATTGGATTCTTTGTTTCCAGTGTTTCATTCCGGCTTCTCTTTAATATATGAATTTCTTATGAGTTCTTTTAATTTAGATCATGGATTTGTTTCTGACTGCTTCTAAGTAATCTATTAATTTTCTGAATTCCTTTTCTGGCAAATCCTCAATTTTTCTTCTACCTCCATTATTGAAGATTTGTAGTGCTCCTTTGGTGAGTTCATAAATTCTTCCTCATTCTCATTGCAGATTTCTCCTTTCTTTTTTGGCATTTCTGATTGGTGTCTCATTGATTTTATTTTTAAATTGATTTTCCTCTGCTATGAGCTGCTATGTGTCTGTGCATTGCATATGGAAGCCTGCCACCCCACCTCCTGGAGCTCCATTTATTTCTAGAATGTGATGGATGTGTATATCAATGCTTTGGTGCACTAGGCCCTGCCTTTTGGGGCCATGCTTGCTTCTCACTTGTGCATGAAATGAGCTCAGGTTTTCATTGTTTACAATTACTCCTTGATATACAGCTTGCACGGTTGGGAAGAAATTACTCTGAAATGTCATCCTTGTTCCCAGGTGGGGCATGTTGTGAGATGACCCCCACAAGGGATAAGTGTGTACATGTGAAGGAAACACAGCAGCTCCCTGCTTATACTCAAAAATGTAAATAAGCAACATGGCTTCTCCCTGCCAGCTGTAGGTCTGGTTGGGGGAGTGGGGAGACACAGATGTACCATGGCACACCCAACCTCTCTGTCCATTCCCCGCCGATGGAGTTTCATATGCAGTTCACCAAGTTTCTCTACCCTCCACCATTTACAGATCCATGGATTCGCTATCTCACACCTGGTTTGCTGTGGGGAGGCTGTCGCCAATCTCACTCACTCACTTTGCTGCTCCTTTGCTGAACGGCTGCCACTTCATCATCCTCTCTGCTCACCCAGCATGGAACTGAGCAGTCTCTGGTGGACTCCTGGGCCATTCTGCATGAACATCTCATGATTCCCCCACCGGCTTGTATCCCCTCTGCTCACTTTTTCCCTGCATGAGTTCTAATGTCCCACTGCCACACTACCATCTTGGTCACCTCCCTTGAATTGGCTTTTAATAGGTTATCAACAATTTGAGCAAGTGAAATTAATAAAATTAAAAAGAAAACTTAAAGTATGATGAGAAGGGATGATAAAATTATATTGGAATTACTGTAAGTAAAATTAAATAATGTGCTATGAACACTGATAACAATAAACAGATCAAAGTATGTATATTGGTAAATATTTCAGTAAATGCATGCTTCAAAGAATATGAAAAAATACACATTATATAGTAAAATATAATTCAGTAAATAGCATAATGTTAAAATATATCATTGTAGTTGGGAGTCTTCATTCTTTACCATTTATTTTAGGACAGTTAAGCAAAGGTTTTCAAAATCTATACCACCAGTTTGAGCAGAATAATTCATATTTCCTCATGAGTTCACAGGTATAGGATAACTCAGAATTTATATGTATTTAATATATTATCCATAATACTTAAGAATTGTGGATTCTAGATTTCCAGAAAGACTTGGAAGATTTTTGTTGTTTGTGGATAGAAAAAAAGTAAAAAGTCATAACCGATGTCTTATTATATATAAATGAGAGAAATGTGAATCAGTGTTGTGGTTCAGTCAGTTAAACTACTCCCTGAAGCACCAGCAATTCATGTGCGTGCTCTTTCATGTTCTGGCTGTTGCACTTCTGATACAGCTCCCTACTAACAGGTCTGGGAAAGCAATGGAAAATGGTGAAAATGCTTGTGCCTCCTGCACACATAAGGGAGACCGGGAAGCAGCTCCTGGCTCCTGGCTCCTGGCTCCTGGCTTCAGATTGGTCCAGTTCTGGTCATTGTGGCCATTTTGGGAGTGAACCAGGGATGGAAGATCTCTCTATCTTTTCATTTCTTTAACTCTGCCTTTCAATTGAATAACTAATTCTTAAGGAAAAGGTTTTAAAAATTAGACAAAAAATAGGAATTGAAGAGAAAAATATAGCTTAGGGGAAATATAAGGTTTAAGTATATAAAGTTTTAAGTACACAAATTTTTCCATCATGGATATGGTTATTGAAGAAAGTCTGTTATTGGTAATATAGACAACCATGAGTTTGTGGACAGGATACTTTGGAGGTAAGGGGAAAGTAGAGGTAACCCCTATGGCATCTAAAATGCTTTTCATCATGGAACATCTCAGGATAATGCAGAAAACTGCAACTCGGCCGGTGCCGTGGCTCGATAGGCTAATCCTCTGCCTTGTGGCACTGGCAGACCAGGTTCTAGTCCTGGACGGGGTGCCGGATTCTGTCCTGGTTGCCCCTCTTCCAGGCCAGCTCTCTGCTATGGCGAGGGACTGCAGTGGAGGATGGCCCAAGTGCTTGGGCCTTGCACCTCATGGGAGACCAGGATAGGCACCTGGCTCCTGCCTTCAGATCAGCGTGGTGCGCCGACTGCGGCAGCCATTGGAGGGTGAACCAATGGCAAAGGAAGACCTTTCTCTCTGTCTCTCTCTCTCTCACTGTCCACTCTGCCTGTCAAAAAAAAAAAAACCTGCAAGTCAAGTCCTTGTCTATATTTTCTATTCCAGACACTCAGAGAAAAAAAACGAGTCAGTGTATATAATGAGCTCTGTGATTTTTAAGTTAGAGAAATGAGTTATATAAACATCTACAGGACAGATGTAGCATAACTATGCAGGAGAAATTCCTCTAAACTCGTTTGACATTTAAATACTTGTATGATTTTACACTTACATTCAGATCGTACTTTCTAAGATGTTCTGGGAAGTTAAGGTTAGTAGGTTCTCAAGTACTTTCAACTTAATATAGGAGGAAAAGGTGTTAAAGAGTAAAAGAGAGTAGAAGCATATATAATAATATCAAATCTGTTTGGTTTTGTTTCTAAAAATAAGTCATTATTAATGTTTTAAACCAGAATAGCCTGGTTTCCAAGCCTTTCTTTTAAAACTTTGGTACAGATTGGTGACTCAAACCTTATATAAAATTCCATCCAGCTGTGCCAATACACATATTTTATACTATGAAGACTAAAAACTCAACATCAAATCAGTATAAATAATATAGTTATTTTAGAATTTTCTTAATTTGACTTGACAAAGTAGTTGATAAAATGAGTGTTATAGGGAAAGATGCTGAGGAAATGACATAAAGTACTGTGTATGCTCTGGGGAGCAGTCAGTACTAATGCGGATTTTTATACTTTGATGCATTAGTGTGCCAATATTAGGTTCTTTGAAATAATTTGATGAGGGGATAGAGGGCTATGTGTTTATTTACTTCCTGATTTTTACTTAGTGAATATTTTGTATAAGTTAAATGTACTTTAATTGTGTAATTTTTCTTTGGCTCTTGGTTTTTTTTTTTTGAAATGCAGTCTTTTTTAAAAAAGGTATATGTTATTATTCTCTAGTCATTCTGAATATATATGTGGATTTTTGAATTTAAAAATTGATATTACTGTACTTTCAATGGATTTAAAGTAACTAGAAAATTGTGATTTTTCTGACATTTACAATTACCTATAATTTATCACAACCAGGTTGTGCTAAAACAACAAGGTGTATATAGGTAAGTGATAATATCCCTTATGTCTATTAATTTTACTAATATTTACTTCAAGAGTACACTTAATTCTTCACATCACAGCTACAGTCCCTCTTATTCATAGAAGTGTTGTAAGCACAGACTCTTGTATATTTTGAAAATGTACAGCAATAATACTTTTTAAATTGAAGTTCTGGAAGTATAAGAAAATGATTATATTTCTTATTTTAAATACATGAAACTTTCCAAACAGGAAATAAAATTATTCAAAAATATATTATACATGTTAGAGTAATATTTTGAAACATAAAATGTAAAATATGGATTGTTAGAATGTTTATTATAAAGTAGAAGTAAATAAATAATAATAACAGTAGTTACGTAGCTTTAAATGAATGATCAGAAGTGAATAATCTTTAAAATACCTGTAAAATAATATTAAACATGAAGTAATTCAAATGCAGAAAAGATCATGCACTAAACCAAGGATTTTTAAATATAGGATACAAGTGTGTAGTTGTAGGTTATATACATTTTTTTTGACAGGCAGAGTTAGTGAGAGAGAGACAGAGAGAAAGGTCTTCCTTTTCCATTGGTTCACCCAAAAATGGCCACTGCAGCTGGCACACTGCACCAATCTGAAGCCAGGAGCCAGGTGCTTCCTCCTTGTCTCCCATGAGGGTACAGGGCTCAAGCACTTGGGCCATCCTCCACTGCCCTCCCGGGCCACAGCAGAGAGCTAGACTGGAAGAGGAGCAATGGGGACAGAATGCAGCACCCCAAATGGGACTAGAACTGGGTGCTGATGCTGCAGGTGGAGGATTGGCCAAGTGAGCCATGGTGCTGGCCTAATTATGTACATTTTCAAAGTCAGTGGCCAAGTTAGTGTCCTATAAATATCTTAAGGTATAAAAATATATGAGCTTTATAGGATAAAATGCTAAACCAAACCTAGAGATCTATGAGAAACTACTTGTGAATGATTCCAGGGCAAAGCACAGAGCAGTCAGTGAATTCATTATCTCCTTTGGAAAAAACCAAATACAATGGCCACATATTTACAGTGCTAGATCGGCACATACTGGGATACTGATGGCACGTTCAGGTGATAATGCATAGAAGACACACTAAAACACTTCAAATTGTGATATATAAAATATTGCTGTCAGTAGAACTCAATATTTTGCTAACAGCTATAAAAGTATAACAAGCTGATATAAAGATATATGACAAGAAATACTCAATTAAAAGTAATGAATGGTTATAAAACTTCAAGATTTTAAACTGATAAATTTTACTCCTTACTAGACAACCTTAAAACAAAGACAACAGTTTATCTAGAAAGACACTGTAGCATATTTCAAAACCAATGTGAGGGTGAGTCTCTTTTCAATCCAGAAAGCAATAAAAGAAAATCAACTTGAGTGAGTGAAAAAGCATAGTAGACAAACAGAACTGAAAAACTCTGCCCATGAATGTGGCCAGGTAAATCTACAGATTTCCATTGAGTTGATAACCTCTCAATAAAAATAGTAACCAAGGTTTTTCTTTTACTATTCTACCAGCTTCAGAATCAGCATCAGGAGGAGATACCATCTCCTTGGAGAAAAGTCAGAAGAGACTTCCACAATACTTGTCACTGCTGATTCTGAGGGAGAACTTTGCAGTTGCTACTGACTTTGAGTCTGGCCTGAAGTGTTAGTTGGGGGCATGGTGCTCACCTAATCTGTGAAGGCAGAGCACATGTCCTACTTCCTATTCCCCTGTACAAAGGCTCAAGTTGACTACTAGTGGAGAGGCAACTTCTTGATAAGTAAGGTGCAGGCTGCATGGCTCAAATACATGTAACTAAGGGATTTTATCTGAGGGATAAATCCATCATCTCCAGTGACACTGAATATGGCCTGGATGGTTGACAGGAGGGAGAGTGTCAAGTAACATTATGAGGCACTCCCCTTCTCTCATCCTATAATGGGTGACCATACTAAAACAGCCGAGGTAGAACACTACAGCAGGCCTTGGGAATACCTTATCTCTCTCCATGGATGGAGCAGATTTGTGGGGATAAGAACAGATCCTCTGATCCCTGTGACTGTGGGCTATCAACACACTATGACTGGGAATTCCATGAGTGCATGATAGAACAAGAGGCACTGTTGTGTCTCTGGGAAACCACTTGGCCTGTCTTCAGATGATCAGGGTTCCATGAGCATTTGTGATAGGCCACTGCAAGGGCTTTTTGCACTCACTTAGGACCACACATATCCTTTGTGCAAATCATGTGCCTACATGAGTGGGGTGTGTAGCAACTGTGAGCTTGACTAGGGCATTGATCACCTTGGAAGAGAGGAAGAGAAGCAGTGATCACACAATCAACATGATGGTAATCCCCCTACTGACAATAGAGATCTACCCTGCCCAACTTGCTGTCACCCTGGACTCTTGCACCACTCTGGATCATACCTCTGAGCTCTCTGACCCCAAGCAAAACAAACCTCTGAATATCAACCAAAGGAGAAGAAGGAGAAACCATTACACACCATTACACACCATATGCCACAGTGGAATAATTCAGATAAAAATCATCAGAGGAGAAAGTCAACAAGTGGTTCCACAAGTGCCTAAAAATAAATGTATAAATATGCGAAACATGAAATAGGAAGACAATATGACTCCTCCAAAAGAATATAACAATTCCCTGTTGGAAAATAACTATTCAATGTTAGAACATAAAAATGAAGTGATTGAAGACATTCAAAAAGGATTCTAAAGAATGATCATATGACTAACAAAATGAGAAACAAATTAATGTGTTAAAGAAATCCATTCACTACACTGATGAAAAATTTTTGCTGGGAGATAGAGATAGTTAAAGTAAATTTAACTATTATTTAATTAATTTAGTTAAAGTAATATTTCAAACTGAAATATTAGGAATAAAGAATTCTATATACCAAATAAAAACTACAGTGGAAAGCCTTATCAACAGACTTGATGAGGCAGATAAACGAATATTTGAGCTATTAGACAGTTCCTAAGAAATATCTTTCAGACCAAAAAAAAAAAAAGAAACAACAACAACAAAAAGATTTTTCAAGATTTATGAGTTACTATCAATTGACCTGGTACAGGAATTCCTGAAGATGGGGATATAGACAAAGGATTAAAAGGCCTATTAGGTGAAATAATGTAGAAAATCCCCTGGTTTGAAGAAAGAAAGGGCCATCCAAGTACAGGAAGTACATAGAACTCTATTGTACATTAGAAAGGATACTCCCCACAACACATTATAGCCAAAGTTTGATGCATAAAACATAAAGAAACAATTATAGAAACACAAGATTACCTTTAAACAATCTCTAATTGGGTTGACAGCTGATTTTTCATAAGAAATTCTGGAGGCCTGGAGACATGGAGAGACATAGTCCAAGTCCTAAAAGAAAAAAGAAAAAAAAAAACTCTCAAGCATGAGTACTGGTCCCAGCAAAACTCCCATTTATAAATGAAGGTGAAATAATTTCCAAAACAAACAAAAATGTGAAAAATTGTCAACACTCATCCAGCCTTACAAATGATACTTAATGATAGGCTACACAGACAGATGGAGGAAGATTGTCCACATTAAAGAATGTGAAGGGAGAAAATATCCTAGAAAAAGTACAAAGGAAAACCAAAGCAAAAAAGAGGAATATTTCTGGAAAAATGGCAGAACTGAAGTATTATTTATCAATACTAACCTTGAATATAATGGCCCAAACTATACAATTAAAAGAAATAAACTGGCTGAACAAATTAAAAAACATGACCCAACTATTTGCTGCTTACAAGAAACACACATCAACAAAAAGATACACAAAAACTGAAAGTGCAAGAATGCAAAAAGATATTATGTGATAATGTAAAGCAAAAAAGAGCAGGAGTGGCCATAGTAATAGAAAAACTGTTAAAAGAGATCTAGGAAGGAATTATGTAATGATTAAGGATGGATTCAGAGTGAAGATTTGTCTATAATAAATGTATATGCACCCAGTGTCAGGGAACCTAGCTATTTAAAACAAATAATGCCGGTGCCGCAGCTCACTAGGCTAATCCTCCGCCTTGCAGCACAGGCACACCGGGTTCTAGTCCCGGTCAGGGTGCCGGATTCTGTCCTGGTTGTCCCTCTTCCAGGCCAGCTCTGTGCTGCGGCCAGGGATTGCAGTGGAGGATGGCCCAAGTGCTTGGGCCCTGCACCCCATGGGAGATCAGGAGGAGCATCTGGCTCCTGCCATCAGATCAGCACGGTGTGCCAGGTGCAGTGCGCCAGCTGCGGTGACCATTGGAGGGTGAACCAATGGCAAAGGAAGAACTTTCTCTCTCTCTCTCTCACTGTCCTCTGCCTGTGAAAAAATAAATAAGTTAAACAAATGACAATGCATTTAAAGAGAAACATAGACTCTAATACAATATTACTAAAGGGATTAAACACCCCACTTTCATCAATGGGCAGAACAACTACACACACAAAGAAAATCAACAAAGAAAGAACAGTCCTAATCTACATTCAGGAGCAAAAGCACCTAATTGTTATCTACAGAACATTTCGTCACACAACTTCAGATTAGATATTTTTTTTTCTATCATTGCATTCAAGTTCCTCTAAGATATCCCATATGCTAGGCCATAAAGCAAGTGTTAGCACATTCAAATAAATGTATCTTTAATAAGTATTTTGGAATGGAGCTACAAATTAACAACTTAAGAAACTGTAGAGAACATATAAACATATAGAAAATGAATGACATATTCCTGAATGGACAGTGATTCATAGAATAAATAAAAAAGAAATTAAAAAAATCTTGCAAGTGAATAAAGATGGCAACACAACATATGATGGAGAAAAAGTAATGTTTCATGGAAGGCTCATAGTAATTCATGCCTATGCAAATAATTGGAAAGACATCAAAGAAATGGTTTAACAATGCAACTAAAGGATCTTAAAAAAAATAGTAGGAGGAAAGAAGTAATCAAAATTAGAGAGGAAGTAGACAAAATTGAAAAAAAAAAGATTAGTAACATGATGATTTGTTTGAAAAAATAAGTGATATTGGTACACAATTCATCCAAAAAACCAATATATAAAGAGAGGGCCCAAATTCATATAATCAGATATGAAAAACAAAATGTTACAAAAAGATGCCATAAAAATAAAAACAATCATAGGGAATTATCGCAAATTGCTTTTGCTAAACAATTTGAAATTCTAAAAGAAATGAACAGATTTCAGACACATGCAATCTAAAAAACTTTAGTCAGGAAGATATACAAAATCTCAATAGTAGATCAATAAAAAGTTCAGATTGAACTGGTCATAAAGACCTTCACCAAGGCCGGCGCTGTGGCTCACTAGGCTAATCCTCCGCCTTGCGGCGCCGGCACACCGGGTTCTAGTCCCGGTCGGGGCACCAATCCTGTCCCGGTTGCCCCTCTTCCAGGCCAGCTCTCTGCTGTGGCCAGGGAGTGCAGTGGAGGATGGCCCAAGTCCTTGGGCCCTGCACCCCATGGGAGACCAGGAGAAGCACCTGGCTCCTGCCATCGGATCAGCGCCATGCGCCGGCCGCAGCGCGCTACCACAGTGGCCATTGGAGGGTGAACCAATGGCAAAAAGGAAGACCTTTCTCTCTGTCTCTCTCTCACTGTCCACTCTGCCTGTCAAAAATTAAAAAAAAAAAGACCTTCACAAAAAAAAAAAAGTCAAAATGTCTAGGACTCAATTGTTTCACTGCTGGATTCTAACAAACATTTAAAGAATAAAAAATTCCATTTCTTCACAAACAATTCAAAGCAATGGAAAGGGTGGGTCTCATCCCAAACTCGTTTTATGCAGCCAATATCAACTTAATCTATCAATACATCAGAATTCGTCCCGGGAAACGGGGCGCGGCCGGAAAGGGGGCTGCCCTCTAGCCCGTCACGCACCGCACGTTCGTGGGGAACCTGGCGCTAAACCATTCGTAGACGACCTGCTTCTGGGTCGGGGTTTCGTACGTAGCAGAGCAGCTCCCTCGCTGCGATCTATTGAAAGTCAGCCCTCGACACAAGAAAAAAAAAAAAAAAAGTGTTCACTGGGTCAAGTGGGATTTATCCCTGGTATGCTGGGATGGTTCAAAGATTTGCAAATCAATAAATGTGATACATCACATGAACAAAAGGAAGAAAAAAATCCACATGGTTATCTTAGTAGATGCAGAGAAAGCATTTGATGAAATACAAAATTCTTTTATGATGAAAATCTTAAAAAATTTGGGTATAGAAGGAATACCCCTCAGCACAATCAAGGCGATTTACTACAACCCCACAGCCTGTATCCTATTGAATGGGAAGCGTAACCCCTAAAATACAGAACCAGAGAAGGATTACCACTCTCAACCATTGCTATCTAACATTATCCAGTAACCTTTAGCTAGAGCCATTAGACAAGAAAAAATCAAAGGGATAAAAATTGGGAAGGAAGAAGTCAAACTATCCCTGTTTGCAGATGACACGATTCTATATATAGGGGATCCAAAAGACTCCACTGAGAGACTACTGGAATTCACAAGAGAGTTTGGTAAAGTCACAGAATATAAAATCAGCACACAAAAATCAACAGCCTTTTTATAAAAAGACAAAGCCATGGCTGAGAAAGGGCTTTTAAGATCAGCTCCATTCGCAATGGCTCCAAAAAGTTTTAAATATTTTGAATGAATTTATCCAAAGATATCAAAGATCTCTACATTTAAAATTATAAAGCATTGAAGAAACAGAAGAAGACAGTAAAAATTGGAAAAATCTTCTATGTTCGTGTGTTTGAAAAACCAACATTATAGGAATTTCCATAATACCTAGGGCAATTTACAGATTCAATGTGATTTCAATGACATTCTTTACAGAACTAATAAAAATGATGCTAGATTCATATGGAAATACAAGAGTCTCTGACTAGCTAAAGCGATATTTATTATACAACAACAACAAAGCTGGAGGCATCATAATACCTGATTTCAAGGCATACTACATGGTAATTATTATTTTTTATTAAACTTTTATTTAATGAATATAAATTTCCAAAGTACAGCTTATGGGTTACAATGGTTTCCCCCTCCAAAAACTTCCCTCCCACCCGCAACCCTCCCCTTTCCCGCTCCCTCTACCCTTCCAATCACATCATGATTCATTTTCAATTCTCTTTATATACAAGAGATCAGTTTAGTATATATTAGGTAACGATTTCAACAGTTTGCCCCCATATAGCAACACAAAGTGAAAAAAAAAATACTGTTGGAGTACTAGTTATAGCATTAAATAAGAGTGTACAGCACATTAAAGACAGGGATTCTACATAATATTTTTAAAAAAAAATTAATTAATTTTCTATGCCATTTCCAATTTAACACCAGTTTTTTTTTCATTTCCAATTATCTTTATATACAGAAGATTGATTTAGTATATAATTATAATCAAGACATTCTGGTTCTAGCACACGGATAGATGTCTAGAGCAATGGAATGGAATAGAAATTACATAAATCAATCCACACATCTACAGCCAACTTATCTTTGACAAAGGAGCTAAAATTAATCCCTGGAGCAAGGACAGTCCCTTCAACAAATGGTCCTGGGAAAACTGGATTTCTGGATGCAGAAGTATGAAACTACAACCATATCTTACACTTTACAAAAAAAAAAAAAAAACTTAAAATCTATCAAAGACCTGAATTTATGACCTGATACAATCAAATCACTAGAAAATATTGATGAAATTCATGAAGACATTGCCACAGGCAAAGACTTCTTGGAAAAGACTTCAAAAGTACAAGCAATCAAAGATAAAATTGACAAATGAGATTGCATCAAGCTGAAAAGCTTCTGCTTCTAAAAAACACTCACCAAATGAGGACACACCAACAGAAAATATTTGCAAGCTATGCAACAGATAAAGAGTTAACATCTAGAATCTATAAAGAGCTCAAGAAATTCAACAACAAAACAAATAACCCAGTTAAGAAATGGGCAAAAGAGGAATTTCAAATGGCCAACACACACTTAAAAATGCTCATGATCACTAGTCATCATGAAAGTGCAAATCAAAACCACAATTAAGTTTCACTTCATTCCTGATAGATTGGCTTTCATACAGAAATCAGCGAACAGCATATGCTGCTGAGGATATGGTGAAGGAGGTACCCTAATGTACTGTCAGTAGGAATTTAAACTCTTCCAGCCACTGTGGAAGACAGTGTGGAGATACCTCAGAAATCTGAATATAGAACTACCATATGATCCAGCCATCCCACTCTCAGGAAATCATATACAATCAGCATATGAGTCATCCATACTTCCATGTTCATTGCAGCACAATTCACAATAGCTAAGATGTGGAATCAACATAGGTGTCCAGTCCATCAACTGATGAAAGGATATAGAAATTAAGGTATAATATATAACTTATGCAGTACTATTCAGTTGAATAAAAAATGAAATCCTGTCTTTTGCAACAATATAGATGCAACTGGAAACATTATACTTAGTGAAATAAGCCATTCCAAGAAAGACATTATTTTTTTCAATGATGTGAAATGACTAATACAGTTCCTAAAATATAATATATTGGAGTGAAGTGGACATTTTGAGATTCAATGATTGCTTACAGCCTCTGTCTCTTGGATAGTTTATTTTCTTCTACTATTTGTTGAACTATTTCACTTAGTGTAGGGTTAATTTTTCAATCATTAAATAAACTGAAAGTTCTTTGTAAAAGTTTTGAGTGTTAATGGGAAATGGAAGATGAAGAAAAGTTGGAGCACGGCCAAGGGGGAGGGTAGGATAGAAAGTATCACTCTTCCTAAATCTGTATATATGAAATACATGATACTTGTATAAGTTAAATAAAACAGATCAGTCATCTAGAAAAAAATATTCTAAAATTCAAATGGAAACACAGCACACTCTATATTGTTTTGTTTTGTTTTGTTTATTTTTATTAAACTTTTATTTGATGAATATAAATTTCCAAAGTACAGCTTATGGGTTACAATGGCTTCCCCCTCCAAAAACTTCCCTCTACCCACAACCCTCCCCTTTCCTGCTCCCTCTACCCTTCCAATCACATCATGATTCATTTTCAATTCTCTTTATATACAAGAGATCAGTTTAGTATATATTAGGTAACGATTTCAACAGTTTGCCCCCATATAGCAACACAAAGTGAAAAAAAAAAATACTGTTGGAATACTAGTTATAGCATTAAATAAGAGTGTACAGCACATTAAAGACAGAGATCCTACATAATATTTTTAAAAAATTAATTAATTTTCTATGCCGTTTCCAATTTAACACCAGGTTTTTTTTTTTTCGTTTCCAATGATCTTTATATACAGAAGATCGATTCAGTACATAATTAGTAAACATCTCATCAGTTTGTACCCACTCAGAAACACAAAGTGTAAAAATACTGTTTCAGTACTAGTTATAGCATCACTGCACATTAGACAACACATTAAGGACAGATCCCACATGGGATGTAAGTACACAGTGACTCCTGTTGCTGACTTAACAATTTGACACTCCTGTTCATGGCGTCACTAATCTCCCTAGGCTCTATTCATCAGTTGCCAGGGCTATGGAAGCCTTTAGGGTTCGCTGACTTTGATCTTATTCCGATAGTGTCACAGTCAAAGTGGAAGTTCTCTCCTCCCTTCAGAGAAAGGTACCTCCTTCTTTGATGGCCCCATTCTTTCCACTGGGATCTCACTAACAGAGATCTTTCATTTAGGTCTTCTTCTTTTTTCCTTTTCCATGGTATCTTGGCTTTCCATGCCTACAATACTCTCATGGGCTCTTCAGCCAGGTCTGAATGCCTTAAGGGCTGATTCTGAGGCCAGAGTGTTGTTTAGGACATCTGCCATTCTATGAGTCTGCTGTGTATCCCACTTCCCATGCTGGATCTTTCTCTCCCTTTTTGATTCTATCAGTTAGTATTAGCAGACATTTGTGTTGTTTGTGTGATCCCTTTGTTTCTTAGACCTATCCAGGCCATCGAATGTGAACTGAAATTGATCACTTGGACTAGTGAAATGGCATTGGTACATGCCACCTTGATGGGATTGTACTGGAATCCCCTGGCACATTTCTAACTCCATCATTTGGGGCAAGACTGACTGTGCATGTCCCAAATTGTGCATCTCCTCCCTCTCTTTTTGCACTCTTAAATTTAACAGGGATCACTTTTCAGTTAAAATTTAAACACCTAAGAATAATTGTGTGTTAATTGCAGAGTTCAACTGCTAGAACTAGAACAACAACAACAACAACAAATACTAAAAAGGATAAAGTATTACATTGTACATCTAGAGTCAGGACAAAAGCTGATCAGGTCATTGTTTCTTATAGTGTCCATTTCACTTCAACAGGTTTCCCCTTTGGTGTTCAGTTGTCGCCGATCAGGGAAAACAAATGATATTTGTCTCTTTGGGACTGGCTTAATTCATTCAGCATGATGTTTTCCAGATCCTTCCATCTTGTTGCAAATGACTGGGTTTCATTGTTCCTTACTGCTGTATAGTATTCTATGGAGTACATGTCCCATAATTTCTTTATCCAGTCTACTGTTGATGGGCATTTGGGTTGGTTCCAGGTCTTAGCTATTGTGAATTGAGCTGCAATAAACATTAATGTGCAGATGGTTGTTTTATTAGCCAAATTAATTTCATTTGGGTAAATTCCAAGGAGTGGGATGGCTGGGTTGTATGGTAGGGTTATGTTCAGGTTTCTGAGGAATCTCCAGACTGACTTCCATAGTGGCTTAACCAGTTTGCATTCCCACCAACAGTGGGTTAGTGTCCCTTTTTCCCCACATCCTCTCCAGCATCTATTGTTGGTAGATTTCTTGATGTGAGCCATTCTCACAGGGGTGAGGTGAAACCTCACTGTGGTTTTGATTTGCATTTCTCTGATTGCTAGTGATCTTGAACATTTTTTCATGTGTCTGTTGGCCATTTGGATATCCTCTTTTGAAAAATGTCTATTGAGGTCCTTGGCCCATCTCTTCAGTGGGTTGTTTGTTCTGTTGTTGTGGATTTTCTTGATTTCTTTGTAGATTCTGGTTATCAACCCTTTATCTGTAGCATAGTTTGCAAATATTTTTCCCATTCTGTCGGTTGCCTCTTCACTTCCCTGACTGTTTCTTTTGAAGTACAGAAACTTCTCAATTTGATGCAATCCCAAATGTTAATTTTGGTTTTGACTGCCTGTGCTCCTGGGGTCTTTTCCAAGAAGTCTTTGCCTGTACCTATATCTTGCAGGGTTTCTCCAATGCTCTCTAATAATTTGATGGTTTCAGGTCATAGATTTAAGTCTTTAATCCACGTTGAGTGAATTTTTGTGTAAGGTGAAAGGTATGGGTCTTGCTTCAAGCTTCTGCACATGGAAATCCAATTTTCCCAGCACCATTTATTGAATAGGCTGTCCTTATTCCAGGATTAGTTTTGGATTTTTGATCAAATATAAGTTGGCTGTAGATGTTTGGATTGATTTCTGGTGTTTCTATTCTGTTCCATTGGTCTATCCTTCTGTTTCTGTACTAGTACCATGCTGTTTTGATAACAACTGCTCTGTAGTATGCCCTGAAATCTGGTATTGTGATGCCTCCAGCTTTGTTTTTGTTGTACAAGATTGCTTTGGCTATTCGAGGTCTTCTGTGTCTCCATATGAATTTCAGCATTATTATTTCCAGATCTGTGAAGAATATCTTTGGTATCTTAATTGGTGTTGCATTGAATGTATAAATTGCTTTTGGGAGAATAGACATTTTGATGATAGTGATTCTTCCAATCCATGAGCATGGAAGATTTCTCCATTTTTTGGTATCCTCTTCTATTTCTTTCTGTGAGGTTTTGTAGTTTTCATCGTAGAGATCTTTTATGTCCTTGGTTAAGTTTATTCCAAGGTATTTGATTGTTTTTGTAGCGATCGTGAATGGGATTGATCTTAGAAGTTCTTCCTCAGCCGTGGCATTGCCTGTGTATACAAAGGCTGTTGATTTTTGTGGATTGATTTTATATCCTGCTATTTTGCCAAACTCTTCGATGAGTTCCAGTAGTCTCTTAGTAGAGTTCTTTGGGTCCCCTAAATAAAGAATCATATCATCTTCAAAGAGGGATAGTTTGAGTTCTTCCTTCCCAATTTGCATCCCTTTAATTTCTTTTTCTTGCCTAATAGCTCTGGCTAAAACTTCCAGAACTATATTGAATAGCAGTGGTGAGAGTGGGCATCCCTGTCTGGTACCAGATCTCAGCGGAAATGCTTCCAACTTTTCCCCATTCAATAGGATGTTGGCCATGGGTTTTTCATATATTGCTTTGATTGTATTGAGGAATGTTCCTTCCATACCCAGTTTGCTTAGAGTTTTCATCATGAAAGGGTGTTGTATTTTATCAAATGCTTTCTCTGCGTCTATTGAGAGAATCATATGGTTTTTCTTCATCAGTCTGTTAATGTAGTGTATTACGTTGATTGTTTTGCGAATGTTGAACCATCCCTGCATACCGGGGATGAATCCCACTTGGTCTGGGTGGATGATCTTTCTGATGTGTTGTTGCATTCTATTGGCCAGAATTTTATTGAGTATTTTTGCATCTATGTTCATCAGGGATATTGGTCTGTAATTCTCTTTCAATGTTGCATCTCTTTCTGGCTTAGGAATTAAGGTGATGGTGGCTTCATAGAAAGAATTTGGGAGGATTCCCTCTTTTTCGATTGCTCTGAATAGTTTGAGACGAATTGGAGTTAGTTCTTCTCTAAATGTCTGGTAGAACTCAGCAGTGAATCCATCTGGTCCTGGGCTTTTCTTTGTTGGGAGGGCCTTTATTACTGTTTCAATTTCTGTGTCAGTTATTGGTCTGTTTAGGTTTTCTATGTCTTCCTGGCTCAATTTAGGGAGGTTGTATGTGTCCAAGAATCTGTCCATTTCTGATAGATTTCCCTGTTTGCTGGCATACAAGTCCTTGTAGTAATCTCTGATGATTCTTTTTATTTCTGTGGTGTCTGTTATTATGTTTCCTTTCTCATCTCTGATCCTATTGATTTGGGTCTTTTCTCTTATTTTTTTAGTTAGTTGGGCTAATGGGGTGTCAATTTTGTTTATTTTTAAAAAAAACAGCTCCTTGTTTGGCTGATTTTTTGTAATTTTTTTTGGATTCAATCCTGTTGATTTCTTCTCTGATTTTAATTATTTCTCTTCTCCTACTGGGTTTGGGTTTGGTTTGCTGCAGATTTTCTAGATCTTTGAGATGACTTGAAAGCTCATCTATTTGGTGCCTTTCCAATTTCTTGATGTAGGCACCTATTGATATAAACTTTCCTCTTAACACTGCTTTTGTTGTATCCCATAGGTTTTGGTATGTTGTGCTGTTATCCTCATTTACTTCCAGAAAATTTTGATTTCTCTTTTAATTTCTTCTATGACCCATTGTTCATTCAGGAGCATGTTGTTCAATCTCCATATGTTTACACGTGCTCTGGGGATTCCCGAGTTGCTAATTTCCAATTTCATTCCTTTGTGGTCTGAGAAGCTGCATGGTATGATTCTAATTCTTTTGAATTTGCTGAGACTTGCTTTATGGCCTAGTATGTGGTCAGTCCTAGAGAAGGTTCCATATACTGCTGAGAAGAATGTAAAGTCCTTAGATGTAGGATGAAATGTTCTGTAGATATCTGTTAGATCCATTTGGGCTATAGTGTCATTTAAATCTGCTGTCTGCTTGTTGATCTTCTGTCCTGTTGATCTGTCTATCTCGGAGAGTGGAGTATTGAAGTCCCCCAGTACTATTGTATTGGGGTCTAACTCTCCCTTTAAGTCCCTTAACAAGTCTTTTAAATAAGCTGGTGCCCTGTGATTAGGTGCATATACATTGATAATTGTTATATCTTCCTGTTGAATGGATCCCTTAATCATTAAATAGTGCCCCTCTTTGTCTCTCCTAACAGTTTTTGTGGTAAAGTTTATGTTGTCCGATATTAAGATGGCTACGCCCGCTCTTTTTTCATTTCTGTTGGCATGGTATATCTTTTTCCAGCCTTTCACTTTCAGTCTGTATGCATCATTGTTGCAAAGATGAGTTTCTTGTAAGCAGCAAAAAGATGGGTTTTGTTCCTTAACCCAATCAGCCAATCGGTGTCTTTTAACTGGACAGTTCAGGCCATTAACATTCAATGTGACTATTGTGAAGGAGTAACTTTGCCCTGCCATTTGCCAAAGATATTTTCTAATATCTGGTTTGAGATTCTTGTGGTCTTTTGCTGCGAGGTTTCCTTCCTTTACCTACTTTCATATTGGTTACCGTGTTTCTGTGTTTCTGTATGTAAGACATCTTTAAGCATCTTTTGCAGGGCAGGATGAGTGGCAACAAATTCTTTCAATTTCTGTTTGCTCTGAAAGGTCTTTATTTCAGCTTCATTCACAAATGAGAGCTTTGCAGGATATAATATTCTGGGCTGGTAGTTTTTCTCTCTTAGTACCTAGGCTATATCTCACCATTCTCTCCTGGCTTGTAGGGTTTCTGATGAGAAGTCAGCTGTAAGTCTAGTTGGAGATCCTCTGAGAGTAATCTGGTGTTTCTCTCTTGCACATTTTAGGATCTTTTCTTTGTGTTTCACTGTGGTGAGTTTGATTACGACATGTTGTGGTGAGGATCTCTTTTGATCATGTTTATTAGGTGTTCTATGAACTTCCTGTACTAGGATGTCTCTGTCCTTCTCCAAACCTGGGAAATTTTCTGCTAGTATCTCACTAAAATGGCCTTCTAATCCTTTCTCCCTTTCCATGCTTTCCGGAACTCCTAGAATCCGAATGTTGGGTTTTTTAATAGTATCCTGTAGATTCCTGACAGTATTTTTTTAGATTTCTGATTTCTTCTTTTCTTTGATTTGACTGTTTCCTTTTCTGTTCTCTGTCTTCTAATTCCGATATTCTCTCTTCTGCTTCACCCATTCTGTTTTTAAGGCTCTCTAATGTGTTTGCCATTTGATCTATTGAGTTCTTCATTTCATTGTGGTTTTTGGTCACTATCTCAGTTTCCTGTTCTACTAGTTGTTTCATTTCATTTTGATTCCTCCTTAATATTTCATTTTCATGGGAGATATTTTCTATCTTGTCCATTAAGGATTTCTGTAGTTCAAAAATTTGTTTTTGAGAACTTCTTAATGTTCTTATAATTTTTTTGAGATCAGCTTCTTGTATTTCCTCTATCTCATCATCTTCATAATCTTGAGCTGGGGTATCTTTTTCATTTGGGGGCATCATAGTGTCTTCCTTGCTCTTGTTACCTCGGCTTCTATGTTTGTTGTTTGGCATGTTGGAGATAATTTATGGTGTTTTTTTTTTTCCTGTGGTGTTTTTTTTTCTCTTTATACTATGCCTCTAAGTGAGCTATCTGCTTTGTTGAATCCTTAGGGGGCTGTGATGGGTGTGGCCAGAGAGCTATGCTTGATTTTTCAGGTTTAAGGCTGTGTAAAGAGTGACTCTCCCAGATTGCTCACTCACTTGCTCCTTGCTGGCTTGCTCTCTCTCTCTCTCTTTTTTTTTTTGACTCAGTTGGGAGTTGAGTTGAGGGTAGTTGAAATCTGGCCTCTGTGAGTATTTGTTTGATCTACCCCTGGGACCACACAAAGAGTTTATGCAGCCCTCAATGTGTTCTGGAGTTTCGCTAAAGTTACTGAGTTTGGCTGCACTTTACATATGTAAAATCACGGTGCTCTTTGTTTTGCTTGGTGAGTGAAGGGAGAGGCCTCTTCCCCCCGCCAATGTCTTGGGTTACTGAGGTCTTTGTCTTACCATCCTCGGGTACCCGCGCTGGCGAGATTCTGTGGCTCTGGCTCCTCTCCTGCCGCTCGGCTCGTCTCGGTTGGTTTTCCACGCGGTGGGCTCCCTGTAAGTCCTCTGTTTCACTTCCACTAGATCTGGAAGCGTTTCCTCTGCAGTTTTTTCCTTGAGTCTTTTCCTGAGGCTACAGTAATTCCACTTTTATGAAATTTTATTTTCCCAAGCTAAGTCACACGTCCTCACTATCTGCCATCTTGGCTCCGCCCCAGCACACTCTATATTGTAAAAGCAGTCTTATATAACAAAAACAATGCAACACAATACCAGACATAATGCTGGCAGCTATAATCAAAACAGCCTGGTACTGACAGAAAAATAGACATATAGAGCACTGCAACATAATAGAAACCCCAGAAATGATTCCATACATCTGCAATCAACTGATCTTTGACAAATGAACTAAAAATCAATTCCTGAAGAAATGACAGTCTTCAAAAACTGATGTTGTGAAATTGGATCCCCTCATGGCCAAAGTATGAAGCAAGATGCCTACCTTACACCTTATACAGAAATCAACTCCAAATGGATCAGAAATCTAAATTCATAACATGATTTCATCAAATTACTAAATGAAAACTCTGCAAAATCTTGGCATTTGGAAAGACTTCTTGGAAAAGACCACAGAAACATAGGCAATCAAAGCAAAAATAGAAAAATGGTATTACATCAAGCTTAGAAGCTTAAAGGAAACCATCAACAAAGTAAAGAGGCCATTATTAGAATGGGAGAAAATGTTTGAAAACTATTGAACTGGTAAAAGATTTCCATCAGTATATATATAAAGAATTCAATTAACTCAACAAAAGCAAAGCAATCCAGTCAAGAAATGGACATAGGATATGAGTAGGCAATTTTAATGATGAAATTCAAATGGCTGACACATAAAAAGCTGTTTAGGATCACTACACATCAGGGAAATGGAAACAAAAAACAACATGAGGTTTCAATTGACACTGGCTAAAATGGCTACCATCCAAAAATAAAAGTAAAAACTAGTAAACACTGGTAAGGATGTGGGGGAAAAAGTATCCTTATACAGTGTTGGTGGTGCAAACTAGTACAATCATTATGGAAGACTGAATGAAGATTCCATAGAATCTATATGTACCATATATCTACCATATGATGTGGTCTTCTTATTCTTGGGAATTTACCTAAATAAAATATAATCAACATATAAAAGACTTATTTGTAGTTCCATGCTCTTTTCTGCTCAATTCACAAAAGCTAAATATAGAATCAACCCTAATAGCCATAAACTGCAGACTGGAAAAAAGTTGTTTTACTACTCATCCATTCAGAAAATGGAATCCTGTCTTTGCAATTAAATGGATATAATTAGAAACCACTTTCATTAATGAAATAAGCCAGGTACAAAAAGACAAATATCATGCTTTCCCTGATTTGTGATTAAAAAAGGTAATGTATATGAGCACAATTAACATCTTAAAACCTGATTCTTGTCTATACTATTAAGGAACAGGGGTTTTTCTACTCACTACTTGTTGAACTCTTTATTTAGTGGAGGTTAAGCTTGTGCAATACAAACTGAAAATGAATCATTGTAAAAATTAAGAGGAAAACCTCAGAGCCAGTGTCTTGCATCTAGTCCATGGCACGAGCGAGCCTATCTTTCCCCTGCAGGGGCTGTGGTGGTTTTGAGGTGTGGGGCTGGACAGCTTGGTGGGCAGTGTGGGCTCTGGAACCTTCTGGGATGGGCATTGCGCAGTGTTTCTTTCCAGGCTCCCCTCCTGAACCCATGCATCTCACCTGGTGTGCAGGCTGCCGGCCATCCCACCTTGGCCAGACCATGACCTGTCCCTCGCCATCTCGTGACCCTGGGGGTCACCCTGTCCTTCCCTGGCCTGCTTCCTTCCTGCATGCTAACACCCGGGGTCATGCAGTGTTCTGATGTCCCCTCCCTCGGGCTCTGGGGCTGGGATGCCCTCCTGGGCTCTGGGAGCCCATGGGAATGTTGTGCCGAGTGTCCAGTCCCTGGGTCATCACCCATAGCCTGTGTTTTAGCCCTCCTGCTGCAGCCCCGCGTGTCTGTAGACTTCCACAGTGGGAGCTTGACCAGTCCCTGCCCTGGCCATGGGAGCTGCCCTAAGCGTCTCTGGTCCAGGCTGGCCAGCCTCCCGCCATGGCAGCTTCTCTGGGCAGCTGTCCATAGTCATGTCAGCTGTCCTGGGCCAGGGTGCCCGGGGCAGGGAGAACCTGAGACTGGACTGACAGACTGGGGTTTTGCCAGGGTGAGGGCATCTTCCCTCAGGGGCGGGGGCCCCAGCCCATGCACATGCTGCTGGGAGGGTGGGCTGCCTGAAGCCTGGAGGGTCTGGCCTGGATGCTGAGAGGGTGACTGCTGTGTAGGGCTGGCCTGCTGGGGGCCAGCATCTGCAGAGACCCTGGCCTCCATGGACTGCCTGTGCCCTGCTGCTCCCCAAGTGGGCATCCAGGGAACCCCTCCAGGGTGCCTCAGGACATGTGATTGGCAGGCTGTGTTCTCTGGGGTGGAGGTGTGGGGGAGGGGTCAGGCTACCTCCCACCTGCTTTATGAGGTGGGGGTGGGGGTCCTGGTCACCTCAGTTTTTAGCAAATCCTTGCTCTCTGCAGGCCTGGCCCACTCCCAATGAGATCATTTGCAAAATATGCTTCCTGCTAGCCCGAGCTCTTTGGTTCTGCCACCTGCACCAGCCCCTCCTGGGAGTTCCGGGCATCCTGGGCAAGGCCAGCTGGCTCGGGAACTTGGGGGCCTGTGGGGAGGGGATGTGGGGTCCTGTGTCTGATGTATGTTTGTCCTTGGGGCAGGAGAGTGTCACCCTGGGAGTGGACAAGGAGGATATGACCCTGACCTTGGGCCACTGGGCCCTATCCCAGGCTTCTGTCTCCTGGATCCACAGGCAGGCAGTCTGAAGCAGGAACTTTGGTGTCAGGTCTCTGAGGTCAGCCCCAGGCCCTGTGACCTTAAGGGAGTAGCCACCCTCCCAATCCCTGGGGTCAGGTCTCCAGGGTCAGCCCCAGGCCCTGTGACCTTGGGGGAGCAGCCACCCTACTTCTGGGAGGGGCTTGAAGCCCCCCCCAAAGGAGCCTTGATCTGTCAGTCCTGGGAGACGGAGGCTGATGTGGGGTCTCCCTCCCCCTCCTCATGGGATCCTTGCATCCCAGAGGACACATGGCCACGGATGGGCCTGGGCCTAGGCCTGAGTGCCAGGGCCAGCCCAGCACCTACCCCCATACCTGGGAAGCAGGCAGGGGTGGGGGCAGGAATTGAAGGGGCTGAAAGTGGCCATATATAGTCACAGGGTGAGCAGTAACTGGCCCCCTCAGGGCTGGCTCTGGCCTGGTACCAGGCCCAGCACTGGGTCCCTGAGGGCAGTCTGGCTCTGGGGTGTGGTGGCTTCCCAGCCAGCCAGTTGGGGATGGGCAGAGGGGTGCAGGTGGTGAAAGGAAGCTTGACTGTGGGCAAGTGTTGGGTACAACAGAGTCCCTGCTCATGTTTGTTGATTGAAAATAAAAATCCTGGGGGCTTTCCCTGTGAGAGGCAGGTGTGGTTTGAAACCTTTCAAAGCTGGAGGCAGTGGTACCTCCTGAGCCCTCACCCCACTCTGGGGTCAGGTCTGCTCTGCCTAGAGCCTCCCCTCCCCTCCCTTCCCTGGAGACTCTGTTTTTGGAGCTGCTGGGTGGTCTTGGAGGGACCTCTGGGGGTGGGGAAGGTGCCCTGGGTCTCTCCTGTGACCATGGCCCCCGCCCCACCCCCTCTACCAGCCCAGTCTCTGCCCACTGCATTCCTGGCCTTGGATGTTCACTGGGTTTTGCTCCTTTAATTTGTTAAATTTTGTGTGTTGATATTTTCCTCATTGTCAGCAGTTTTTCCTCCTTTTTTTTTTTTTTTTGATATGGAGCCATTAGGGTGAGAGAAGAATAAAAGATACATTACAATTAAAATGTTAATGAAATCCACATCATACAACTTTTGAAATCCTCCAGGCATTCATCTTGCCTGTGTCACGTCCATTAACTCTGGCCATTCCTATTAACTGCTTATATGAAATAAATTATTTTTTCAACTTATATAAATAAAAAGTTAAAAAGAATGTGATGTGTAGTATGTACACTCTGTAGAAAGAATAAAAGCCAGTAACTAGTAGTCTTACTTCTTGCTTAGACTAGGGCACTTATGATATGCAATGGTGAAAGTAATAAAATCAAAGAAAAATAAAAATGCCATTTGTTTTGCTATATAAACTGTGAGTACTTTGTACAGAACTTGGTAGCTTTGGGATCTGCAAGGAGGGAAGGCCTATACTTTCAGGAATGGAGAGTCCCTACCTGTACTTTCAGGGAAGAAAAGTCCTTGTCAAGGTCCCTAAAGGTACCTAAACGTCAACCAATTAGGATCAGACCCACCTCAACCTTAACCCCCATTCACTGTATCTATAAAAGGAGCCCTCCCAGCTGCTCTATTGGGACCAGGGAACCTCACCCCAGAACAGAATCCCAATAGAAGCTTGTGAATTAATTGCTTCCTCTGCCTGGGAAGATTTGTTACACGCCAGACACCTTACAGAACTGAGTAGCTTGGTAGTAGTAATTACTAAGTGCCAAGCAAATGCAAGGGAATTTAATGAAAAGTCTTTTTTTTTCTTTTTTTGCTTTCATTATTATGTTCAATTATTCAGTTTTAACGGATCCAATATATTATATATTACAGGAATTAAATCAAGAAAAAATGTCACATTACAGAAAAATCCTAATGGAGTCTATCACTAGAATGAAACTGAAAATTTTCAATGCAAGTAATAAATTTGGAGTTTTCCAAAACTCTGAAATTGGAAAAAAAAATGTGCGATTCTTAAACCATGACAAAGAATATTGGTGTATGATCATTCAGACAACTTAGAAGCTCTTTAAGTAGCTGTCAACCTTTTTTTTTTTTTTTTTTTTTTGGACAGGCAGAGTGGATAGTGAGAGAGAGACAGAAAGAAAGGTCTTCCTTTTTTGCCGTTGGTTCACCCTCCAATGGACGCTGCGGACGGTGCATCGTGCAGATCCGAAGCCAGGAGCCAGGTGCTTCTCCTGGTCTCCCATGCGGGTGCAGGGCCCAAGGACTTGGGCCATCCTCCACTGCCTTCCCGGGGCATAGCAGAGAGCTGGCCTGGAAGAGGGGCAACCGGAATAGAATCCGGAGCCCAGAGCGGGACTAGAACCCAGTGTGCTGGTGCCACAAGGCGGAGGATTAGCCTGTTAAACCACGGCACCAGCCAGTAACTGCCAATCTTATAAGGAAAAGGCCAATCAAGATGTATGAAGAATCAAGATGCTAGGAACAAGATATACTAAGAAACTGAAATTATATATAGACAATAGCATTGAATTCAAAAGCAAAAGAAAAAGAGATGTAAATGTCATGATAAAAATAAGGCAATTGTGAATGAAAACTGTATTTTCCTGGAAAATGGGTGAATACAAAGAAAATATGAACAAATATAATGATTAAGTTCCCATTAATATGACATGTAAAATCATAAAATTTGCAGGAACTAAATTCCAGAAAATATCATGTGCCTTCAAAAGTGATCTTACAGGAACAAGTCCTTCATCTAGAAGTATACTATTAAAAATTTCAACATCGATGGGATATATAATTCCATAAAAATCCATACAGAGTTTTAAAAAAGTCCTTGAAATAGTAAAACAATACCCCAGACCTAGATGGCTCTGAGGAATTTTGAATTTAAAAAGTAGTTAAGTTACTTTATGCATGTTGAAGGAATGGACAACACAATTAAAAATTGAACAAATGTATACAAATATTCACAGTGCTACCACTGGTACATAATATGATTTGATGACATAATTGGGCAATATTCATAAATTCCAATCCAAAGCAAAGATTAAAATATTTTTATACTAAAGTATAAATTATAGGGTTATTACTGTTAGTAGAACTGTTATTTTGTAGGAGAGAATACAAAGTGATAAGAAAATTGAAGGGAATCTGTTAAAGTACATTTCACATGGGAAATAAGGATAAATGAATGAAAATAACACAAAGATCTTGGAAATTATGCAAATCTCAAGGAAAAATATTTGTATTTACAGATACTCTTAAGAAGTTCAAAAATTTATTGTCCTCTGAAAGACCAGAAAATTCCCCTGTAAATTGAGAATGGTGGGTCAAGAAGGCTTTGAAAATATGGGGACATGAAATAGACACAAAAGAATTCAGATAATTTCTAACTTGTTGATGTCACAAAAAAACAGCAAAGATGGCCTCAATATAGTAGTAGACTTGGCTTATAATAGGATGTTGATGATATAAACAGGTCACAATAATCAATTAAAAGACAACAATAAATAAAACAATGCACAACTTAGAAATGCACATTTTTATATCACCTATATTCTAGCTACTGGAAGTAGCAGTGATCAATAATGCAGGAGCAATAATAGCATGACAACATACACAAGATAATTGGGTGGGGTAAACCAATGTCTATTAAAAGTGCACTTAACTTGAGAAATGAAATAAAAAGCAATGAGGATGAAAACACTATACCTTTTATATAAAAAATCTTAAATGAAAGATATATTTACATCTACACTTTGAATATATCAAGAACCAATGATTTACTTACACTCATATAAACCACCAAAAATTAAAAATGTATAATCTGCAAATGTAGAATAATAACATGGGTTAGAAGTGCTTTTGATGAGCCATAAAAATAAAACTGGCCAAGAAAATTAACAAAGTTTTGAGTATGCTGATAGCCTTTTCAATGGTAAAAGCCAAGCAACATACTAATAGGTTTAGTCCTAGGATAGGCTTCCATTGGGTTACTTTTCACATAAACAGGTGAGAAGAATAAACTCAAAGGTAAAACAAAATATGCAAAAGAGGTATACTTGTTATAATATAAATTATAATTACTTTACTGTGAATTCAGTTACTTGAAAATAACAATAATAATGTGATAAGAACATATAAGGGATTTTTGTAAATAATAGCTCATTACATATAAATTAAAAATAGAAAATAAGAAAAAAAGTATGCAAATAAAACAAAATTATGCCAATAATCAGAAAACATAAAACTGAATATATTTATATCTACAGCTACACATTCAAAATTTGTATAACTTACTTTTCATTGGAATGGTGTAGTTCAGGGTCCCCTAATAAGGCAATCCCTTGTCATTACAGTAACATAAATAAAACATCATATTGTAGCTCATACCCTGCTTGTGTTCACCTAACAATCTCTAAAATAAAATAAACCAGAAATTAAATTGTAGGATTAAAAACCAGGTTAAGATCCTTGCCCTTACATAATTGTCAAATTGTCATAACATGTACCAGTATCTAGATGTATAGAAGAAAATTTGAATTGTTGGACCTCTCAGTTGCAGAGATGCCCATTTGCTCGGGAGGACGCCCAAAGATCCAGACTCCAGACCAGTTGATGCAAAAAGCACGTGGTTTTTATTGAACGTTTGCGCAAACGGGCCCCCACCTCAGGTAGTGAGGAGCCCTGAGCGGCAGTTTCACACAGGTTATATAGACAATGAATTAGCATATTCCTAATGCACATGCGTAGGATTGGTCAGTTCAGAGGGACCATTAGCATATGGGAGAATGCTGGCAAAGAATGCTGGTGGAGATTGCTGGTGGAAAATGCAGAGGTGGCACGGGATTGGCTGGTTTGGAGGGACAATTAGCATACCGGAGGATGCTGAGGGAGAGTGCTGAGGTGTTACAGGATTGGCCGGTCACAGTGACATCATAAGTGCGTGCCTAGAGACTCTCTGAAGGGGAGGGGCAGCTCTACTCTGGGTGCGCCCAGAGGTTTCACGGAGGGGAGGGGCAGTTCTGCTCTGGGAGTGCCTAGAGGTTCTCTGAAGGGGATTGACTTTTCCTTCCCAGAGAATGTCCTGCCCGCTAGACTCTGGGGAACATCTAACCTCTTAAGAAGCCCCTGATTTTTGCCCAGGCCTAGTTTCTTGTCCCTCTCCCCTATAAGGGTCCTTCAGAATCATCAAAAAACTATGAGTTTTTCAGAGTACTATAAAAATTAAAGAAATACATACATATGGCTTTATGTATATTATTTTTACAAATATATGTACATGTGTGTATTACCTTGAGGAGAGAGAATGATAACCTCTGATTAAGATGACTCTGAGAAGCTATGTACCAGAAAGTTTCCAGTAAACCTATACAATGTTGGGAATGATGATGATCTCACAATGATATTCCCATGGCTGAGATTGGCCAATGGTTAAGCTTATGGTTATAAAATAAACAGATTATTCATTATTTGTGTTATACATGGAAGTTAACTCAACACAAACTAGAAAGGATTCTGATATATTAAATATTATATTTTATTGCTGTAAGTAACAGAGAAATGTCTACAGATGTGTCCAAAAATTCCAAACAAATAAAGGAAATATTTTTTAAAAATCCCTAAAATTTCATTTACAAAGCATAGAAAGCTGTAGGAAGATAAATTGAGAACCATTCTTGCAACTTGATAGAATAAATTAAACATATCAGTGTCTAAATTTAATGTATTGAAAAATTCAATACTAATTTTTCCAGCTGTGATGGCCAATTAAGGAGTGAACCAGCAGATGGAAGAGAGGGAAGACCTCTCTTTCTCTCTCTGCCTCTCCTCTCTATGTAACTCTGAATTTCAAATAAATAAATAAATCTTAACAAAAAAAGAAAAAAGAATTAAATACCGATTTCAATTTGGTGTCTACAAATAAAAAAAAGAAATAAGAAGGAACATATATCATTCAAAGTATGAATGAATCCTATATCCAAATTTCAGAAAATGTGTAACTAAAACTTCATTAGTTGATTTACAGATTTTTATTGAAATTATTAACAAGAATGAAAATGGTAAAAATCCCAATAATGGTTTGCAAGAGCTTAATTTTTATTTTACCAGGACGTTTATTTACATTGGAATGCAACAGAGAGGCAAATTAGAATTAAAAATAGAATGAACATAACAATATAAAATGATCCTGGTATTTCTGTGAGTACAACTGGGTAAAAATGGTAAGAACAATAACACTGAGAAACAATTATATGGGGAATGGTTAGAATTATTGATCAAATTGACACATACAAAGAATATAAGCAAAATCACTCTAACTCTCATATAGTGAATGCTATCATTCCTGGTGAATATTAGACTTAAAATAATGACACTTCTATTGAAATTTGCATGTTGCAAGATTTTTTAAAAAACTTAGTTACATCAAAATTCCTCAAAAGTAAGCAAAGGTCATCTGAAAATGAGCATGAAAACAGATTCTAAGTGCATATGAAAGTTTATGAATAGAAAATCAGCTGGAGAAATTACACTAAGAGACTATTGGAACTCATAGGAGAGCTTGGTAAAGCTGTAGGATATAAAATCAGTGCACAAAAATCAATTGCCTTTGAATACACAAATAATGCCACTGCTGAGAAAGAACAGAAATATCACTACCATTCGGAGTAGCTACTACAAATCTATATACCTTTGAATAAATTTAACCAAGGATGTGAAATTTATAAAATTTTAAAGAAAGAAATAGAAGAAGGAAAATTTTGAAAAAAACACCTGTGTTCTTGGAATGGAAGAATGAATGTCATCAAGATGTCCATTCACAAAAAGTAGTTTACAGATTCAATGAGATTCCAATAAAAATACCAAGGACATTTTCTCATATCTAAAAAAGTAATGCTAAAATCCATATGTTAGCACAGGGACACCAAATAGCAAACACAATCTTAAACAGCAAAAACAAAGCTGCAAGCATCACAAGACCAGATTTTAAGACATTCTATGGGCCAGTTACAGTCAAAACAGCCTGGTAACTGAGATACATGAAGTTTGCTCTCTTTATTTTAATAAAATTTTTTCAAATGATTACATCATGGCCATGAATGGACTGATTACACACTCACTAACATAATGAGAAGATTTTAAGGAACTAAACAAGCTGAAGTCAGTGTTCAAGTGTTCATAAAGGACAATTAAAAATGCACAGCAGTGATTCTTGGGAAAAATGGGAACTAATGCTGTAAGATGTATCACTGAATTAGAACAGAAAATACATACATAAATAAAAGTATCCAAAATGTTTACTAGAATTTGGTGTACAACAGTTGTGGTTTCAGATTAATTAAGATGGCTTTCAATAAATGTTAAAGGAAATGGGCTAGCCACCCAGAGGGAGGAGGTGTTTAAACCACACAGTTGAGGCAGGTAAGGTAACACACAGCTTGAATAAATCATGAAATACTATGTTTCAGTGAGGTAAAGCCACTTCAAATGTGCCAGTAAATCCAACAGACTCAAAGACTGAATTATTTAAATTCACAGAAGTAAACATTTTAACACACAATGCATCATAAGGAATTTTTTTGCAGCTGCTTTGAATTTTATTTGCGAAAACCAGAAGCTTAACAGTATCAAAAGGGCATACAGGCAGGGGCTTGCGGCTGGGCAGCGCAGGAGGCCGCTCTACTTGGCCGAAGGCTGCTTCGACTTCCAGGCTTCGGGACGCCGATCTGGGCACCGGCCTTGGAGGTGACCGAGATGAAGATCTCCGCGACTGCGTGGCCGGCTTGGGCAGCGGCGCTTCCACGGTGAGCGCACCCTCAGGGGACAGCGAGGAGGAGACCAGCGTGGGGTCCACGCCGGGGGAGGCGTGTACTTCCGGGTGGAACAGCGCGCGATGTAGCCGTGCTCCTGTCGCTCTTCGTGTTTGCCGGTGATCTCCACCACGCTGTCCTCGGTCTTGACTGTCAGCTCCCGGGGCGAAGTGATTCCCGTCCAGGGACATGTGCCAGCGGTCGGCCCTGTGCTGGAAGCCGCTGCTGAGCTGCCTGCTGAGCGCAGGGCTGTGGGCGGGCGCCTCCGCGGAGGGCTGGGGCCTCATGTAGCCTGGCAAACCGCTGGTGCTGAACCAATGCTCCCACTCCTCGGACAGCCGTGGCAGCCCAAGGCCACAGGCCACCTTGTGTGCCCCTTTGATACTGTTAAGCTTCTGGTTTTCGCAAATAAAGTTCAAAGCAGCTGCAAACAAAACAAAACAAAACAAAAAAAAAACTTAAGATATGAATCATACAGTTGGGTGAAATTACATAAGAAACTGCTACAAATCAATATAAAATTCTAAAAACCTAACAGAAAAAATGGACAAGAATATGTATATACATCATATGTATGACTGTTTAAAGAAAAGGACAAACATCTTTAGATTTATGAACAGAAAGTCAATCTCACTTGCAGAAATAAAAAACCAAAAAATTAGCAATCATCATTTTTCCTTGTCATATTGGTAAATTTCCTAAAAATCTGAAAAGATCACGTTGGCAAGACTGACTGGAGAAACAAACCATTGTAAGCAAACCCAGCAAACTGGGGTAGCCAGTTCCAATGATCACATCTACAAAAGGCAGTTGACTTTGTGCATCAGAATTATGAATGCTTATGCCCCTTAACTCAGCAATTTTAGTTCTAGTAATTTAATCTGGAGGTTTACTTCACCTCTGTGAATGGGCGTATGTCAATGGTATCTATTACAGCTTGTGTTGTTCTAAAAATAAGATTGGATTAAGCAGCTAGTTAAAAACTTAAAACATCTGTAGGTTAGACCATGAGTTTCCAAAAAAAATGAGGAAGCACTTCAGGCAATGATATTCTGAGGGCATGAGCACCATGTATTATAACTTTTGGAAATTTTATTACCTTTTAATTACATAAATAAATAAAGGAAGTACAAGCCACAATAAAATTATTACATGATACTATAGAAAAGCAAGCTTGTACAATTTGAAAGAAATAGAACAAAATTTCTACAGATGAAATATAGTCAATTAAATAGAAAATTACTGAATATAGGACAGTGCACAGAGCTTAACAGAGAATTGGACCAGTACAAGATGCATCTGAAGAAATTATATAGAATATACCAAAGATAAAGATTCTCCCTTAGTGATCTTTTGAGTTGTTTCTATTTTGAAAAAAATGGTGGTTTTAAGTAGTTCTACAATTATGAATAAGCTATGAACCTTCCAGTTAGGTCTGTAAGTAGACTCAGACCTCTACTTCTCTGTATACACCTAGGAGTCTCATGAAGTAAGCCTGTGTTTAATGTTACTAGAAACTGCCAAAGAGTTTTTCTGTTCATGCTAATAGACTAAGAATAACAGGATCTCTACATTTAGGAATAGGAAGGGAAATACAACAACCTGCCCTGTGTATCACACTCAGTAATGAAGCATGGGGAATATGAGGCACTTCAAAGTACTTCATGGGAAAAGAGAATTAAAAGATCTGTTGATCTGGTGCTAACATTTCTTGAAATCCATAAATAATATTTGCATAGTATGCACTTTACATGAACTTTTTAAAAGCCTGCCATTTTCCCTTTAAAGGAAAGACACAGAAAAAAATGACCACTATCATAATATTTATACAATATTGCCTCAAGAAGCTTTACAAATAGAATAATACATGATACAAAAAATAGAAATTATAAAAAGTATATTTGCAAATTAATATACAAATAAGGTTAATATACAAAACAATTATATGACTATACAATAAACAATCAGCTAGAAAATGCAATTTAATACAATCCCACTTACGGTAACAATAAGAACTGTGAGGTACCTCATAAGAGAATTATAAGAAAATCCTTCTGGAAAATATCATTATAAACCATTATAGTAGGACATAAAAGAAGATGGAAACAAATGGAGAAATTTAGTACATTCATGGGGAAAATATAGCAATTAATTAATCTATACTCAAGAAATTTAATGTAATTCTAATTAGAATCCCACAAGGATTTCTGAAAGATGTTGATGTTGATAAGCTCATTAAAACTGCAAAACTAAGCAGGACACTAAGTATAAGGACAAAGATCAAGGTCTTACAGACCCTTGTTCTAGTATCATTACAGAAATTAGGGCCATGTGGTGTAGTGGAGGGTCACAGAATTCTTTCCTGAGACAGAATAGGATGCTCAGAAAGAGCCCAGGTACATACAGGGACTTGGTACATGACAAAGTGGCTATTAAACTTTCAGTGGGGACTGTGCCAAAATATATTTTACTTGAAACTAAGCCTCTAGATATAACTTCAAATTTTCAGGAAATATGAGGCTAACCTATCATTAATTGATAACATTAGGAAATAGACAAAACACAATATGATACATTCTACAAAGGTATAAATTTTGGCCCTTAAAAAAATTAAAACATCATATTTGTGACAATGGAGAAAATCTATTTGGAAATCACTGCTAGTGTTTCATGTGTAATAATAATATTGTGTTTATATGCGACTGTCCATATTCTTAATATGCATAGTGATATACTGAGGTGTGACCTGTATGATGCTTGCAATTTATTTGCAAATAGTTCAGCCAAAAATGTGCCCACATTCCAATTGATGCACAGCAAAATGTTAGAAATTATTAAATCTACAGGGCTTACATGCAGAATGTCAGTGTATGCTATTTGGTTTCTATATATTAAATGTTCATAATAAAAATTGGAAAAATAAGGGGGGACCATTATAAACTCAACAAATATTTCTGAGAAAATCAAGTGTTCTTAAAAAATTATATTCCTAGTTCACATTTTAGGAAAAAAATAAGAAAAAAAAGTATAGGTATCTATAGAAGAAAAACCATCTATATTTTCTCAGATTCAGACAATTTCTTAAGGCACACAATACAAGTCATGAGAGAAAGATGGGATTGATTATACTAAATTTTTTAAAAATGTAAGTAAAAACACCAAAAACAGATAAACAGAAAAATCAGAGTAATTAGGAGATACAACATGGAACGATTAATATCCCAAGAAACCCATACATACCAGTAAAAAAAGTAGAAAATCATACATGAGACTAACAAAAACCTCATCTTCAGAGATCAAGATCAGCATACCATAAGCATATTCCAAGATACGTGATCTTGAAAATACCACCTGAAATAGGACTCTCTATCACACAGATTGGCAAAGCATAGGAATAAATGCAAATATGGTAACAGTTTGAAGGAACTGAAATTCATATATAATTTTGGTGATCTAGCTTTTCTGCAATAAAATTTGACAATTGTTGTAATGCTGAAAACTGGCATACAAAAACACTTAAAATTTTCAATTCTAGAAGATTCCTTTCACAACACAAATCTGTTCATTGCAATACTATTTATAATTGCAAATATTAGAAACCACTCTCAAATCAGTCAATACAGACAGAATACCTAATCTAGGTCTATTCATACAATAGGATACGACACAGCAGTAAAAACAAATTATCTTGATTTCATAGAAACATATATTTAGAAAATTTGATTCTAATAACAAAATCAACAGCTACACAGTGACTCCCAAAGAACCCTCCTTGCTGGTGTTTAGGTTTTCTAGTTACTTCCCACATGCAAAATATTTGCCCAGTGGAGCCAACAGAATATGGCAAAAGTGGTGGCTGTCACTTCCAAGATTTGATTAAAATAAAATGATAGCTTCTGTCTTTGGTGCTCAGTTGCACTGTCTCTGAGATGACTTGCTATGTGATGACCAAGTGCCCTGTTTTGAAGATATCCAGGCAGTTGTGCTGATGATCACTTGATGAGAAATGGAGCATTTCTGCCAGTAAGTTAGTAAATAGAAGTGATCTCTGTAGACCCAGGGCCAGAGTCAACCATTCAACCATCGCAGCCACTCATCCATCACTAACTCTCAGGAACAGCGCAGGGTGGCAAACAGCTGCTATGTTTTGGGGAACACTGCTACACAGCAATAAATAACTAATACAGGGCTGGTGCCGTGGCTTAACAGGCTAATCCTCTGCCTTGCGGCACCAGCACACCAGGTTCCAGTCCCGGTCGGGGCACTGGATTCTATCCCAGTTGCCCCTCTTCCAGGCCAGCTCTCTGCTATGGCCCGGGAAGGCAGTGGAGGATGGCCCAAGTCCTGGGGCCCTGCACCCACATGGGAGACCAGGAGAAGCACCTGGCTCCTGGCTTCGGATCTGCACGATGCGCCGTCCGCAGCGGCCATTGGAGGGTGAACCAACGGCAAAAAAGGAAGACCTTTCTTTCTGTCTCTCTCTCTCACTATCCACTCTGCCTGTCAAAAATAAATAAATAAATAAATAAATAAATAAATAAATAAATAATACAAGTTAGTTATGCCTATTTAGTAAAATTAAACATGCACAGTAATTATGAGGACATATGCCTATTTCAGGATGAAGTGTAACTCTGGGGAAACAGATAGGTGGTGTTTTGCTTTTTTCAAATAATTATTATTTGAAAGGGAGGAAAACACAGAGAGAGAGAGTGCTTCCACACAGTTGTTCATTCCCCAAACACAGTAATAGCAAGGGCTGGGCCAGCCTGGAGACAGGAGCAGAATTTCAACAAAGTCTTCCACATCAGTGGCAATTACTGAAATACACAAGCCATAGTCTGCTACTTTCCAAGGTACATCAGCAGAAAACTGGATCAAAAGCAAAGCATCTGGGGTTTGAATTGGCACTCTGATAAGGATGCTGTATTGAAAGCAGAAGCTTAACATACTGTGCCACAATGCCAGCATTAGTTGTTTTTTGTTTTCATGAGAAAGCTTCATTTTTCTTAATTTTGTAAAGATCAATTTTCTTATGAGAAAGGGCCCTATTCTGTGGAGTAGTAGATTAAGCCTCTGGCTGCAGCACCAGCATGGGTGCTAGTTCATATCCCAGCTGCCCCTCTTCTGATCAAGCTCTCTGAATAATGGCCTGGGAAGGCAGTGGAAGATGGCCCAAGTGCTTGGGCCTCTGCACCCAGGTGGAGGACCTGAAGAAATTCCTGAATCATGGTTTCAGATAGGCCCAGCTCCAGCTGTTGCAGCCCTAAAAGACAAATGCCACACAATCTCAATTGTGTGTGGAATCTAAGAAAATCACAATCACAGAAAAGAGTGGTGGTTGTCAGGGGATCAGAGCAAAGGAAATAGGAAAACATGTGCAGTTATGAGATAAATTAATTCAAGATCTTAATCACAGTATTTAAAATATTCAACACAGTATTTAAAAGAATACTCTATTACATACTCACAACTTGCTAATATCTTATACATTCTTTAAAAATGTTACAATGCAAGGTGATGGATATGTCCTGATCATTTATTTCATCACGATTCGTGTATATGTACAAGAGAATTCCAAAAAGTTTATGAAAAAATAAGATTAGAAGATAATTTGAATTTTCCATAACTTTTGAAAATCCTTTCACATATAAAACATCAGGTTTTGTATCTTGAATATACACAAATTCTGTTAATTATATTCCAACAATCTTGAAAAAATTAAAACAAGCAAAAAAGAAGTGGGCTCCTATATGAAAACATAAATTCAAAATAACAGTAAACTAGATATAAATTCGGGATTGGAAAGGCTTTCTTGGAACAAAATTTTTAAAACACTCATAAATTTAAGGAGCCAAAATTTCTATTTTGAAAGTGTTAATACAGTCCACAGCCTGTCAAGGGAGCCTGTAAGTGCTAAGATGACAGCCAAATGTAAAATTACAGGCCCCGCTGCCTCTTTAAAACCTAGATGAAAACCCAGGGTCACACAACACTTCTGTTTTTATCTTACCTAATCTATGTTACTAGGTTACTGGAAACAGAAAACAGAGACCCATCTAGGAACAGCTAAGTAAAGAGGTCAGTATCTTGGACAAGACCCTGCTGCACACGTATTTAGAAAACTGGGGGGAATCAAGTCCTCACAGGGAAGGAAGGAGGAACCGAGGGCCGCATTAGGACAGCTCCAGGCCCGCATGAACCCCATACACAGAACCCACAGTCTCCCTAGTGACAGCTCAGGCCCCACTGCACACCCAGGGAGACGCGGGGCTGCCGCTACACAGCTGCCCAGGGGTGGCTCCAGGGATGCCAAGTCACTGCGAGCAGGGAAGGCCCAGGGTGTCGGGGGTCTCCGGTGCCAGTCTCCCCCAACCCAGGGTCAGAGGAGACCAAGGAATGTGCCGTACCTGCGGTAGTGTGGTGCCCACAGAGCCCAGAGATGACCTCCGGGAGGCCCGCATACTCCTGGCCCTGCAGCAGCTCCAGTGGCTCCGTTTCCCCCCAGACACCCGGGCCCACACACTCACCGTGTCGTGGTGGTCAGCTTCCTAGGTGTCCAGCGTCTCTGCCCTCCAGACCCCTGCCGTCAGTGAAGGTGGAAAGTAGCGGATTCCGATTGGCTTGGGAGCCTCGGGTCAGCGGTGCTGTCTCCTAGGAACTGGCGCACCCGCAGAACTGTAGGACAGAGGACTATGATGTCAAGACTCCTGGATGTCACCTCCCTGATTGGACAGTTTGCATGACACGTCACAAACGGTGCAGCCAATCAGCATCCTCCACAGCTGGGACACCCTAAGCTCAGGTTGTGTGGATGGAAACAGCAAGAGTGGAGGCCTGGGTCAGGTGGGAAACTGCTCCTCTTGGGCCCTGCTCCCTGCTGCAGGAGAGCCTCTCACCTCCTTGCTGCAGGAGGGCCTCTCACCTCCCTGCCGCCTCTGCTGGTGTCGCCCTGTGTACCCCTGTCCTCCAGGGCGGATTCTTTCTGGAGCTTGTGGTGACCTGCTGCAAGAGAGCTTATGGGCCTTTCTTTTCCCTCGTATTTTTGCTCATTTTTCTATCGGGTCGTTTGTATCACTCTTTAAATATTGATTTAAAATGCTTAAAGATATCACATTTAATCCTTTTTTTTTCTTTTCTTTTTTCAGTATCTGTTTTCTACTCTGCCTGTTGATCTTTCCTATTTTCTATTTGTTTCTTGCTGGTAGTTGGTGATCTATTGGATTTTATATATTAATCTTTCCAGCAATCTAATACATTTATTCAGCAGTTGTATTTGTTTTTAAATTTTATGAACAATCTATTTTAATATCTCCAATATATTGACCATATATTGCTTAGAAATTGACTTTTGTTGTTGTCCCTCCTCCCCCCCCCCCCCGACTACTTTTCTGGTAAGGAGTTGGAGAGAGTGGAGGGAGCCTGTTCTAGATTACTTCCAGGAAAAAAGGTTTCAGTGATCCTGTATTAATTGTGTTGTTTGTTATAGGATCCTTTTAAAGAATCTTTATTAGCAAGGAAACCACTGCTTTACTATACTGCTAGCAGGTTTTCTTTTTAACTAGATGTTGAATTATTAAAGTAATTTTCAATATTTCATCTAAATGATCACGCAATTTTCTTAAATTTATCAACTATCTGGAAAATTTACATGGCTTGTTTACAAAAGTTAACAGCTCTTGAAATTTTTATTATATCTCCCTTAATAATTATGTTTTCATATGTGATTTCCTTTATTAAACTAATATTTACTAAGAATATATGTATCTGTTTATGAAAGGGATTCTTCATTTGTATTTCAGGTTCTGGTCAACTTGCATCCTCGTCAATGTTATGCTGGCTTTCAAAAAGAAATTTTAAAATAATCTCTGCTTATTTACATTAGGAATACATTACAAATATGTGTGGGAAATGTAGGTGTGTTTATTTCTTTCTTAAATATTCAGAATATTTTGTAATTCTAGATTTGAAATTTTTCTTCTATAACTTTTTTATTGGTTGGTTGCTAGTTTTCAAGTTGTGATTCAACTTGTTTGTTCTAAGTAGGAGTTTTCCTATTTCATGTTATATTTGTGTCGTTGGGAATTTGGTTTTCAATATATAATGAATTTTGACATTTATTCAAATTTTACTCCTAAGATTATCACACATTTCTTCTAGCATCTTGAGAAGGATATATTATCTATAAAGAATTATTTTTAATTCTTAAAATTGGATATTAGTGTTACTTTTCCATTTGTATTTATAATTACTTTTACTTGTATGTTAATTTTGTTAACATTTAAAAAATATATCCTGCTTTGTGGTACTCAAAAACATATCATTTATATTTGTTATTATCATTTTGAATGCCTTTCTTCTATTTACTTTCAATTTCCTTTTTCTTTTTAATTCTTGATTAGGCAGCTACAATGATTGATTTATATTTTTTTATTCTAACATTCATATAAGGTTATAAATTTCCTCTAAGCATTGATTTATCTGCAGCCTATTTATTCCCTCATAAATTTCCAATCCCTATATGTGCAGAGCCTAGCCACCTCCAGTATCATCATTCCTATGTGACTATAGCCATCACAGGTACATGTATTTCCATTCTTGTGCCTGAAGCACATCTGTTGTGATGGGTAAATCAAAGCTTCAAACATTAGAGACAAATTCTTTACATCTTGAAGAGCGGCAGTCATGCCATATCAGCTACCATTTACATGTCTGCAAAATGGCTATGGTGCCTGCAAATATATTATGTTCTATACAGAATCCTGAAATAAATGTAGAGTTTTTTAAAAATACACATTCCATTAATATTTGAAAAATTATTCTATATGTAAGTTTCCAGTTTTCTAGCACCAAAATAAACTTACATATCAGTTTCATTCTCCACAAAAATTTTGAAATCCTCATTGTTCATAATATGTATCTATGAACTTATATGCTTATATTTTAATTTTAAAAATCAAAAAATATAATTTATTTTTAAAATAAGTACACAAAAATTTTTAAAAAATGAAAAGTTATTGGAAGGTTTCCAGCTGGTGTTTTTATTTGTCACACATATTTTGAAGAGATCACTTGTTCTTGAGACTGGACAGAAGGATAGAAATGGTAAATGCTAAGACACAGAAAGGAGACAGTAGAAGTTCTGCAAGAGAGAGTAATGATGTCTTGAATCAGTCAGGTAGCATGAGAGAAATAGAGATCCTGACTTCACTCACAATATATTAGAAATATTTCATAAAACTTACTGAGTGTCTTCTGTTAGAGAATGGCATACTTACATATGATTTCTATGTTTTGATTTTTTTGGGCTAAAAGATGGATTTATTAATATAATTACAGAAGGGAAAGCTTAAATCAAAACAAAGATTTAGTAAGGTGGTTAAGATTATTTAGGGTGGTAGGAAATTAGTAACATTGGTGAAATAAGGACTACAGATGAGTCAAAGTCTTTACAATACAGGAAGAATGTTTTCAAGATGAATGGTATGATATTTCCACTGCTTTTATTTGGAGGACTAAGAAATCTAAGAAAAGATACAAAATGCAATACAGACAGTTCTCACCTTATGATGTTTAAGTATTTTTCCACTTTATGATGGTGAAAAAAGTGATTTATATTCAATAGAAGCCATACATACAATTTTTAATTTTGTTCTTTTCTTAGGATAGCAGTCTGTGCTATGATATTCTCTCATAGTGCTGGGCAATGACAGCAAGGCCAGCTCCCCACCCGCCATGAGATTACAAGGAAAAACACTGATCCTGTACAGTGTGCTGTGTTTGGGGGCTTTAAAGTACAGTGAGATTGTGTATTAGATAATTTTTATTTTAATTCATTTTTCCAAATTCTTATGTAAGTCACAACTAGTAAATCTATAAAAAGAGAAAACCTCAGGATAATCTGTAGCCAAAGTATTATAGGATGAGCTGCAGACTGGTTTTGCTGTTTCTGATGGGAAGTCCTGAAGACTTCGGGCATGTTGACTTTGAAAAGTGAATGCACACTGTACAAATCTATTCAAAGCATCATTGTTAGGAAAAGCATGGTTAGTTGAAGGGATCTGAGCCCACTTCATCATTGGAACACCCTCTCTGTAGGCTCACTAGCTTGCCCAGCATGGAGACCCTATGGCTTGCCAGCATTTGCTGTGAGGAAACAGAGTTAAAAATGTAATTCTATGAGGCCAGTGCTATGACATAGTTGGTTAAGGCACCATCTGCAGTACTGAGATCTCATATGGGAGTTTGAGCTGTGGCTGTTGCACTCACAATCCAGCTCCCTACTAGTGTGCCTGAAGGGGATCCTGGTTAATTGCTTTGGCCTGGCCCATCCCTGGAACATTGCAGCCATCTGGGTATTGAACCAGCAGATGGAAGTTATCTCTTCACTGTCCCCAATTCCCTAATGGCTTGTCCATGGATTCTTGTGAGTAAGGTGAACCATTTCCTTTTTCTTTGCCATTACAACTATCACCATCTGTCTTTGATTTCAGTTTGGAAGTCCTAGAGGCATTTTCCTGGGAAGCAGAACTATTTAAACCTTCCCCAGCCATCAGTGTCTATTGCAGCTTGTTCCTGGGGACCTTTGTGGTCAGCAGTTCTCTGAAAGCTTCTGCTATGCAGAGCCTATGAGCAGCCTCTTGCTGACCTTGGTGGAGTCCATGGTTTCTTGTTGCTTCAGCTGCTCCATAAGGACCTTCACCACAAAAGCCTACACATTTTTTTTGTATTTTTTAAAAAAATCTTATTTAAGTTACCAAAGTTTCATGCATTTCCTATACAGGTTTAGAAAGTTAGTGATACACCCCACATTATCCTCTGTTGCACCAATACCCCAACCTTTTCCTTCCTACCTCTGCTATTCCCACTCATAATTTTTATAGGATCTATTTTAAGTTTACATTGTACTCATAAGTTTAATCCTACATTAAATAATGAGTTCAACAATTGGTGTAAAGAAAAAACCTTCCTCAACAAAACACACGAGGGCTGTAAACAATCAGAAAATCTCAAAATAACCATTTCACTCCAGTGGATTATATTACAGGTACTATATTAGTTACCACAGTTCAGAGAAAACACAATATATCTGTGTTTTTGTCACTGGCTTATTTCTTGAAGTATAATGACTTCCAGTTGCATCTGTTTTGTTGCTAAAGACAGGATTTCTTTTTTTTTACATCTGAACTCTATTCTATACTATAATTTCTTTATCCAATAAACACTGCTGCACATCTGGGTTGATTCCATGTCTTAGCTATTATGAATTGAGCTGTGATTAACATGTAGGTACAGATAACACTTTCAAATACTGATTAATTTTGTTTTGGGTAAATTCCCAGGAGAGGGATGGCCTCATCATATGCTAGATTTGTATTCAGATTTCTGAAGTATATACATACTGTCTTCCACAGTGGCTGGACCACTTTACCTTCCCATGAAAACTGGGTTAGGGTACATTTTTTGTTTGTTTGTTTGTTTTTTTTTGACAGGCAGAGTGGACAGTGAGAGAGAGAGACAGAGAGAAAGGTCTTCCTTTTGCCGTTGGTTCACCTTCCAATGGCCGCCGTGGTAGGCGCGCTGCGGCCGGCGCACCACGCTGATCCGATGGCAGGAGCCAGGTGCTTCTCCTGGTCTCCCATGGGGTGCAGGGCCCAAGGACTTGGGCCATCCTCCACTGCACTCCCTGGCCACAGCAGAGAGCTGGCCTGGAAGAGGGGCAACCGGGACAGGATCGGTGCCCCGACCGGGACTAGAACCCGGTGTGCCGGCGCCGCAAGGCGGAGGATTAGCCTGTTGAGCCACGGCGCCGGCCAGGGTACATTTTTTATGCTGCATCCTCACCAGCATTTGTTGTTTATACATTTCTGTGTGAGAACCATTTGAACTAGGGTGAGGTGAAATTCCATTGTGGTTTTATTTGCATTTCCTATAATTGCTAATGACCCTGAGGCTGTTTTCTTTACATTTTTTAAAAGATGTATCAATTTATTTGAAAGGCAGAGTTACAGAGGGGAAGAGAGAGAGAGAGAGAGAGAGAGAGAGAGAGAGAGAGAGAGAGAGAGAGAGAGAGCTTCCATCCATTGGTTCACTACCCAAATGGCTGCAACAGTCAGAGCTGGACCAATCTGAAGCCAGGATCCAGGAGCTTCTTCCCACACAGATATAGGGGCCCAAGCATTTGGGTCATCTTCTATGACTTTGCAGGCCATAGCAGAGAGCTGGATTGGAAGTGGAGCAGCCAGGACTCAAACTGGCACTATGGGAGATGCCAGCACTGTAGGTAGTGACTTTACCTGTTTGCCACAGTGCACTCCCTTTGAGCCTTTTTTCCAGTATCTGATGGCCATTTGAATTACCTCTCTTAAAAAATGCCAGTTCAAGTCCTTCACCCATTTCTTAACTGGAATGTTTGTTTTGTTTTTGTTAAATTTCTTTAGCTCTTTATAGATTTTGTTTATTAATCATTTATCATCTGCATAGTTTGCAAACATTTTCTCCCATCATGTCTATTGCCTCTACACTTTGGTGGGTGTTTCCTTTGCAGTGCACAAACTTCTCAGCTGAATGTAATCCCATTTGCTAATTTTTTCATTTGATTTCCTGTGCTTCCATGGTGTTTTTAAACGACTTTGCCTATGCCAATGTGTTATAGAGTTTCCTCAATGTTCTTTAGTAATTGGATGGTATTGGATCATAGATTTATGTTTTTGATACATTTTGAGTGGATTATTGTGTAAGGTATAAGGTGGAGATCTTGTTTCATATCTCTGCATGCAGAAACCCAGTTCTCCCAGCACCATTTTTGAAGAGACTGTCCCATCTCCAGGGATTGATTTTAGCTCCTTTGTCAAGGATAAGTTGGTTGTAAATGTGTGGATTTATTCCTGGAATTTCTATTCTGTTACATTGCTCTACACATCTGTTTTTGTGCTAGTACCGGGTTGTTCTGCTTATAATTGCACTGTAATATGTCTTGAAATCTGATATTGTGATGCTTCCAGCTTTGATTTTTTAGCTTGATTTTATTATATTACAGTGATTTAGCTACTTGGGGTCTCTTGTGTTTCCATATGAATTTCTTCATCATTTTCTCTAGATCTGAAAAGAATGTCATTGGTATTTTGATTGGGATTTCATCAAGTCTGTAAATTGCTTTTGGTAGTATGAACATTTTGATGATATTAATTCTTCCAATCTATGAAAATTAAACATTTTCCAACTTTTGTGTCTTCTATTTCTTTGTTTAGTGTTTTGTAATTTTCATTGTAAGGATCTTTGACATCCTTGGATAAACTTATTCCAAGGTATTTAATTCCTTATAGCTATTGTGAATGGAGTTGATCTTAAAAACTCTTTCTCAGCCAATGCGTTGTTTGTGTATACAATGGCTATTTCTTTTTGTTTGTTAGTTTTATATCCTGTCACTTTTTGAAACTCTTTTTATGAGTTTTAGTAGTCTCTCAGTACAGTCTTTTGTATCTCTGTTATGTACAATCATGTCATCTGCAAATAGGGATACTTTATTTCCTCTTTTTCAATTTGTGTCCTTTGGATTTCTTTTTCTAGTCTAATGGCCTTGGCTAACACATACAGGACTATATTGAACAGGAATGGTGATGTTTGTCTGGTTTTGGACTTAGTGGGGATGCTTATAACTTTTTCTCATTCAATAGGATGTTGGCTATGAGTTTGTCATAAATTGCCTTGATTTTGTTGAAGAATGTTCCTTCTATACCCAGTTTTATAAAAGTTTTATCATGAAAGGGTATTGTATTTTATCAAATGCTTTCTCTGTGTCTGTTGAGATAATCTATGTTTTTGTTCATCAGTTTGTGAATATGATATTATCACATTTATCATTTGCAAATGTTGAACCATCCCTGCATAGCATGGATAATTCCCACTTGGTCTAGTTGAATGATCTTTCTGAAGCATTGTTGGATTTCATTAGTTATGTGATTGTGTGTGGGGTAGCCTATGCTGAGGTAGTCTACACTGGGGCTCAACTATTAAGTCTTAAGTGGTTGGACAGTTAGGGTTTAGATACCTCCCTCTATAGTTGAGGGACCTTAGGCTAACACTCTGGTTTTTCTTATCTAGAAAATGGGTATAGTAGTGGTATCACACTGAGAATGATGTTGGGAATCTGCTGTGAGTTAAAGTGTTGGGTAAACAGATGTGTGCCTACTACATAAAAGTGCTCAAACCTGAACATGCAGAGACAGATGTGTGCATTGTATACAAAGACATCCAAACGAGAATATGTGCATTCCTGGATGTGTGCCAGATACCTGTATGGTACTCACACAGAGACACAGCTGCATGCAAAAATTTACACCAGGCACACTGGAGGTGCTCATACCTGCACATGGGCCTGCATGGATGTGTGTCTGGCATACAAGCATCCCCACACCTGAACATGTACACATAGATATGCACCTGTTACACAAAGATGTTCACAGAGCACATGTGTTTGCATGGCTCTGTGTCTGGTACACAGAAGGAGTTCATACTCATGTGCACACATAAGTCCCCAAGGATGGGAGTAGGCACAGGTTATATTGGGTACCCAGGTACCCAACTCACGGTGTCCAAATAGGCCCCAGGCAGAGGTAGACTAAAAAAAAAAGATGTCAGAACAATTTGGGACACAGTAGGTACTAATAAAAGTTGTCCTCCTTCAGCCTGAAGAAAGTGTGTGTCCTACAAGGTGAACAAGATACATTTGTTTCCGAAAACATTTTCTGGAGCAAATGACCCACAGAAGGAGCACTTTACAGGCCTCTCAGCTAAGAGGATCATTTTCCCACTGGATTTTGCCTTTATCATCTATACTTTTGCAGAGGACTTACTGCCACTCCATTTTCTTAGCATAGGAGCCAATCACCTTTACACCTCTCATGGAAAACACAGATCCAGACACAGGGTACAGGAAATTTAAGGCACACCTGATAAAACTAAGAGAGAAGATTTGGTTTGTTTTAGGCTTGGTCTCAGGTAAGAACAGCAATATTATTGCTGAAGGTAGTAGAAGTAACTCCCAGATTCTGAGTGTTACAGATATCGTATGAAGATTTATTCATTTATTTGGAAGGAAGAGTTACATACAGAGAGGGAGACACCACACACACACACACACACACAGATTGAGAGAGAGAAAGAGAGAGAGTGTGAGAGAGAGAGAGAGAGAGAGAGAGAGAGAGTGAGAGAGAGAGAGAGAGAGAGAGGAAGAGAGAGATCTTTGTCTACTGGTTTGCACCACAGATGACTGTAATGTCTGGCACTGAGCCAGGCAGAAGCCACAAGCTAGGATCTTCTTCTGGGTCTCCCACATGAGTAGCAAGTCCCCAAACACTTGAATAATTACTCACTGCTTTTCCCGGGCCATTAGCTGGGAACTGGACAGGAAATGGAGCAGGACCATGTGAACTGTTGCCCAAATGGGATGTCAGCCATTCAGATGGGAGCTTTAGCTGCTATGCCACAACAACAGCATCCCCCAATGACAGGGTTTTTTTTTTATTTAATGAACATAAATTTCCAAAGTACAGCTCATGGATTACAAAGGCTTCACCCCCACCACAATTTCCCTCCCACCCACAACCCTCCCTCTTCCCACTCGCTCTCCCCTTCCATTCCCATCAAGATTCATTTTCAATTCTCTTTATATACAGAAAAATCAGTTTAGTATATATAAAGATTTCAGCAGTTTACCCTCACACAGTAACACAAAGTGAAAAAATACTGTTGGAGTACTAGTTATAGCATTAAATAACAGTGTACATCACATTAATGACAGAGATCCTGCATGATATTTTTTTTAAAAAAATATTGATTACTTTTCTATGTAATTTCCAATTTAACACCAAGGGTTTTTTTTTTTTATTTTCAATTATCTTTGTATACAGAAGATCGCTTCAGTATATACTAAGTAAAGATTTCATCAGTTTGCACCTACACATAACCACAAAGTGTAAAAATACTGTTTCAGTACTAGCTATATCATTACTTCACCTTGGACAACCTATTAAGGACAGATCCCACATGGGACGTAAGTACACAGTGACCCCAATGACAAGTTTTTATCTGCTTGTTTTGTGCAAGTTTTCCTTATTTAACTATAAGGAAATTATTTCTTTCATTTTCACATGATGTAGCAATTAAAAAATAGAGGAAACACTGGGAAAATTTAGTTTCAGATAAATGATGAATGCCTTTTATTGTATTCTTCATTGAAATATTTGGAAATTAATTGTGCCAAAACATTGTTATTTGTTTGAAATCCTAATTTAACTGAGAATTATGAATTTTATCAGCAACCGTTTGTTGGTTCCTGCAAACCATGGAGCAAAATTTGGATGAACTACTCCCATTCTACTTAGGGAGTTCCCTTGGGGGTAGGGGAGATTTTATCCACTACTTTCACTAGGATAACCTAGCTTTCTTTTTCTTTCAAGTTTTATTTAAATAAGTGATGAAAAAGGTGATATAACTCACTTATGGATGAAATTTCCCAGTTTTGCAACCAAGAAATTACAGGTCCTTGTTCAATCTCATTTTGTTAAAACCCTTTCTTGTACTCATTCCTTCTGTGATACCAGGAATAGAGTTAGAGGGGATTACTGAAGACAAACACCTTACACCCCTTTTCCTCAAAAGGTCCTGAAAAGTGAGGAAACCATAGCTGTTCAGTCCTCCTACAGAATATTAATATCTTTTGATTTTATAATTCAGAATTCATTGCCATTAGTCTTCATATTCCACAATATATCATCCAATCTTCTAGTTCCTTTGTACTTTCTTTTTAAAAATGTTTCACTCCAGAAAGACCTATGAAGACAGTTTACAAGATAATTTACAATCCAGAAAACATTGCATTGGAAATGCTAATCTCTCTTCCTTAGAAAGAACTGGTAAACACACATGGATGCCCATTAGATGGATATCTATACACTAGTCTATTCCTAGCTGACACATTTTGTTCACCTGAAAAAAGCCCCATCTCTCAGAAGAGGAATTTCACTAAGGAATCACCTGCACCTGGACAACTCAAAAGCAAATATCTCAACAGGTAGACAGCATCTTCATGCAACACAAAAGTGCCACCCCCACTGTGAAGGTTCAGTCCTCACCAATGAGGATGTGTGCTTTGATGAGCATGATGAAAGCAACCTTTCAAAAACCCTACTCTGCATATCTGGGGCATTTTGTGTTTTACACAAACTAAATAAGAAGGCATAGTGGCCCTGATCATGCAGCTCTTAATTATGATAATGATGTGACAAAACAGTCAAATGTTTGTGCTGAGTGCCACCTAGGATGCAATAAAAGTGTAGGTAATTATAACAATATAAAGCAAAGGAAATGAAAGACATGTTGGAAAATACCTATTAACATATAAATAGTCATTGTGGGAGTACTATGTGCTTAAGTTTTTTATGATTTATTTAAAATCTTAGCAAAATTTTAAATTTTAAAACATAATTTAAAAGGAATATTTTTCACTGGATTACATAAATAGCAAGTATTTTGGAACTGTCACAAAACCAACAATAAATATCAAAAAGCTCAAAGGATAAGAAGTGAACATGAGGGGCTGGCACTGTTTTGTAGCAGTTAAAACTGCCTCCTGCAGTGCTGGCATCCCATATGGACATGATTTTCAGTCCCAGGTACTCCACTTCCAATCCAGCTCCCTGCTAATGAACCTGGGAAACCAGTAGAAGAAGGCCCAAGTTCTTGGGCTCCTGCACCTTTGTGGGAGATTTGGAAGAAGCTCCTGGCTCCTGGCTTTGGATTGGGCCAGCTGCAGCTGTTGTTTCCATTTGGGGAGTGAGCCAGCAATTAGAAGATTTCTCTCTCTCTCTCTCTCTCTTCCTCTCTCTTTCTCTCTCTCTCTCTCTCTCCCTCTCTCTCTCTGCCTCTGCCTCTCTTTAACTCTGCCAATAAAATAAATAAACCAAAAAAGTGAACATGAAAGACCCAACCTTAATAAACATTGGGAAATCACAAATATTCTAAGGTTTACTGATTTGCTGGCACCCTGCGAAGCTTATGTAATGAAGACCACTGTAGCCCTGAAGAGGTGCGCCAGACTGAGCAGGTTCTTCTGGGATAGGATATGTGGCAGGAACTTGAATGAGGACGAGAGATGGGGAAGGCATTGATGCTAAGGGCAAATGTCAAGATAAAGGAAGAGAGGTGGGGAAGCATGCCTGTTTAATTAGAGCATTGTTATTTAGAAAGTGGACTTGGGGCACTGGATTCTGTCCCAGTTGCCCCTCTTCCAGGCCAGCTCTCTGCTGTGCCTTGGGAGTGCAGTGGAGGATGGCCCAACTCCTTGGGTCCTGCACCCCATGGGAGACCAGGATAAGCACCTGGCTCCTGCCTTGGGATCAGCGCAGTGCACAGGCCACAGCACTCTGGCTGCAGCAGCCATTGGAAGGTGAACCAACGGCAAAGGAAGACCTTTCTCTCTATCTCTCTCTCTCACTGTCCACTCTGCCTATCCAAAAAAAAAAAAAAAAAACTTATAGAAAGTGGGCTCAAAAATAGATGCAGATACCCCATAAACACATATCAATATTAAGGTTTTCCTAGAGGGATGGTGCTTCAATCTCTCCTAAGTTTTTAGCAATGATAGGAGGCTGTGGTAGTACCACATCTTGTCCTTTATCAGCAGTCCTATTTCCATTTAATCTTTCTCATATTCATGGTAACTAGCCTGTAACCTCTCATGGGGATCTTCTTGTAAAGAATTCCAGACAGACCATCTGCTTTGGTCTCTATAAATTTCTGAAAGGCCCAAACACTGATGACCATTCAAGCCTGGGCATCCATTGACACCTTCAGAAGTCCAGTCCCTTATTTCTGAAGGATCAGAGGGAGAAGCTATTTGAGCCATCATCTGGCGCCTCCCTGGGTGTGCATTAATATGAAGTTAAATCACATTCAAGGTTAGATACTTTGATATGAGATGTGAGCATCCAAAAAATCAGCTTAACTCAGTGAGCGAAAATATCTGCCTTTTTCACCTCATATTTTACAGCAGTTACACTAGATATATAATAAAAGATGGAAGGATATTTTCTTTCAGTGTAGTGAAGATTTCTTTCACTAATTTCTGAGGAGAAGTCAGCCGTCATTCATATATAGCTGACCCAGTAGCCTATTGTTTCTTTCACAATGTTCAAGGTCTTTTCTTTGTATTTGGAATCCTTCCATTTGTTATTTGCCTGTAGTAGTTTTGTATCTGCTGATTAAGGGGTCCTCAAGCATTTCATTAAATATGAGAAGCTTTTCACCATTTCAAAATACATATTTTGTTTTTTATTTATTCTTTTCCTACTGAAATTTATTGCTTTTATGAGGGACTTCATAAAGATTGTAGAAAGTTGAAAGAAAAAAACAACTTTATTTTAGTGCAAAAATGTTAGTAACCCATGCCTAAAAGTGGTCTAGGAATTTCAGTGAAAATGCATATTGTAAAACATGATGTATCAAGATTCTGAAAAGTGTGTATTTGTAGATTTAAGTATTTATTTTTACCAAAGTGAAATTTTAAAATTATTTTTAAATGCTAGATTATTTTCTATATTGTACCTGGACTTCTGAAGTTTTGCATATTTATCTAGTATCTTTCATTAATTAAGAAAGGCTTTTGGGGGATGACACTGTGGCATGGTGGGCTGAGCCTCTGCCTGTGGTGCTGGCATCCCACATTGGTACCAGTTTGTGTCCCAGCTGCTCCTCTTCCAATCCAGGTCTCTGCTTATGGCCTGGGAAGGCAGCAAAAAGTGGCCCAAGTGCTTGATTCTCTGTACCCATGTGAGAGACCACGAGGAAGCTCCTGGCTTCTGATTGGTTTAGCTCTGGCTGAGCCATCTGGAAAGTGAACCAGTGGATGGAAAAACTTGTTGTCTTTCACTTTGTCTGTAACTCTACCTCTCAAATGAATACATACCATCTTTAAATTAAAAAAAAAAAGACTTTTGGTCTATGTCCATCTTAGTATGTGATAAGAATGTCAAACAGTAGGTTATTTAGAAAGAAAACATTTTTTGCCAAAATGTATTTACTTTAAAATACTTTTTCAAAATAGCAGCCCCAGAGAGTGGCCACATGGGACTGCACCTCTGGGGTCCTACCCTGTTCCCAGGTTGCAAGGTGACATGCCAGCCTGTGGGTCTCTCTCTGGAGGATGAGAGCCTGAGGGGGCAGGAGTCTGCTGAGGGATAATCTAAGATGCCTCTGAGTGTGTGCCCATGGAAAGAAGTGCCACTTGGGTGCTTTCCCTCCCCTTCTGTCCAGGCTCTCTGACTCAGAAGTCACAACTCCCACTTCTGCCAGGCGGTCCCATCACTGTGTCTTGTGTGATACCTGTGAGACTAAGCATGTGACAGATTAGTTGCTTTTTCAGCTGTGGTTGTGAGTTACAGTACAGTCAGCTCCAGTGAAGTTAGAGAGACCATGGATCTTGCCGAGGATGTTAGGAGCCTGCAGAATCTTCGAGAGAAACAGCCAGGATGGGGAAACAGTACCCAGCATACTCTGTGGGGACATCCCCAGAGAAGGCACCGGGCTATAGCCCCTGGCACCTGAGCAGTGGCTGCCAGGACCACATCTCTGCTCTCGTGCCATCTGCTCCATTCGAAGGCAGCCTCCCAGGTGACTGGATATGATGGGTTAACACCTGGTCATGTGTCTTCACACTAACAGCAGATGTGGCTGAGAAAGTGAGCACCTGACTTGCACCTTACAAAGGGGACAGTAACAGTGGGAACCTTCCCCAGGACACCGGTGACTGAAAAGCTGGACAAATGCCCAGCATCACTGAGGCCACCTTTTATGAACCAGATGTTCCATGTAGAAAGCCAGGTGCCCAGCTTCTCTTGAATACGCAGGGTCTGTCCATGCCAGTCAGCAGCTCTGTTGGTGAGGTGTCCTGGAGCTGAGCAGCTGGTGCACTTGTAAGACTGGTGCTCAGCTCTGTTGGTAACACATACTAGATGGAGCTGAGCAGCAGGTGTGCTCCTAAGACAGGCACTCGGATCCTAATAATGCACAAAAGGCATCCTGGATAGAGCTCAACAGCAGGTACACTCATAAGAGAGGTGCTCAACTCTGTTGGTGAGGCATCTAGGAGCTGAGCAGCAGGTGCACTCATAAGACAGGTGCTCAGCTCTGTTGGTAACACATCCTGGATGGAGCTGAGCAGTAGGTACACTTGTAAGACAGGTGCTCAGCTCTGTTGGCGAGGTGTCCTGGATGGAGCTGAGCAGCAGGTGCTTGCCAACTCCTCCCTGAGCCCCAGGTCAGTTCACTCCCACACTACCTGCCTGGCCCTCTGTTCACCTACACATTCAGGTGGAATCTGGCAACTACCCATCCAGTGATGCACCCTCACTTTCCCACAAGTGATATGCTGTGAGATCCTCCATAGGGGTCTCTGTGCTAAGACACTGTCATGCACCCTCTTGCACCACCATGTGCGGATTTGTAGGCAACCACCTTCCTCTCCATGCCTCATTCCTGGCCTCAACTGTGCCTTCACCTTCCCCAGAGCATCTCAAGGTGCTCCTTGCAGGTGGAGGGTTCCTGACACAAGTTACAGAGTAGTGATCCCAGAGGACAGTAAGGGCTAGGTGGTGATCTCTGAGGATCCCACAGAGTGGCCCCCATGTGTGCAGGTGGGTGGGGAAGCAGACCAGGTGGGGAGGTGACTGTGTTGTCAGGTTCCCCTGTTGCTGGCTGTGACTGACAGTGATAGTGGGGCCACTGTAATGTAGCTGGCTCATACAGACATAATGTCCTCTCTTTGACCAAGGACAGTGCCGTAAATACATTCCCCATCAGTCCTGAGCCCTTACACCAGGAGTGGATGCCTAGGTTTCACCCTCTAGTCCCTCTGCCTAAGTTTCACCCTCTGGCCCCTCCTCCATTAAGCTTGGAATGGGACTCCTGAAGTTAACTCTGTGGCATGATCTTCAGTTGAGAGGGAGGAGTTCATTAAGAAATTACACTCCTCAGTCACGCAGAGATCAGGGGACTGAAAGGAAGATGCTTAGAAAGTTGTGCCAACCCTTAAAGGCCATGATGGTGGGTTCCTCTCTGTTGAGGTGAATTGAAGCTGTGAAGAGCATGATCCATAAAAGTTAAGGGGACAGGCATTTAACCTAGCAGTTGAGACACCCCTGTCTCATATTGGAGTACCTGGGTTCCACTCCCAGCTCCAGCTCCTGATGCCAGCTTCCTGATAATGCACACCCTGGGAAGCAGCAGCTGGAACCTCAGGTACTTGGATTCCTGCCACCCTCATGGGAGAAATGGATTGCATTCCTGGCTCCAGCTCCCGATTCCAGCTTCCTGATAATACACACCAGCTGGAGGCTCAGGCTCAGGCAGTTGGATCCCTGGCATCTGCATGGGAGAACTGGATTGAATTCCTGGCTCCAAGCTTCAGCCTGGCCCAACACACCAGCACTAGCTCTTGTGGGCACTTGTGGAGTGAACCAGCAGATGGAATGTGTATGCATTTTCCCTCTCTCACTCTCCATCCCTCCCTTCCCCTCACTTCTCCTCCCTCCTTCTCCCCATTCCCCAAACCTCAAATAAGTAAAAAAAGACTTAAAAATATTGAAAAGTTTCCTGCATCTGGAGAAGCCCCATCCAGAATCCCGAGGTCCCTGTGTTCACACTCAGTACTTCATTCTTGAACAGTCTCCAAACAAGCAGGTGGCAGCCCTGTTGCTATGGAAAAGGATGAATTTATTTTTTTCTATGGGGAAAGTTAAGGAAAAATGGTGTTACATTTTAAGAAACCACTGTAACTTTCTCCTCGCTCAAGTGTTGTCGTTTTGGCCACATAGTTTAAACAGTACAGCGGCACTCATACTGGCACGGAATTGAACAAAGAAACAGATTAAAAGCACAAGGTGCAATTTGTGCAACTCAGGTGGCCTCTCTTCCCCGTTCTGCCTCCTGAGGTGGAGTCCTCAGGTCTCTGCTATTTTCTCTGCCATCCACATGGGCTACAAGGCTAGAGTCGATGTATCCCAATCACTATGCCTTGGCCCTGGGCATGTCTGCTGAGGCAGACACACTCCAACTCCAGCTGCCAGGGCTGCCCATGCCCTTGCTGGCATCTGTCACCTAGATGGGCTTCCTGGGCTGGGACTGGAAGGGCTGCCCTGAGTGCCTAGGCAGCCTCCAGGGGGAACACCTCCACTTCCTGCCCCCTCAGTTTGGCACTGGCCAAAAAGCTGGAGTGAAGAAGGAGGTGCCAATAAGGAAGTCTGTGGTGATAAAAGCCCCCACCTGGGCATTTTACACTTGTGTAGAATGTTCTGTCTGCAGACACAGCCACACCCCCCTGTTTGCTGAGCACCAAAGCAGTTGAGCCTCAAGGAAGTGTGATGATTGACCTCTGTCATTTTCAAAGTTGCTGACAGCTTTGTAGTGCTGTTTTCCTTGTGTCTTTTTCCCTCACGCTGTAAGAGTTAGGAAGCAGAATGAGGCTGTGAGATTGGTCAGTCGTCCAGCACATCTCAGCTCAGGGTTAGCCTTCTCACTGTGAGACTGGTCAGTGGTCTAGCACGTGTCTTGGCTCAGGGTCATCGTCTTCTCACTGTGAGATTGGTAGGTGGTCCAGCACGCATCTTGGCTCAGCTGTGGTACAGTGGCCCTGTTTTGTGCTGGTGGGTGTTTTGTGCCGGTGGGCACAGTTCCAGTGCCCAGTGCTGTAACTGGAGTGGAACCTTCAGCAATTCTGAAGAAATCAGGCCCAGGATCATTGGCAGTTGAGGCAGGGCTTACTCCATCTTTCTAAGGTCGACCTTGTTTGCTGGGACTGAGACTTGTGACTGAGAAGTGTGGGACCCAGCCAGGAGGGCCACAGGCAGATTTTCCAGCCCTCAGAATGAGTGAGCTGCAGACAAATGCTGGATCTCAGTTGGGGTTCAAGAGTTCCCAGGCCAGCGGAAGCTGGGCACCCCTCTTCAATGAGAAAGTCGAGCTCCTGATGCTGGATGTCCCACAGTTAGGGGAGCCAGCCTTTCCAGGTCATCAGATGCCCATTCCCATATGTTCCCAAAGGTATCTAAGCTTCTCCATCTCCTTTAAGCTTCTCCACATCCTTTATTTAATCAACTGGTGAGCAAGCATCTATTGAGGGTCCTCAGTGGTGACCATGAGAGCAAACAGCATGGGTCAGCAATTTAAATAGATTTGCTCTGTAGCTTTATGGATTCTGAAGCCATCTTTGCTCTTGATTGCTTTGCATCTCCCATTTCATTAGGCCTATGCTTCAGAAGGCCTGGCTCATGCAGGCACTGCAAGCCTCACACAGCCCTCAGGTAAGAAGCCATGTGGGAGGGAACAGCCATTGTAAAACTACAAGGCCTGCTAATTCCTCCCTGAGGTGCCTCTGGAGGCTGACTGCATGTCTGTTTCTCACACATAGTTCTGGAGATGCATGTGTGTGTGACACAGGCCCTGGGGGGTTCAGATATGCAGGAACAGAGCAAAGACTTGGAAGAAGTGTCTCCAGGTCCCCTCATGTGTGGTGTTGACCACAGGTAACAGCATCTGGAGCAGGAGACCCAAGCAAAGGGGAGTCACGTGAACAGTATTGGGGAGGAAAGGGAAGAGGGGCCAGAGCTGCTTGGGGCTTCAGGGACAGCAGCCTGCCACTCTGCAGTCTCTCCTGCCTGTTTCCACTTGTTCAGAGGCCAGACTCCCCTGGAAGAGGCTTCTGACTGAGCTTGGCCACGCTCCAGCCTATCGTAATCTTTGGGCGGTGAGCAGAGTATTTGGTGTTTTCCATCACTGGTCCCCTAGACTTATTCTCTTATTTTAAAATTAATTAATTAATTAATTAATTAATTAATTAGTTTGAAAGGCAGAGAGAGAGAGAGAGAGAGAGAACATGCAAGTGAACTTCTGTCTTCTGGTTCACTCCTCAAATAGCTGCACTGATTGGGGCTGGTTCAGGCAGAAACCAGGAGCCTGGAACTCCATCCAGGTCTCCCAGATGGCAGATAACCAAGTACTTGGGTCATCACCTGCCACTTTCCCAGACTCATTAGGGGGAGCAGCTGTGATTCAACCTGTGCTCTGATATGGGATGTAGACATCACAGGCAGTGGCTTAACCCGCTGTGCCACAACTCTGGGCCCTGTTATGGAGTTTTTGGTACAAGAAACCACTTTGAAAATCAGTGGCTTAACACAGTGTCTCTTTCACTGGCTTGTAAGTCAGTGAGTCTGTAATTGGTGCTGTGTTCTGCTGGGTGGTTCTTCTGATGTTGGCCAGGGAGACCGAGCCAGTGCCGGTCAGCTGGGATGACTGAGCCATGGGGCTTGTGTGCCTCATGTTCTAAGGAGCTTGAGTAGGATTAGGACAGCACTGCTTTGTCACCCTCTCTTGTCCAGATGGACCCCAGGGCTGACTGACATGCAAGAAATGAAGAAGGAGATCCTGTTTCTAAGAGCAGGGCCTTCAAAGTCACATTGCTAAGAGAGCCTGGACCCAGGCCAGGGCAATAAGCCACTTTAGGAATCTACCACAGGAGTAATCTGAACATGGACTCATACTCCCTGCCCTGCCTTCCTTCAGCAGTCCTTAAAACCATGGCTCAGTGCATGAGATGAAGGAGTACTGCTTTGGACCTGTGTAGGATTTGAAAACATAAGACATTTTATTAAGGACACTTCTTTTCTACTTTCTCTGAAAATAGAGCCCCTTTTTATGATGGAAGAGTTTGGAGCCAACAGGGGCTGCTTTGGTGCCTTAGTGCCTCCATCTGTCCTAGCCCTGCCACTTGGCTGCATGGTGCAGAGGAGCCCAGGGAGCCTGTCTCATCACCTCCTGCACCAGGAGGCATCCTTGTTTACAACCCCTCCTGTAGTATCTCAGTGCATGAGTCTTCAAATTCATTAAGTTAATCGTGTTTTCTTGCTCCAGCATTAGAGACGAGTAGCCCAGATAGTTTCTTAGTCTCTGCTGTGGGTCCTGTTACAGCCTGTTAGGATGCCTTTCCATTTGGATGGAGGCCAACTTGAAACCGTGGCTTGTTTGATGCTATCAGGATTCCATTATGTGGAAATAATAATCATTTGCCAATAAGTAATATGTGAAGATGCAGTCTTTTTAAAAAAATTTTTCTTTTTCTTTTTTTTTTAATTTTTGACAGGCAGAGTGGACAGTGAGAGAGAGAGACAGAGAGAAAGGTCTTCCTTTGCCATTGGTTCACCCTCCAATGGCCACTGCAGCCGGAGCGCTGTGGCCGGCGAACCACTGCGCTGTTCCAAAGGCAGGAGCCAGCTGCTTATCCTGGTCTCCCATGGGGTGCAGGGCCCAAGCACTTGGGCCATCCTCCACTGCACTCCTGGGCCATAGCAGAGAGCTGGCCTGGATGAGGGGCAGCTGGGACAGAATCCGGCGCCCCAACTGGGACTAGAACTCAGTGTGCTGGTGCTGCTAGGTGGAGGATTAGCCTGTTGAGCCATGGTGCCGGCCCAAAGATGCAGTCTTTTCAGGTCTCTGTTGTGTGTGTGTTACATCATCAATAGTGTCACCCATCAGAGTACAAAATAATAATGCTGTAAATAGTCCTGTTGCTCAAAATAGCAGTGATTCTGTCGCAGGTGTCTTTTTTTTCTTTTGGACAGGCAGAGTTAGTCAGTGAGAGAGAGAGCCAGAGAAAGATCTTCCTTCCATTGGTTCACCACCCAAATGGCTGCCACGGCTGGCATACTGTGCCAATCCTAAGCCAGGAGCCACATGCTTCTTCCTGGTCTCCCATGTGGGTGCAGGGCCCAAGAAATGGGGCCATCCTCCACTGCAGAGAGCTGGACTGGAAGAGGGATGACTGGGACAGAATCCAGCACCTCAACCAGGACTAGAACCTGGAGTACCGGTGCCACAGGCAGAGGATTAGCCAAGTGAGACATGGCACTGGCCCACAGGTGTCTTCTTAACTGTGCATTGATTAAGGTGAGTGAGGCTGCTTCCTGGTGAAGTGACTAAAGGTTCTGTGTGAATACTGTTTGCCAGGGGAGCAAGTGTCTTCAATGCACAGGAGCAGGAAGCAGGTGACTTCCTGGAAACTAGAAGTCAGCACAGTTCAGTGAGATATCCATGTGTCTGTGGAGGATCTGGGGGTACCAGTCTGCCTAGACAGGCCGTGGGGCTCTGCAAGTTGCAATTCCTGAGAGTAGCTGAGGAATGTAGTGTAAGGGAGTGCCCATGTACTTGGGGTCAGGTGACACCAGCCCTGTCTGTGCTGTCCCAGATCCAGACCACTTGCCACAGGCTATCCCCAAGACCTCAGAGCAGGGCTGGTGGCATGGAGGGACTAAATTTTAACTGTTGTTTGATTTTAATCAATTTTGAATACTCATGTGTGGTAGCTGTCTACCATATTGGCACAGCACAGAGCTTGCAGAAGTCTGGGTTTTCGAAGTGAAAAATACATGATAGAATGAGACCATCTGCTTGTGTCTTTGGAGTTGCTCCAAAGAATACCCCTTTGAGACCAGGGACACCACTTCTCACTGCTTAGGCTCCAGCCCCTCTGTTGAGAGAGGTTGGCCATCAGTGCCTACTGTGTCACATGTAGATGAGAGACCAGTTAAATGCCCTGTGTTGGGCAGATGACTCTTTCCACAGGCAAAGCACATGTGCCACTGGACGTGTGCCAAATTCTAGTCACTGCTGGACCCTGGTTTTATTTAGTGATGCTGATGTTTTACTGTGTGTAAGGAAAAATGTAGTTAACTTAGCAAACTCTGGATGCCGTGCATGGGAAGAGACACCATGTTTCTTAAACAGGGAGTTGGACAAAATTCAGTTTACAAAAAAATATTACATAGATAATGAGATAAATGGCTTTTGGATGTAGCAAAAATTACCAAGTGAGTACAGTAGTGTCTCAGATGTTGACAGCGCTGCTGTAGATGCACATACCTTTTGAGTTCTGATTTTTTTTTATTTTTTAACAGATTCATAAGTCTTATAATGCTTTAAAACATAGAATCTTGTCCTTCAAACCTTTGTAGAGCTGAGCAGACTCCTTTTTCTTCTTTTCTTCTTTCATTTTGCCTCTCTTGTTTTTATTTGGAAGTAAGTTGAAAGCATGAATATTCATGATGCTGTTAAACAGGATTTTTATTTAAAGAAAAAATGGATTCAAAGTTTTTTCTCTGTGGCTCTCTAGTCTAAGTGAAATCCCTTCTAAAGGACTGATACCAGGGATTTAGAAGGTTTGCTGTTTATTTTTGCTAAAATATGTCACGGGTTCCTAAGGTGTTGTGGAATGAGAAGGCCATGCCAAGATGGCCACTGGCAAGTGAGTATCAGTTACTCAGGAATGGCTTCAGAACCCACCTGGCAAAGGAGCCTGCCTGGCAACAGGCAATGATTGGTTAGGGCATAAACCACCCCTTGACCAGATCAACTGCCTCAGCTATTTAAGCAGCTCTACCAACTGAAATAAGTGAATTTGTGGCTGCTTGCCTCTGGCCTGCTTTCATCCGACTCCCGGGGTGTGTGTGGTGATTCCATGCCTCTTGCCCCCACTGTGTTCCTCCTCACAGAACAAATCAACCTCAACATCTGACACCCAATGTAGTCACATGTCAGACTCAGTGAGGTCCCTCCTTGATTTCGGCAAGTGGGCCCTTCAGTGTTTTGTGTGCTGTTCAGTTCTGTGAGGGTGAGAACAGAACCCCCTCCTACATTCCTTTCCTTGTCCTTGTCCTCATTCTAAGTGATCCCAGGTTAGGCACACACCACCCAGAAGTGTACACCGCTTCTCAGCTCCCCCTTTCACTTTCGGTTCACCCAGCAAATTCACATATGGGACTGATTATCCCAATTTGGAACCAAGTCATCTTCTCTCATTCCAGAGAGGTGATGCTCCAGAGACACCATGTGAGTATACGGCCTTGACCTAATGAATCAAGGAAGTCCCCCACTAAGCACAGTGCATACATTTGATCTGATACACCACTGTGTGTTCATCTAAAGTAGAGAACCCCATGCATAATGCCATCAGCCTCTGAAGTGCTAGGAATTTTTTTTGCAATGGCAGCAGTGCTGTGGGTGTATTTCATTTGGGTAGAGTTAGTGTGGTACACTGCTCTTAAGTGCTCAAACGTGGGAAAGATACCCCCCTCTCAGAAGCACACACAGATTACCAAACATGATGAATCTGTGAGTGATAAGAGCCTGACACTCCAGGCTGCCGCCTCACAGGCAACAGTCAATGACTTAGGGAGAGAGAGAGCTCTGACAGTGAAAATGACATGATAGCAGATAATGCAGCAATGCCTAGTCAGCCACCCTCCCAAACATCTGTGGGATGAACTTAGATGACCTTGAGGCAATAACCCATGTGAGGTCATCCCATCATCATTACCCAGTGAAGATCCCCACATTTGTGGCAGTCCCTGAGCACCCCAGGCTCTCAGGGCAGCCACTAGACTCCATCCCACCCACATGTTTGCCATAAATGTAGGAGTGGATGCAGAATTCCAACTGTGGATTCCAATGCCCGGAGAAAGGCTTCTGCTAACCATGGGCTAAGGATATGCTTGTGTCTTTCCAGAGAGTGTGGGACAGCCCATTTGGGTACCAGCCAGAAATATCAAGCCTGCAACTGACAGCCAACTGAAGTAGCACCTTGACAGTAGGGACTCCATTTTGGAGCACTTGAGACTCCACTCTGGGAAAGCATCCCCCCCACCACCACTGTGAGACTCTGGTCTGAAACTATGATCTAAAACAGTAGAACAATAGCAGTCCACTACATCACACTTGGAAGAGCATAGAAACCCCCTAGCATAATTGTTCAAGCTTAAAAGTAGAAAGGTTGCACCTGGGTTAATGATAAAAATGTAATTTGTCTATGTCCTACATATAATTAAAACCAATACCTGGATTAGTGTCAGGATTATAAGATTGTAACTGGTATTGTCAAGATTATAATTGATACTAGTTTCCCATAGGTTTTAGGTCAGCTTGACCCCGGTAACCATGTATTCCCCCCTGTTCCTAGCAACCATGAATTCCCCTCCTGATTTTGTGGTTTTTGCCTTTATAAACCCTGTTGCTTTAGGCTTCAGGGTCGAGAGTTCTTTAGGGCATGAGCCCACTCTCCACTGCCAGTAAATAAAGGACCATCAAATTTTATCAATGTGTGGAGCTCCTTTGTTCATACTCGCTCAGGTACAACACAACCAGAATCAGCTGAACAAGACTGAGAGTCTGCCTTGTTAGCGGACACACCTGCCCTTATCATCCTACCCTGAGGAACTGCCCATAGCCACATCAGCTACTGTTTTATATCCCACTTAGCTCTGGTCAGCCACTCAAATGGCCCACAGCCTGTGTGTGGTCAAGCCATTTCTGATTACCATTGTTCCTCATTCCTACCCCCATCTAAGCAAGCACTCCTGTGGTCTCCCATTTTGAGCACTGGTTAGTCAATGAAAGGTAAGATCCCCTGGAGGACAACCTAAGACAGGCACAGTGCATACGGAGACCACATAGAAATGGGGTCAACAATGGTATTGCCAAGAATCATGCCTCCTGTTGCTCAAAAATAAATGAAAAGGAGGAAATGTGGTGGAACGAGATGGCCTTGCCAACATGGCCTCTGGCAAAGGAGTGTCAGTTACTCAGGAATGGCTTCAAAACCCACCTGGCAAAGGAGCCTGCCTGGCAACAGGCAGTGATTGGTTAGGGCATAAACCACCCCTTGACCAGATTAGCTGCCTCGGCTATTTAAGGTGCTGTACGAACTGAAATAAATGAGTCTGTGGGCTGCTTGCCTCTGGCTTTCACCCGACTCCCGGGGTCTGTGTGGTGACTCTGTGTCTCTTGCCCCCACTGCACTCCTCCTCTTAGAGCGAATCCACAGCAATACTAAGATGGCATCTTTTTCAGAGAAAATGCAAAATAAAAATATTACCTTTAGATACTGCCATTTTCTTTCTTTTTTTTTTTTGACAGGCAGAGTGGACAGTGAGAGAGAGAGACAGAGAGAAAGGTCTTCCTCTTGCCATTGGTTCACCCTACAATGGCCGCTGTGGTTGGTGCGCTGCAGCCGGTGCGCCGCGCTGATCTGATGGCAGGAGCCAGGTGCTTATCCTGGTCTCCCATGGGGTGCAGGGCCCAAGCACTTGGGCCATCCTCCACTGCACTCCCTGGCCACAGCAGAGAGTTGGCCTGGAAGAGGGGCAGCTGGGACAGAACTGGTGCCCCGACCGGGACTAGAACCTGGTGTGCCGGTGCTGCAAGGCAGAGGACTAGCCTAGTGAGCCGTGGCACCGGCCAGATACTGCTATTTTCTATCCCCAAGCTTCTGGGAGAGAGAAGATAAAGTGATTGATGGAGAGGGAAAAATGAAATTTTTCTCATTGTCCTAGGTACAAGAAGAAGAAAAACTCAATCAGTGTCTCAGACCAGAGCCAGGTTCTTGTTTGCTCAGTGTCCCTGGGCACTCTTGTTCTTGCACATGGGGCCTCACTGTTGTACTCAGGGGTGTGGGTCACTGCCCGCCACCCTCTGCTGCTGGAGGTCCACTAATAAATACATGATTATCTTTGTGCATTCCCATTGGTAAGGGCTGCCCATTTTTCATGAAGCCTGTTGTTGCCTAGCAGAAAATAATTATACCATCAAAAACATACTGTGACATGGGCTGAAATATATGAAGGGGAGTAAGCATTTTGCTTTGGGTCTGTACAAACAGTATTGATTTATGAAAAAGAGATGCCCAGGAGCCTCTTTGCAATCAAACAAGTTTATTCCTGATTGGTTGGTGAGTTAGAAGCTTTGAGCCACAAATCATTACTGTATACATTCATTCAGTTGAACAATAAATATTTATTTTGCTCCTATTAAGTTGGCTCTCTACATGAGATGTATACATGTATTCTTTCTATTAGACAATAAATATTTATTAAGTTCCTACTAGTGCAGTCTCTGTGTACTGGGCATCTGAGGGGGGTCAGAACACAAAAGATAAGGGACTCCACAAAGCTTTCCCTTTAGGGATAAATGAGCAATAATCCAGAATAAAATAAATCACTTAAAATAGGATGCAAAGTGTACAGAACAGAAGTCAGGCTTCCTGGAAGTCAAAGATCAGAACAACAAGCAGTCTTGATGGTGTGCTCACTGCTTTAACCAGTGTTTCCACAGTGCTGGTTATGCATTGTTCAGCATTGACTGCTACACATGACCACCAATATGTTAACCATCGATCTTTATCAAGTGACACAAGGTTTCATGACAAAGGCAAGTTGTGGTAAAGAAAAACATCAAATATGGATATGAGAAACTTTGTGATGGGCCACAGACATGGCTGTTGTGCAGGCCTTCTGTTCATGAGAAGCTGGAGATGGACACAGAAGACAAGCCATCTTACTAGCTAAAGTGATCAGTTTAAGTACATAATTGATCAAAAAGATAGTATTAAATGTCCAAAGGATCACATAAATAAGACCAGTGTCTGCTAATAATGATAGAATTAAAAAGGAGAGAATGATTGAACATGGGAAGCAGGATACATAGCAGACACATAAAAGGGCAAATGCCCTAAACAGCACTTTGGCCTAAGAATCAGCCCCTAAGGCATTTGGATCCAGTTAAAAAGCCCATGAGTTTCTCAGGCATGGAAACCAAGACACTGTGGCAAAAAAATTACCTAAGAACTCTGGAGTGAGATTCCAGCAGAAAGAATGGGCCATCAAAGAAGGAGGTACCTTTCTCTGAAGGGAGGAGAGATCTTCCACTTTGATTATGGCCTTGTCTAAATAAGGTCAGAATCTGTGAACTCATGAGGCTTCTGTAGCCTTGGCAGCTCATGACAAGAGCTCGGGTGACTACTGACGTCATAAATAATAGTGTTGGTTGTTAAATCAACAATGGGAGTCACTGTGCACTTATTCTCCATGTAAAATCTCTGTCTTTAATGTGTTGTAGTATGCAGATTAATGGTAAAGCTAGAATTTAAACAGTCCTTTATATTTTGTGTGTCTGTGTGGATGCGATCTGATCAATCAGTTGAAACCTTTACTTTGTATATACTAAGTTGATCTGTATATAAAGATAATTAAAAATGAATCTTAATGAAGAATGGGATGGGAGGGGTAGGAGATGGGATGGTTTGTGGGAGGGATGGTGGTTATGGGGCAAAACCTCTATAATCCAAAAGTTATACTTTTAAAATTAATATTTATTGAATAAAAGTTTTAAAAAAAGACCTGAGTCTGATCATCATCCTGTGACCCAGGTCCCTCCTATGATGGTTTGCGTGTCTTGCTTTTTGTTGCTCCACTGAAGAACACCCCACACTGCCCCCTGGACTGGCTAGGCAACCCTCGGCAGGTTGGCCTTTCTCCTGCTGGAAGGTCAAAGATGCCCTCAGCCCCGTATCTGGCCTCCCAGCTGGGCTGGCTGTGTGGCTGGGAGCTATGTCCCGTTGTCTTTATCCCTCTGTATTCCCTCTGCTTTCCTGTATTCTCACCAGCATTGTGCCTGGGTTTCTTGTTAGAGCAGCTCAGGTCTCCCAGAGAACAATTGTAGAAGCTGCCATGCTCAGAGTCGGTCACAGAGGCAGCTCAGAATTGAGGAAAGGAGGTGTGTGACTCTGGGAGGGAGGGCAAAGCTGCATCAGTCATACACCAGGCATGCCAAGAGTGGTGGCTGCAGCTGCCAGTGAAAAACTCTACCCCACACTCCCACCCCACATACACTGCCAAAACCAGGAGCTCACCAGAACCACGCCTGGCAGGAGACACCTGGGAAACAACAACCACAGCAGGTTGTGGGTGTGCTGAGGTGGAGCAGCCATTTGGGGATAAGAAGAAGATAAAAATGGGGGTGAGGAGGGGGATTGGATCACTTTGGGCAAGTGTGTCAGAAAATCATGTGCACTCACTCATGGAATAATAAAAGGAAAAACTATTGCTCAGCCAGCCCTCGTGTGCCAGGCTCCACACTGATTCTTTGCATGTAGGAGTCCGTACCAGATGAGCATGGTGGATTTTTCCATCTTAGGTCATGTTTAACTGCCCCCCATCTTAGCAAGTTCTTTCCACCACCTGTCACCTCCCAGCAGGTTTTGGATTCAGTTCAGGCCATGTGTTTACTCCTTACCCCTCCCACATGTCTCCCTTGGAGAAGTTGAAGGGGTGGTTTTCCTGGTTACCATGTTGTCTACAAGTTATCCCAAAACTTAGAAGCCAAAGCGCCCATTTGTTTTGCCCATGATATTGTGGGACAGGACCTGACCGGGCATTTCTCACTTGGGTTCTCTCAGGTGGATACTGAAGTTCTCTGAGAACCTCACCAGGAGGGTCATCAAGAGGGTGCAGGCTCAGACTGGAGCTGACACCCCTGCCATCAGCACTGTCCACGGGAGCCCTGTCACCTCCTCAGCACACTGCCAGCCTCTCAGGAGCAGCGTTCCAATCCTGAGACTTGGCTGTGGCCTCCATGGGCACCCCTGTGCTGTTCTCTGTGGGTTGAAGCCTTTCCAAGCTCTTTCAGATTCAGAGAGGGAACAGGGATTGAGGAGGAGTGTACCTTAAAACTGGCACAACCTGGCCAGCATCGCTGCTCACTAGGCTAATCCTCCACCTGCGGTGCCAGTATCCCGGGTTCTAGTCCTGGGGCACTGGGGTCTGTCCTGGTTGCTCCTCTTCCAGTCCAACTCTCTGCTGTGGCCTGAGAAGGCAGTGGAGGATGGTCCAGGTGCTTGGGTGCCTGCACCCGCATGGGAGACTGGGAAGAGGCTTCTGGCTTCGGATTGGCGCAGCACCTGCCGTGGTGGCCATTTGGAGGGTGAACCTCCCGGACGCCCCCTCAGTGCTCTGCCCTCTGCAGTTCAGCTGCACAGACTCATTTTAAGCTATTTGGAAAAGCACAGTTATTTGAGAAACATGACCTTAAATCCTGTACCAATGCCCTAGTGCCCGATTATGATCCTCTGGCTAGCCTGTGCATCATTTCCTCCTGGGGCTCCATGTGTTGGCTCACTCCTGTAGTAGAATTACTCACATCACAGTGCATGCAGATTTATGAGGTGTTTTGCTGTTTGCTTGTGTTGGAAACATTTTCCCCAACATTAAACGTTCCTCAGAAACATTTCTAATTGTGTCACAGCATCCTGCCGCATGGAGTTAGCATAGTGTAAATAGTCAGGACACCTTCCAGAGTACTGGGTTCTTCCCCGGCTGTATTCTTACCTGGCAAAGCCCCTTGCACATCCATGTCTGTCTGCTTCTCCTTTTCCTTGAGGTGACCTCTCAAAGTCAATATGCGTTAGCATTTTCAGGGCCTGGCACACAATTTCTCAGTGTTTTCCTGAGGGGATCAGTGGGCAGGAAACAGATCTTCCGCTGTTGGACATGTTTTCCTATGTGTGTATTGCAGACTTTGCCTCAGAGAAAAACAAATTCTTCCTTCACATTTTATTTTGAATTCTCTGTTCTTTGAAATCAGAACCCCACCACACTTGGGCCTTGCTTTCCTGTGGAGGCAGAAAAGCACCTGGTGCCCTGAGCAGCTGGCTGGCTCAGTACCCCAGGCACATCCCAGTGGAGTCAGGGTCAGGGGTTGGGGGTTGCATCTTTGAATGTGTGAAAGAAAGGCCAGGAAGAATGTGCATGGGGTCCCTCTTGCATACAGGAGATCTGGGGCCATGTTCAGTCTCCTCAATCAAATGTACATCAAGTCTGATTAACACACAAGATGAACATTGATTATGCAAATAGGAGTAAAAGGCTAATAAACAGTGAATTATTTTATGTAAATAGTCCTCTGTCAGATGCATGGTGACACACAGTGTGGGGACATGGGTAGGTCTCTGAGCCTCTCTCTTCTGTGATCCTGTTTCCAAGGCTCCTAGAACTGCCCATGGATCCCAGTCCAGTCTGCCAAGGGGGAAGTTGAGACTCTCATAGCCCTGGACCAGCTGCTCTGATCCTCTCTGGATCTACCCTGGGGATCCTCCCCAGGGTGCCTGGGGTCAATTTTCAGACTTGTCTTATGCCCCAGATTAGAACCATGCTGACCCAAGCCAGGAGCCAGGCCTGCACTCAGCTTTCCTGCCTGATGGCCTGAAAGATGTTTAAGAGAGCCACACTGGTGGAGTGGTGCCCTTGGAGTGCACATATCAGCTCCTAGGAGCCTGAACTGGCCTGAACAAGCTGGTGTCTCCCAGTGCCTGGAATTGAGCCATGATATCAGGGAATTTGTGGACCTGTGTGGCTGGGGAGTCCATTCACCAGAACATACCTGACAGGGGTGCCCTCAGCCCCATCACCAGCACACACCTGATAGGTGTGCCCTCGGCCCCATCACCAGCACACACCTGATGGCTGTGCCCTCACTCGGCCCCATCACCAGCACACCTGATGGGGGTGCCTTCACTTACCCTGCTCACCAGCACACACCTGACAGGGGTGCCCTCACTCGGCCCCATCATCAGCACACACCTGACAGGGGTGCCCTCACTTGGGTGCCTTCTCACTTGGCGCCTTGGGGAATGTGGTGAAGCCAGGTGGAAGTCCCTTCAATCAGATGCAGACCCCACTTTATGGGCCCTGAACACTGAGGAGCCCCCGAGGCAGTCTGACAGTGACTCCTTACCCAGAAGACAGGAACAGTAGGACAGCCCCTAACTTCTACCTGGACAGCAGAAGCCAAGTGACCTTGCCACCCGCTGGTGTGCAACAGAGGCCCCTGGGGACCCTGGTCCATCCTCACAGGGCTCAGCTCAGTGCCTGTTGTGAGGAAAGACCCACAGTGTCATCAGAAGGCTCGGCCAGGGGATTCTGTTCCTGGGGTACTGTGGGCTGGGAGCCCCAGTTCCTTGCCAAGCAACTGAGAAGAGCTGGGGAGATAGAGTACCATGTTTCTCATCTTTTTTTTTTTTTGACAGGCAGAGTGGACAGTGAGAGAGAGAGACAGAGAGAATGGTCTTCCTTTGCCATTGGTTCACCCTCAAATGGCTGTCATGGCCGGCGTGCTGCGGCTGGCACACCGCACTGATCTGAAGCCAGGAGCCAGCTGCTTCTGGTCTCCCATGGGGTGCAGGGCCCAAGCACTTGGGCCATCCTCCACTGCACTCCCAGACCACAACAGAGAGCTGGCCTGGAAGAGGGACAACCGGGACAGAATCCAGCATCCCGACTGGGACTAGAACCCGGTGTGCTGGTGCCACAAGGCAGAGGATTAGCCTGTTGAGCCACGGCGCCACTTACCATGTTTCTCATTTTGCAGTGGCATCGTGTACTTGCCGTGTTCCATGACTTGGCAGCCATTCACTAAGCAGGTGCCACCCACAGGGGCATGACCCAACCCCAGGCTGTGAGCCCAGGAGGTGGGGCCTCCCTAGTTCCCCTGCCAGCTGCTCCACACTGGACAGGTCTTCCATGGATGTTCCCTCTGGTCACCCCCTGAAGGAAAGAAACAGAAAGGATGCATGGGGGACACAGAAAGGGGTCTTGCTGTGGGCAAGGAAGGGGGAGGGGTGTGAAGGAACCCAGGGAGGGGCATCCAGACTGGCATCTCCCTCTTTATCACCTGTCCCACTTGGCTGACAGAGAACCTGTGTCCCTGTTCATCATAGCAGTCATCCTTGGTGAACTGGCTTGTGTACCCAGAAGATAAATTTATGCAGAGGATATTCCTGGGAGGAATGTGGGGTCACTTGGGAAAATGGGCAAGACAGGAAATCCCAGCAACAGCTGGCACCTCATCAGTGTCACTCCTTGTGTTCTACATGGACCACTGCTGCCCTGAGATAAGTTTTTTAGCCAGCTAACTTAGAGACAGACAGAGGGTATGAATGTGTTTGTGTGTGTGTGTGTGTGTGTGTGTGGAGAGAGGCAGGAATTTCATTTGCTGGTTCACTTGCTAAATTCCTGTAATGGCCAATGCTGTGGCAGGCCAAAGCCAGGAGCCTGGAATTCAACCCAGCCTCCCACTGTGTCACAGGCATGTATAGAGGGAAGCTAGAATCTCTAACAGAGCTGGGACTGAAACCCAGGCACTCCTGCCTGGGATGCAGGTATCAGCTGTGCCCAGTCTACTTTAGATTGCAGTGCTTTTTAAGTCACCTTTGTTCTTAGTAATGATAGCTTTAACATTACACATACAAGGCATCTTTGTGATGTTCTAATGTACATGATAATGAGTACCAAAGTGCAAGTGTTGTTCTCAGTGGTTGTCCAGATGCAGGGTTCCATCAGGAGCACTTGGGGAAGCAGGGTGTGCAGCATGCAGGTGGAGAAGGGAGGGGCTCTGATGCTGTGGGAAACCTCTGCCCCAGTCACACACCCTGCACACCTGCTCTTGCCCCTGGCTCTGTGTTCCTCCTGTGACTTCCACAGACTCAGCGGATCAGAGTCACACGGATGTGCCATTTCAGTCCTGGAGGGCGGAAGCTGGCATGGGCTTCATGGAACTCAGTGCAGGTGAGGGCAGGGCCACATTCCTGGTGGAGCTCCAGGGCAAGCTCTGTCCTCTGGCTGTCTGGAGGCTGCCCCTTTCCTGGCTGGGAGCCCTGCTTCTGTCCTCAGCGCCAGCCCAGGGAGTGAGCTCTGTGCTGTGATGCATCCCCCATCTCTGCCTCCATCACCATGTCCCCTCCGACTCCTCTGCCTCTCATGTGCTCTGATACAGGGCCCAACTGCATCATTCACAACCAGCAGCCACCCCAAAACCCTACAGCAAGCACACAGGCAAATTCCCTGACTCTCGTAAGGCACCTTCTCAAGTTCTGGATCCAGGTGTGAACAGCCTTATCTGTAGTGCTTTCTGGTATCACAGTACCTGTGAAGTCCACTCAGTCCTGAGTCCTTAAAGCTGGGCTGGGCTTCCCTGGGGCCCTGGGCTTGGCCCAGGGGCTGCAGTGCTTGATGTTTCCACTCCAGGGGGTGTTCTGGTAAAGGAGGGCTGGTCTGTACAGTGCCATTGTAAGTTGTGCAGCCCCTGCACAGCCCCCTCAGAGAATGTGCAAGGGCATTCAATCCCACAGGACAGGACCGGCTCCATCAGTTATCTGAGCCCCCATTGGCACCGAGCTTCCCTAATTCCATGATTGGTGACTGCCTGCAGGGGTCGGTCTTCCAGCAGAACTGTGGAGGCCCTGCCAGCTGTGACTGCGTTCAGAAGGGCTGAGAGAAGTGTCTTCCACCATATGCTCCTGCAGTGGACCTCGGGAGCTCTTGCACTCAGGTCAGTCTCCAGTTCCAGTCGTGGAAGCCATGGCTGCCTTGTCAGATCACATACCCTTGTGCCTGGCTCATAAACTGGGTTCCTGGGTGGTGCTGGTTATGCCAGGGAGAGGCAGCCATGCCATGCCACAAGTGTCTGCTTGGGAAACACATCTTGAAAGGTGGTCTGGAAGGCTGACAACCCCTCACCAGCCACCTGTAGACCCACACCAAACCCAAGTCAAGGTTGAATTTTGTCCACAGCCCAGCTTAAGAGCATGGCCCTGGTCCTGCCCCCAAACCACCCCTCCTCACCCACCAACTCCAGCAGCTTGTGCCACAGGAGAGCATTGGAGCTGATCTAGGAGCCCACAGTGGAGACCAGCAGGCAGCCAGTAGCTGGAGATTCCTGCTGGTGCTTTTAGAAATCATTCAGTCCACAGGCTGCTAGCACAGAGTATGGGTGAACACCTCACGGGCCCCTTTGTTCATCCAGCAGTTTGTAGGATGTGAAGGCTGCATCCACACACCTGTCCGGTGCTTGCCTTCCAATGTTGATCCCCACCCTGAGCATGGCTGCCTGTGTTTTCCATGACCACCACCTATATGGACCTGTAGGACTGTGCAGCCTCCCACCAACCCGGTCACCGTGTATCTGACCTGTGTGCACTGCAGAATCACCTGCTGTGTTTGTGGGTGGGTTCAGAAGGTGAGTGTGGCATCTGTGACTACCACAATGCCACACTTGGAAAGCAGCACCCACATCGTGGTGATTTTCAACTACAGATGTTTCTCCCCAGCTCCCAGGGCTGGAAGTCCCAGCTGTACCTACCTCAGTGGGAGTGGGCTGGGTTTGGCCATGCCCTGCAGGCTGTGGGCTGAGCTTGTTCTGCCCTCCCTGTGTTTGTCTGGGATCCAGGCTGGGGTGGAGCCAGTCTGGACTTGTTCTTCTCCCAGTCAACTCCCAGCCCTCCTGCTCAACCCCAGACACCCAAGACTAAGCCATATCACATCCACTTTGTACTGTGGTCCAAGGCAGCAGCACAGCCAAACCCACTGCCCAGGGGTGAGATGTCCACCCCCTCCACTCACAGCGGGCAGTGTCACACTCAGTGTGGGGAGGGCTGGCGAGGCATCCAGGTGAGCTGAGGGCTACTCATCTCAGAAAATCCAAAGTAATGGAGAGGTACCCTGCCATTCCCTTGTGGGAGGACACAGGCTTCCCACCCCTACCCCCACCCCAGCCTCCTGCTCTTGTCAAATATTTTCTAGTGCCTAGGACTTGCCAGTCAAGTCGCTGACAATCCATGGCCAGACATCTTTCCAAGTCAAAGGGGCTTGAAGGCAGCCCAAGCGTGAACTGAGTAGCTGGCCCATGCTTAGCATGCAGCAACCAGGGAGCCACTGAGTGTGTGAGGAAAGAATGGATCCAACCCAGGCAACAGGGTCACACCATGTAACGGCATTCCTCCAACTGCATCACACCTGCAGGCTCAGGTCAGCATGGGATGGGGGTGTGTGCCCAGATAAACCCATCCTACGTTGAAAATGCATGGGACACTCCTCAGCAATCCTAACTGCTCAGAATGTTACTTATGTATTTGAGAGACAAAGAGAATGCTCGGCTGCAGGTTCACTCCCCAGATGCCCACAACAGCCAGGGCTGGGCCGGGTGGAAGCCAGGAGCCAGGAGCTCCAACCAGGTCTCCCACATGAAGCAGGGGTGGGATGTGAGTGGGTGCAGGGGCCCAAATACTTGAGCCATCAATGCTGCTTCCCAGGGTGCACATGAGCAGGAAGCTGGAATCAGAAGCAGAGGCTGGAAGCAAACCCAGTCTTTCCACTGTTGCATGTAAGGGGTTATAACTGGTGTTTTGACCACTAGGCCAAATACCCACCCCCATCTACCTTTGATCCCTGGATGAAGGCCCTGTCTGCAATCCTGCTGGGGCTCCACCAAATGTCTGGGGATGCAGTTCAGCCCATAGTGGGGGATTTGTGCCAAGATGCTGCACCTGTGGTCAGAGCACACCTGGGGTACCTGGGTACCTTTCCCCAGCTCCTGCTGGTGGCTAGGGAGTCCTGGGATTTCCAACCTCCTGGGGTGGTCCTGCTAGTGGCTAGTGGGGTGTGGAGGGATGAAAACTGAGTTCCTTGTCCCCATTGCAGTCACCTCTGAATGGCCCTGGGCTGGATGGAGCTGAATTCATACCTGTGAACTCTTTACCTCTCTGCTGCTCCCTTGCCAGCTTCCTGAATCCTCTGCAAATGAACCCGTCCCTTAACATCTGCTTCTTTTGCTGGCTTGTAATTAAGATATTTTTGTTTGAAAAGCAGAGTTACAGAGAGAGAATGGAGTAGAGAGAGATCTTTCATCTGTTGGTTCACTCTTCAAATGCCCCAACAGTTGGGGCTGTGCCAGGCTAAAGCCAGGAATTTGGAACTCCATCAAGGTCCCCCACATGGGTGCAGGGGCCCAAGCAGTTGGGCCATCGTCTGCTGCTTTCCCAGACCATTAGCAGGGAGCCGAATGGGAAGTGGAGCAGCAGGGACTCCAACTGGCACTCATATGGGCTGCTGGTGTCACAGGCGGCTTAACCCATTGCACCCTGATGCCAGCCCCAACACCTGCCTCTAATGATCTGAACCTGCTGTTTTCAGGAGTAAAAGAGCCTCGGCTCCCTGCCCTTAAGGAATAGCTGTGCACATGCACTTCAGGGAGGGATGCTGTTTCCACAGAGTCCCATCTCCTGCATCCCATGCCTCCTAGAGACCTCAGAGCCAGGGAGCCCAGCCCCAACTCTGTTCCCACATGCTGCACTGTACCTTCTGAGCTTCTCAGCCCTTGACCAGCATGCTAGCCATGTTAACACCTGGGCACTCGAGGTAGGTCAGCTGGCCACCTGCAGCACACATGCACAGGACTCCAAGGGCCTGGCAGGTCCCTGCCGCCTCCAGGAGCACCCTCTACTTGCTCTGGCATCTCTCTGCCCTCATCTGAACCTTAGTCTGAGCCACAGGGGATCAATTTGGTGAGATGCTCCAAAGGCCAAAGGGCTAGCTTCAGCCTCACAGGCAGGGCAAAGGCTGGCCCAGCTCCTTTTGATTCCAGGGCTGTAGGTTTTGTAGTAAACACTTTTGCCCCGAGCATTCCCTGAACCTTACTTTGAGCTCACCCATTCAGGGAAGATGCTAAAAATGAGGCGCATCTTTAAATAGGGGACACTTTCTGATGCCAGCTGGGGATTCTTTCAAGAGTGCTGCCCCTATGGCTGTGGCTGAGCCTGGCTCCCTAGCATGGCTCAGCACACACTTCCTATCCAGCACTTGACCCATCCAGGTGCACTGGTGCTGGGAGGGTGGCAATGCCTTGACCTGAGGTGACTCATTTATGCATTTTGAAAGTTTCCTCTTGGACTTTATCTGTAAAATATCATTGTTATGTTCTCTTCCTGAAAGCAAGCACAATCTCTTACAAGCAGTAACTTAAATAACATATTCCACATTTTCCTGGTGTTTGACTACATGCAGAATAATTCTGTCTCAGTGTGTCTGACCTTTTATAAAGTGCTCCATGTACATTATTTCAGTAAATCTTGTAGATGTTCTAGTGGACCGAGGGGTCACCCCATTGGCCACGTAAAGACAGAAGGAGGTAGCATCCAACTGAATACTCATACAAATTATTAAAGTTTTCTTCTAAAATTAACTTTGCTGTTTAAATAAATGGGATAAATGGGAAAAACTTTAAGTTGCACAAATTAAAAACAAAAAGAATTAAAATGTAAAAATCCCACATAAGTCTCACAAGCTGGAGGTACCAGAAGTGGCTATACTGTACCTATGCTGAGACATCAAAGAGGTGCAGACACCTGCATCCCATGTCAGATGCTGGGGATCGAGTCCTGGCTGTGCTCCTGATCCATCCCCCTGCTTATGTACACCCCAGGCCCCCTGCTTGTGTACAGCCTAACTTTCTGCTCATGTACACCCTGAGCCTGCTCATGCGCACCCCAGGCCCCTGCTCATGTACATCCCAGGCCCCCTGTTTATGTACAGCCTAACTTTCTGCTCATGTACACCCTGAGCCCTGCTTATGCACACCACAACCCCCTATTTGTGTATACCCCAAGCCCCTGCTCATGAGCACCTCAAGCCCTGCTCATGCACACCCCAAGAGGCAGCACTAATGGATCAGCTGCCCCCTGCCAGCCATATGGGAGACATGGACAGAGTTCCAGATTCTGCCTTCAATCTGACCCAGCCTTGGTTATTTATTGGTATTTCAGAGGTGAATCAGTGAATTTGAGCAGGCTCAGTGTCTCTTTCTCTCTTCCTCTCTCCCCCTCCCTCTCTGCATCTCTCCTTCTCTCCCTCCCCCTTCTCCCTTTCTCCTTTTCTCTCTCCCCACTTCCCTTTTCACATAAATCAGTGAATTGAAATTTAAAACACTGAAGAAAGCAAGAGGTGAGAGAGGTTATGGGGTACTAGCTCCAAAGGGAGCAGTTCTTTGGCCCCTTCATCTTCTGACAGAACTTTTTGGCTTCACTATCATTTGCACTTTCACAGTTGTTCTGAATTTTGGGGTGAAGGTGGGGTGCTTGGAGAGTCCTGGGGATGCCCCAGGTTCAAGTTCATGCACTTTCAAATTTTGATTTGTCATCCCTCCCTCTCCTGCACTCACTAAAGCAGACACTGGCAGCCCTGCTCAGAGGAGCCTGGGAGCCAGGTGTGCAGTGGGAGGAGATGGGCCCACTCTCTGCTCTGCCCTCAAGATGCAGATCTGCAGCTGGCTGTAACCAGGACTGGTTTGTGGCCAGCTGGGATAGTTCCTTCTTATAAGGAACTTAAAGCTTGTGAAAAAAACCCTAAAATAGAAATTTTGCATGTATGTGTCTCGACATTAGCCATGGGAAGCAGGTAGTCCTTCGGCTAACCCCAGCCAGGGCAACCCAAGCAGCCCCTGGAGTTGCTGACATGGAGAGTTACATACCTAGGCTGTGGACTTGGGGGATCAGTGCCAAGGCTCTCAGCTGAGGGAATGCAGATCCAGCAAAACAAGCAGAGCCATTTCCTGCAGGAGGCCCATTATTTGCATCATCCAGGCATGGGCTGCAGCCTTGCTGGGCTAGGACACACCTCTGCAGAAAGCCAGCATTCAGATGCAACTGCCATCTTTGTCACTGCCGGATCCCACATAAACCTAGAGATTCGACATGTCTGTTTGTAACAGGTGTAAACATGTGTCTACACGCTGGCTTCTTGACCCTATCTGCCTGAAGCTTCAGTGAGCTGTCAACCTTGGCAGGGACACCTGCACATGGCTGGTGACTGCTCCCTGTCAGCCCCTCTGGTGCCATGTAGTGGACTGGCTGATGTTCCCTGGTGTTCTTAGGGAGGCTTTTTGGGCTCCACATGCTTCCACAGAACACCAGACCTTGCCTGTCCTTCATGGCAACCCCATGCAGAATAAGAGCAGCTGCTGCACCCCACACCCTTTCATTCAAGAATGAGTGCCACACCTCTGGACTCTGCAGCAGGGGGAATGCTGGTCAGGAAATCAGAATGAGAAGGGCTTCCCAGAAACCAGAATGTTCAGACATGGTGAAAAGAGTGCAGAGCTTCAGTACCAGTCATAGCATCACTTGGCTTTAGATGACACATTAGGGACAGATCCCACATGGGGTGTAAGTACACAGTGACTCCTGTTGCTGACTTAACAATTTGACACTCCTGTTCATGGCGTGAGTAATCTCCCTAGGCTCCAGTCATGAGTTGCCAGGGCTATGGAAGCCTTTAGAGTTCTCTGACTTTGATCTTATTCCGATAGGGTCATAGTCAAAGTGGAGGTTCTCTCCTCCCTTTGGAGAAGGGTACCTCCTTCTTTGATGGCCCCGTTCTTTCCACTGGGATCTCACTCACAGAGATCATTCATTTAGGTCTTTTTTTTTCCATGATATCTTGGCTTTCCATGCCTGCTATTTAATGCTATAATTAGTAATCCAATGGTAGTTTTTTCACTTGATGTTGCTATATGGGCAAAATGTTGAAATCTTTACCTAATATATACTAAACTGATCTTCTGTATACAAAGAGAATTGAAAATGAATCTTTACATGAATGGAAGGGGAGAGGGAGCGGGAGGGGGGAGGGTTGCAGGCGGGAGGGAAGCTATGGGAGGGGGGAAGCCATTGTAACCCATGAGCTATACTTTGGAAATTTATATTCATTAAATAAAAGTTTAATAAAAAAAAAAGAGTGCAGAGCTTTCATTTGCTCAGTCTCATTTGCAAGCCTTAGGTACACATGTACTCAGCTGTTTGTTTCAGAAGATTCTGGAATGTTGGCATGCACCTGACTCCATCCTGCAGTTGCAAAAGAGCTTAGGGGATGCTGTGCCAAGATAATCTCTTTTCCAGGGAGAAGTGCACACAGCAAGCCCCCGCTTTGAGAGATGTTGAAGACAGCAGAGAGCAACAGAGCTGGGTCCTCTCGTGACACAGAGTCCCCCACTCCATGCACCCTAAATGCAGCAGGCTCTTGGAGATGCATGGGACAGGGGGCTTGATTTATAGGTAAGAGTTCCCCGGGACATGATATTAACCCTATATCAGATGCATATTTATCATTTTTCTATTGTGTTTTTTGCCTCTTTTATATTTAGCCTCACCCTCAATAGTGAGGTTTCTTCTGTGTCTCACAAAAGATAACCGTTTCTTAGATTCTTTATCTGTCTATTTATCATTCCATTCTCTCTTTTTTTATCGCTTTCTAAATAAGTAGCCCACATTGGGTATTTTCATATGTTTAACTGCTTGAATCCTCACAAAAAATCAACTTAAAGATGCTAAGTAATACTAGCCATCAGGAAAATGTAAATTAACCCATAGTGAGATTTCATTTCACTCCTGTCAGAATGGCTATTATTCAAGAGACAGTGTTTCAAGTGCTGGTGAGGGGTGGAGGAAGGGAAATACTTACACACTGTTTATAAACATGTAAATTAGTGCATTCTCTATCAAAAAAGTAGTACAGATATTCCTTTAAAAATCAAGAAATAGGAGAGAGTGGAATAGGAAGGGAGCACACTGATAGTCCAGGAAGACACAGTTTAACAGAAGTGGAGATACTGCAGGTTCAAGGAAGAGTAGGGGAAGAAACAGCAGAGGAAACTCTTCCGGAACTAGTGGTTCACAGTGGACCTGCGTGGAGAGTGTGGGAGCCCAAGTTTGGGACACCAGTGGCAGAATCAACACACCAGCACTGGAATGCAAGGTGAGCTGAACTTCAATAGCCTGAGACACCAGCAAGCAAGCAGAAAGAGGAGACTAGAGGGAACGAGGCTTGAAACTCCGTGGGTAAAAGTTCACCAGGCTAACTAGAAGAGAGAAAGGAAAAAAAAAGTGACTGATACAGACATGAGTTTCTCTCTCTCTCTGCTCACCCCTCAAAGGATAGCAAGACAAACAGCAGGCAGCATTTTGGACATACGTCATAAGCAGGGCGACCTCAGGTGTGCACCGGCCCTGAGCCTAGCAGAAAAACCTGACTCTGGGGGGTGAAATAACAGATTAGGATCTAGCTTGGCAACACAGTGGGAGAGAGACTGCAGGAGAATTGGAGCACACATTGAGGGCAGCAGAGATTCACTATGTGGTCCTTGGGAAAGAGCTTCCGATCTCTGGCTCCTGTGGGTGTATCATTTTCCTGCTAACTACCTCCAATTCCATTCAGCTGTGTGGAATCATTCCCATTTTGAATCAAAAAAAAAGAAAGAAACAAAGAAAGAAAGATTTACCACGCCTAACCTGGGAGTGTCACCTTTGACACACCCTCAACCCTGAGGAACCAAACACAGCTCTCAGGCCACACTCATCTCAAGCCTCTAAGGCTCCACCGAAAGCAGAGAGTCCACTTAATATAGAGCCATAGTGTAACAAGAAAAAACCCCAAAGTGAAGAATCCAAATATCTCCAATATGCCAAACAACAAATGCAAAAACCAAGGTAACAAGAAAAAGGAAGACACTATGACGCCCCCAAATGAAAAAGATACCCCAACTGAAGATTATGAAGATGATCAGATAGAAGAAAAGCAAGAAGCAGATCTCAAAAAATTGAAAAGAACATTAAGAAGTTCTCAAAAACAAATTCTTGAACTACAGAAATCCTTCATGGACAAGATAGAAAATCTCTCTCGTAAAAATGAAATATTAAGCAGGAATCAAAATGAAATGAAACAACTAGTAGAACAAGAAACTGTGATAGTGATGAGAAATCATAATGAAATGAAGAATCCAATAGATCAAATGACAAACACATTAGAGAGCCTTAAAAACAGAAGGGGTGAAGCAAAAGAGAGAATATCAGACTTAGAAAACAGAGAACAGGAAAGGAAACAGGCAAACCAAAGAAAAGAAGAGGAAATTAGAAATCTAAAAAATACTGTCAGGAATCTACAGGATACTATTAAAAAACCTAACATTTGGGTTTGAGGAGTTCCTGAAGGCATGGAGAGGGAGAAAGGATTAGAAGGCATTTTCAGTGAGATACTAGCAGAAAATTTCCCAGGTTTGGAGAAGGACAGAGACTTCGTAGTACAGGAAGAATATAGAACCACTAATAAACATGACCAAAAGAGATCCAAACCACGACATGTTGAAATCAAACTCACCACAGTGAAACATAAAGAAAAGGTTCTAAAATGTGCAAGAGAGAAAAGTCAGATTACTCTCAGAGGATCTCCAATTAGACTCACAGCAGACTTCTCATCAGAAACCCTACAAGCTAGAAGGGAATGGCGAGACATAGCCCAGGTACTAAGAGAGAAAAACTGCCAGCCCAGAATATTATATCCTGCAAAGCTCTCATTTGTGAATGAAGGTGAAATTAAGACTTTTCACAGCAAACAGAAATTGAAAGAATTTGTTGCCACTCATCCTGCCCTGCAAAAGATACTTAAAGATGTGTTACACACAGAAACACAGAAACACAGTCATCAATATGAAAGAAGGTAAAGGAAGGAAAGCTCACAGCATAAGATCACAGGCAGCTCAATTTCTCTTTAACATAATTTAAAATCTGATGCTCTGTTAAAGCAATGTGTTAAAGTAATCTATTTTGTTCTCTTGATGTCTGTTAAATTCTAATTGTTCAAAAACAGCTGAATTTTTATTAAGAGCTATGGGTTATTTAAATATGCACTTATTTTCAAAGATTTGAATAATCACCTTGTTACAATGATCAGATTTGGTCTATGTTATGTCATGATTTTAAGGAATCTTATTTCAACCAGGTATTTTGGATTTTGAGCCTTGGCATTCTTGACAGGCATTCAAAAAATCAAAGTTCCAAAATTCTGGACTCTAAAATTTCCAGTAAATCTTGGACTTTGGTTTTCCCAGTATGGGCCCAACTGAAAAAATCGAAGGACCTATGTCTCTCATCTTATAGAGATACCAACTAATCAGACTATTTAGATTATATTAGAGTACTGTCAGGATGTGACGTGGTACCAAATTTTAAGTTTCTATAATGGTGACTCTGTCCTTTGTTCTGGACCCTGTCTAGTGCACTTGGGCCTCTTCCTTTGTAATCATAACCTCTACTCTACCACCAATGGTTCTACTCCCAACCTGTGTGTACTGAAGGTTCTCTTCCCCACTTAATGCTGTATAATTGTTCAGACCTGTTCTTAGGATCATTGGTAACTATCCTCACCCTGTCTTTTATGAGCTTGTCTAAATATGATCAGAGTCGGGGAACTTGGAAGGCTTCCATAGCCTTGGCAACTCATGATGACAGCCTAGGGTGGTTACTGGCACCATAAACTAGAGTGTCAATTTGTTGGGTCCACAACAGGAGCCACTGTGTACTTGCTCCTCATGTGGGATCTCTGTCCTTAATGTGCAGTACATTTTGATTTAATGCTATAACTAGTACTCAAACAGTATGTTTCACTTTGTGTTTCTATGTGGGTGCAAACTGTTGAAATCTTTATACTAAATTGATCTTCTGTATATAAATAGAATTGAAAATGAATCTTGATGTGAATGGAAGGTGAGAGGGAGTGGGAGAGGCGAGGGTTGTGGGTGGGAGGGAAGTTATGGGTTGGGGAAGCCATTGTAATCCATCAGCTGTACATTGGAAATTTATATTCATTAAATAAAAGTTTTTAAAAAAATCTAGCTGGCGCTGTGGCTTAACAGGCTAATCCTCCGCCTTTTGGCGCCAGCACACCAGGTTCTAGTCCCAGTTGGGGTGCCAGATTCTATCCTGGTTGGCCCTCTTCCAGGCCAGCTCTCTGCTATGGCCCGGGAAGGCAGTGGAGGATGGCCCAAGTGCTTGGGCCCTGCACCCACAAGGGAGACCAGGAGAAACACCTGGCTACTGGCTTCAGATCGGTGTGGTGCACTGGCCACAGCAGCCATTGGAGGGTGAACCAATGGCAAAAAGGAAGACCTTTCTCTCTGTCTCTCTCTCTCACTGTCCACTCTGCCTGTCAAAAAAAAAATAGACTTGCCATGTGATCCAATAGTCTACTGCTGAATATATAGAGATTAGACACATACTTATTGAATTACCATGTTAATAGCACTACTGCCCATATTGCAAAAATGTAGAATCAGCTAATCAAATGAAGCAATAAGATATAATCACACACACACACACACACAAATAAAATGTCAATGTCAGACAAAATAATGAAAATCCAACAAATGCAGTAAAATGGTTGGATTTGGAGGACAACCTGTTTAGTGAAATAAATCAGACACAGAATAAATGATACCATGTGTTCTCTGTTAGGTAGGAAACAAATTTTAAAAATGATATCTGAGTATGTGAGTTATGATCAAATAGAGTCTTTGTGAGCCACTTTCAAAGTATGTGTCAAATAAATTGATAGAAATTATATAATAGTGGGGCCAGCACCGTGCACACTAGGCTAACCCTACGCCTGCGGCACCAGCATCCATTATGGGCACCGGTTCTAGTTCTGGCTGCTTCTCTTCCCATCCGGCTCTCTGCTGTGGCCTGGGATAGCAGTGGAGGATGGCCCAAGTGCTTGGGCCCCTGCATTCGCATGGGAGACCAGGAGAAGCACCTGGCTCCTGGCTTCAGATTGGTGCAGTTCTGGCCATTGTGGTCATTTGGGGAGTGAATCAATGGAAGGAAGACCTTTCTCTTTGTCTCTCTCACTGTAACTTGAAGTAGCACCTTTACAGTAGGGACTCCATTTTGGAGCACTTAAGACTTCATTCTGGGAAAGTACCCCCCCACCATGAGACTCTGGTCTGAAACTATGATCTAAAACAGTAGAACAATAGCAGTCCACTACATCACACTTGGCAGAGCATAGAAACCCCTTAGCATAATTGTTCAAGCTTGAAAGTAAAAAGGTTGCACCTGGGTTAATGATAAAAATGTAATTTGTCTATGTCCTACATATAATTAAAACCAATACCTGGATTAATGTCAGGATTATAAGATTGTAACTGGTATTGTCAAGATTATAATTGATACTAGTTTCCCATAGGTTTTAGGTCAGCTTGACCCCCGTAACCATGTATTCCCTCCTGTTCCTAGCAACCATGAATTCCCCTCCTGATTTTGTGGTTTTTGCCTTTATAAACCCTGTTGCTTTAGGCTTCAGGGTCGAGAGTTCTTTAGGGCATGAGCCCACTCTCCACCGCCGGCAAATAAAGGACCATCAAATTTTATCAATGTGTGGAGCTCCTTTGTTCATACTCACTCAGGTACAACATTTTGGAGGCCCCAGCGAGATATGGAGACCACCTCCGGGAAGACCTCGCTCCGATCCTTCCAGGTTGGTGCTCTGGCCATAGGGGAGGCGCCCCCTGATGATGTTCCAGGGCCCCGTGTCCCGATTCATCGACCTGGGAGGCTCGGCTCGACCTCTTCACCGACCAATTGGCCTTAGGTCCTCTGGTAAGTCGACTCCTCTTTTCTGGTGGCACCTTCTGGGTATTGGAGGTCTGACGAGACACCAATACAGTCTCCGTTCCATTTGAGCGTGACGGCGTTAGGATGGGAGACTCTGGTCTGGTTAAAGAAAGGCCTGTCCTGCATGTACTGGTTTCTGTTCCTGTCTCGTGGCCACTTTCTGATGCACCTTCTGCATCCATAATCCTGGGAGGTAAACTCTTCTCCCTGTCCTGCCTGTTTGTCTCCTTTATTCCCTTGTCTCTGGAGTCTCTGTCCCTTCCCTGAGCATGGGCTCTGCTCAGTCTAAGGGACACCTTTTCAATGTAAATTTTCTCTGTTTTAAATCTAACAAGATTGCTGCCTTAAAAATTGCCTGTAACTTGCCAACGTTTTGTGGCTTGGTTTTTACAGATCTGGTTGAAAAATAACAATGGATGATCAGCCCTGATGTGGATTTTTCAATCTCTGGTTTATGTCATTGATTTCTAGCTAGAGTTTTATAAAAAGAGTAAAATTCCATGTAAATGTAATTTTGACCTTAATTCAGACAAAGGTATGATACAATATCAACATGTTAAGTCACTGAGGTGTAACTGCTAGTTATAAATTGGGTAAATGAGATAAATGTGTCTAATAAAAATGTCTTCATTTGAGTTCATATATAAAAAAAATTCAAGACTGCTTAAAAGTAACTAAGATTAAAATTTAGTGTGTTATCTTATTTTAAAAATGTTGTCTTAATTTATAGATTTTAAAGGATTATTTTGATATACATCTAAAATTCAGCAAATAAAAAGGCCACAAATATCAAACTATTCTTGGTAAGAAAAACAGATTTCAATTGTAAAAAGAGGTTTTAAAGTTTAAGTTGTAAAAAAAAAAGTTTAAAGTTTTAAGTTGTAAAAGGTGTAAAAAGGTCACAAAAGGTAATAAAAATTTTTCTAAATACAAAAACTATTAATTAAAATATGATCTTTTAAAACAAAGTTTTTGTAATACATATATGTTAGTATTTTTAAATAGTCTTTAAAATTTGTTAAACTACAACATATTCTTTTAGTAGTTTTTATTTAATTGGTGACTGCCGTTTTCTAGCCGGATGCAGTAAGCTCTCTTCTCTTTCCTGGTTCTGACTCTGTTACAATTATTCCAAGTTATGGGATGAGTCCATGGGCTAACTTGTATTTAAGGATTTTATTTCCTATTTTATTGACAAAGAAACATCAATTTTGTATCCTATTGGTGTTCTCTGTCTCTCTTTTAATTCTGATAGTTTAAAAACAGCTGTGTTTTTATTAAAAAAATTATGGTTTAGTTAAATATATACTCATTCTAAAACATTCACATGTTCACTTTGTAATAGTAAAATCTGGTCTACTCATACAAATGTGCAAAAGTTACAAAAGTCTAATAATTTTACTGTGTCATCAGTCATGATGGCTATCTTAATAAGAGGAGGCCCAGAGGAAAAAAAATAAATGGTTAATAAAATCTTACAGGTACTTTCTAAAATAGTGTATGAAGTAAACAAGTGCCTCTTCTTGTTGTCTAGTAAGTTTTATAATTTTAACCATGACCACTTAAAGCCTTTTGTCAGTCACAGTTACTACTCATAAAAATTAAAACATTGTTGGTTGTGTGTTTAAATGTGTTCCCTTTTAGGTTTCAAAGGACTTCTTTTTCCTACCTTTATTATATTCAGTACTTTAGTATGGCTGTACAAATAGATAAAGCCAAAGTTTAACAGGTTCCAACTAAAAAAGTATGGTTAACTCAGGTTACTAAAAACAAAAAGCAATTCTAATTAATTGGTAATAAAAAAAACAGTTAAAGATCTTCAAAAGCTGTTACTAAGACTGCTTTATTGTTCTATCCTGTAATGCATACTACATGTTATAGGTGTGTACATATTGTATGTCTACATAAATAATTTATTAATAGCTAAGATTGCTCATAAATTTAAACTACTAGGTTAACCCAAAATACATTTTTGGTTCACATTACCTAAATAAATCTCTGTCTCAGGTGTTTTAAACTTGGTGTTTCAGAGAAATTAAAAATTTTTAAAGTCATTGACATATGTTTGTGCTTGGGTTGGCTTGTCAAATAAGTTACACTTGTGTTAGATATTCAAAAAATATTTTCAACTACAGGTACTCTTATAATTTAGAAAAGACTTTAAACTTTTTGGTAAATACTTTCATAAGTTGTTATTTAACAATTTAAATTATTTACTAATATTAAATTATTAACAGTAAGAAATCTAAAAGGCCTGTATTCTCTTCGAGGTAAGAAACTGACTCTATTCTAAATTCTCCATCAGGATATACAGTTTGATCTTCAAAACTTATAAAAGTAATGGCTAATTAGAGGAGCTAAGAAAGGTGCTGTCTAAGCTACAATTAAGTTTTCTGATTGAGAGGCAAATAGAGGCTGATAGAAGGGGCTTGATAATAATCTGTTGGGCTTTAGGCCTTGTAAGTTAAGAGGCCCAGACCTATCTATCTCTTCACATGGGGTATATCCTAAGGGAGGTGGGAACCTCCTAGGGGAAGGCACTCTGTTGACTTTCATTACTTGGCTGGCCTGGGAGGAGAGCTGGCCAGGTAAAGGCAGGGGGCATCTCTAACAAGAAATTTACAGTTCTGACTGCAATGTTGCTGACCCTACTTGGCTGTCCCCTCAACTGCAGTGGTCACTTTGGAAGTTGGGCTGAGTGAAGGGCTTTTCACCTTGGAGCCAATAATATCTGTGGCTCTGACCTGGGCATCCTTCGATTCCAGGGCAGGTCCATTTCCAGTGATCCAACTCTTGGCAGAGCTGCCAGGGCTCTTCACAAGCTGACTTCTGCTGAAGCCCAGGCTTACCACATTGAAAGGCACTGCAGTGGACTGGCCTGTTGGGTCTCCTTGAGGGCAGATCACTGTACAGATCAGCCATTCATAGGCCTGCCACCCATTGCTTCTGATGCCTAGCTTTCTTTTCCTCCTGGTTTGTGTTAAAGCAGACCAGATGATAAGACCAGATGTCCTTTGTTCTAGACCCTGTCTAGTGCACTTGGGCCTCATTCCTTTGTAATCATAACCTCTACTCTACCACCAATGGCTCTACTCCCAACCTGTGTGTACTGATGGTCCTCTTCCCCACTTAATGCTGTATAATTGTTCAAACCTGGTTAAGGCCACTCTTAGCATCATTGGTTACTATCCTCAACCTGTCTTTTATGACCTTGTCTAAATATGATCAGAGTCGGGGAACTTGGAAGGCTTCCATAGCCTTGGCAACTCATGATGACAGCCTAGGGTGGTTACTGGCGCCATAAACTAGAGTGTCAATTTGTTGGGTCAACAACAGGAGCCACTGTGCGCTTGCTCCTGATGTGGGATCTCTGTCCTTAATGTGCTGTACATTTTGATTTAATGCTATAACTAGTACTCAAACAGTATGTTTCACTTTGTGTTTCTATGTGGGTGCAAACTGTTGAAGTATTTATACTAAATTGATCTTCTGTGTATAAATAGAATTGAAAATGAATCTTGATGTGAATGGAAAGGGAGAGGGAGCGGGAGAGGGGAGGGTTGCAGGTGGGAGGGAACTTATGGGAAGGGGAAGCCATTGTAATCCATAAGCTGTACACTGGAAATTTATATTCATTAAATAAAAGTAAAAAAAAAAGTAATGGCTAATATTTTTCATTGTGCCTGGACACAAAATAAACAGCTAGATTTATTTTGCCATGGATACAGTAAACAGGCAAAACCTCCCTTTTCAAACCAAACTAATGGAAAAATACTAATTAGTTAAAAGTGGTTTGGATGAAGTGGTCTTCATGTTTGATCTTATACATGCTTGTGACAACACATTTCTAGCCCAGAACACCAAAGATTAGTAATGGAATTGAGCACCCCCTTGGCTAACATCCTAAAGCCTCTGTGGTCTACTTTAACAAGGACAGGAAAAGGGAGGAGTGAGCTGGACAACAGGAGCAATGTAAGGACAGGTAACAGCCAATTAATAACAGCTGTACACAGCAATCTGCCATCAAGGAGACCCAACCGGCCAGTCCACCCTAAATGGCATTGGTTTTCAATGTGGAAAGCCAGGGCTTTGAACAGACAACAGTCATGACAGAAGCCAGCCTCTAAAGAGCTCCAGCAGCTCTGCCAGCTAAGAGCTGGGTCACTAAAAACGGAACTGCCCTGGAGTCGAAGGACTCCTAGGTCAGAGCCGCAGACCTTGTTGGCTCTAAGCTGAAAAGCCCTTCACTCTGCTCAGCTTCCAAACTAACCACCGCCATTGGGGGACAGCCTAGGGTCAGTAACATTGTAGACAAAGTTATAGATTTGCTTTCAGAGATTCTGCCTATTGCATACTGACCTATTCAGTCCTGCTCTCCTCCCAGGCCAGCTAGGAACTGGGAGTCAACAGGGTGCCTGCCCTAAGGAGGTTCACACCTCCTTTATGATGTGTCTTCCTGTACCCCCTGTAATTAATAATGACCCTGTTCCTTTGTTTTAGATCCTGTGTATTTAATCTGCTTGTTAGATTTGTTTTCTCCAGGTTTAAAGCAGTACAACTCTTGATGGCCATGCACGTAAAACCTTGGATGGAAGCAGTTTCTACAAACTGCCACTGCAGCCTCCTCAAAGAACACCTCCTGTTGGAACCCTGTTTTGACTGCCACTCCCCACTCCACACCCTCAGGGGCCCCCAGGACAATGACCCCCTGTCAGCAGGAAGTAGCCAAGATGAGATCGATGCCCTGGGTCCCTACAATAGTAGGGTGTGGATTTAAAGCAGGGAAGGACTGAGGCTGTCTGGTTGGGCTAAGTGTCTGTGGGCCTCACAGGCTTTAACAGAATGTCTTATACATACAGACTGTAAGCTGTAAAGAAAAGATTTACTCTGAGACCTGATCCCAACTCTTCCCACTGTGATATTCTGTACCCAAAACTAGCAATAGGGGAGCTGGGTCCACCAAAGCAAACATCAGCTCTTAGCACCTCCCATTCCAGTTGTCACCAAAAGGCCCTGGGTTAGTTCTGGTCCAGGTTGGGTTCAGTATAGCAGGCACTGCTGCCCTCAGCACAGCATCCTTGGTTCTGGGTGAGCTAAGTACTTCCCATATGCCAATATCAGCTGGCACCAAATCTATTACCTATTACTCTACTGTGAATATCCTTCCTAATCCATATAATGTGACTAAATCAAGGATTTAATTAGCCTCAAAAGAAAAAGGGGGGAATGAAGTAGCACCTTGACAGTAGGGACTCCATTTTGGAGCACTTAAGACTTCATTTTGGGAAAGCACTCCCCCACCATGAGACTCTGGTCTGAAACTATGATCTAAAACAGTAGAACAATAGCAGTCCACTACATCACACTTGGCAGAGCATAGAAACCCCTTAGCATAATTGTTCAAGCTTGAAAGTAAAAAGGTTGCACCTGGGTTAATGATAAAAATGTAATTTGTCTATGTCCTACATATAATTAAAACCAATACCTGGATTAATGTCAGGATTATAAGATTGTAACTGGTATTATCAAGATTATAATTGATACTAGTTTCCCATAGGTTTTAGGTCAGCTTGACCCCCGTAACCATGTATTCCCTCCTGTTCCTAGCAACCATGAATTCCCCTCCTGATTTTGTGGTTTTTGCCTTTATAAACCCTGTTGCTTTAGGCTTCAGGGTCGAGAGTTCTTTAGGGCATGAGCCCACTCTCCACCGCCGGCAAATAAAGGACCATCAAATTTTATCAATGTGTGGAGCTCCTTTGTTCATACTCGCTCAGGTACAACAAACTATCTGTCAAATAAATAAATAAAAAGAAATTTAGACTTTCTCCTTTAAAAAAAAGAAATTGTATAATAGTTTTACTGATTTTGTGACTACGTCAAATTTACTTCATATGAGTGCACTTGAACATTTGTTTGACCTTTGTTTATGTACGTTGCCTATATTTCCTTCATGGTGATTTTTTTTACTCATTTTTGTGTTGTTTTCTTTTCCTAAGTAGTTTTAATTTGTTTTCTCATTTTTTGGACATTTTGAACATATTTTATGCGTCAATTTTGTGGTTTTTTTACATTTACTTTAATAATTTTAAGATTGAAGATGATTTGTAGTTACAAATCCAAGAAGATAACTATATTCTCTATTTCCTACCCTCCTTCACTCTCTCCAGCACTCCTTCCTTCTACCTTTCTTTGTCTTTTTACTAGTACTTGAGATAGCATATTTTAAATTAACATTACAGGAAATGCATCACAGAATAAGAACTTTAATGAGTAAAAAGAAAAAAGCCCCTACTTTAGTGGGAATATAGGCAGCAGCTATCAACAATAATTGAATGTGTAATTGACCAATTCACTCATAAACAGCTTTTTGCCAATTAGTCATTCATAATTTCATTGAAATGGAACAAATGCCAGTGTAGCAACTATGTATTTCCAGGGTGTTTGAAAATGAATAAGTTTATTTAGATGTTAAAGTGTTAACGTTCAACAGTTTATGTACAAGAATAATTTCTTGGAGTTTGACGTGCAAATGCACATTACATATTTTTGCACTCTTTTAATTATCACAGATTATGGAAAACCTATGCCATTTGTCTTTTAAGGACTGAGTTATCTAACTATGTAAAATGGTTTCTAGGGACATCCATTTTGTTAAAAGACAAGGTTCCATTGTTTTTATGACTAATATTCCAAAATTTATACATATCACATTTTCTTTCTCTAGTTATGAGATGACGGCCATCTGGCTTGATTCCATATCTTAGCTGTTGTGAATTAAGCTACAATAAACTTAAAGGTACAGATAATTCTTTCATATGCTGAGTTCATTTTATTTGTGTACATTCCTAGGAATGGGCTGGCTGAATCATATAGTATATCCACTTTCAGTTTTCTGAGGAATTTTCATTGGATTTTTCAAATGGCTTTTCTAGTTTACATTCCCATCAACAGTGGATAAAGGAATCTTTTTCCCACTTGTTGGTTTTCTCCACTCACAGGTATTATCTTTGAACATTACCTCTGTGGCTTAGTGGAGTGACTGCTCTTTCAAGTAATATTGAAAGCTGTGGGCTGGGTGGGGCAAGCATGCTCTGGTAAGTGCTCTAGTATGAGATAAGAACCCAGAATGACACTCAAGTTGAGTTTCATAGATCTCTGTTGTCAACAAGGAGGATTGCATGATCATGCCTGTTGGTGTAATCATAACATCACCTCTTCTCTTCCAAACTGATCGGCACCTGGGGTTAGCCCACTGTGGATACAACCCTCACACTGAGTCAGGAACCATTCAAAGGATCTATACATTCCTCATTGTGAACACATAACCCTTTGCATTGACCCACCCCAGGCCATCAGGGGGCTCTGAGTGTCTGATGCCAGACTCAGTGATTGCCCATAGATCCAGCTATATACAACACACTATCATATAATTACAAGATTCCCACAGTCACAGAACACAAGATTCCTACATTCACAGAGTGCAGAGGATCCCATCTGCACCCTGTAAGCATGGCCTGTCTATGGAGAAAGCAGAGTAATTTCCAGAGCCAGGTGCATATGAATGTTTTGCCTTGGCAATTTGAGGCACTGAGCCTGCGATAAGTTGGAGAGACACCTTGGAATCCTAATTGGCTGGCCAGACCCCTGTCATCTGTCCCAGGCAGACTCAATATCAGTGGGAAATGCAGATTTTTCCCTCTGGTAAATGTGTGGTAGAACTGCCATGGAGTCTATTTATGCCAAGATGGTGCCTTCTCCCCTCCAGTTTCTGGGTTCTCTCAGGGGCCGAGGAGGAGAAATAAATGTGCTTTTCCTCCACTGTATTAGTTGCATATGCTGCCCCCTATTTGGGCTCTAGACCAGGTTCAAAGACAATGCAGTCTACAAGGTTCTTCCTCTTGCAATATCAACAGTGTCGTGGGCTACAACAGCCCATGGAGGTGAGGACAGTTGATGGGAGGTCTAGGTACACACTTAAGTTTGTGAGGTGCCCCTCCACCTATCACAGGCCCAGGGGCTCAAACTATCCTCATATTCCCCTCAAAACCTATGTCTCCTCCAGACTCTGGCTCCAGGAGTCATGGGTGATGTCTCCACTTACTGCTGCACATCCACAAGTTCTACACTGCTTCATGCTGTTCCTCTTTGTTATGTTGAATTTCCTCTGCAAACTTCTCAACAACTCTCCCCTTGGAGTACACTCCTTCTGCTTTGCTTCTGGTGTCTTCCCCTAGTTAAAATCAGCCCATTTTTTTCTACTCAGCTATCTTGGAATCTCTTACTGTATTCTATATTTAATTGAGCAAATAAGTCTTTGAGTACAGTGGGAATTAAAAATATATTACTATCTCAACAATTAATTTGTAAAAAATTAATATAAGTAAGTATATATCTGATAGGAAGAGAGTAGACTAGTGATTATATATGAGGATTTAAGGGGTGTTGTTATTTGGAGTAGATTTGGAACTGGGGTGTGACTACCGATGATATGGACTTTCTGTTGGTAGTGATGAAAAATTCTAAAAATGAATGTGATGCTAGATGCATAACCATGAACAAACTTATAAAACATCTTAAATGGGTAAACTACATGACATCTGAATTGCATTTCAATAAAGTTGTTATTAAGAGGTAAAGCTAGAAAAAGACTTTAGGAATATAAAATTCTATAATTGTTAAATGTTTCTGAAAATTCCATTTTTGTATTTCCCCAGATACATGTTAAAGCTACCAAGATCCTTCTATTCATGCCACAGATGCTGAGCTTCATCCCTGCCTCTGCTTCTGCCTTTTCTGACCGTATGTTTCTTGAGACTAGCCAGAAAGTCATTTTCCATCACTACCACAGCAAAAATTTCCCACAGATAAAAAGGTTCAATTCTATGTTTAAAAATCTGTTTTCACTCTACCTCATCATCTGCAGAAGTGTTTCTCAGAGCCAAGGATGTTAATTCTTTTAAGAAATGAGGCATTTTTGCCAAAAAGCTATGATATCTCTTGCCAATTCCAGTCTAACTAAGGTTCATAAGTACCCACCTTTTAGTAGCCCATTCAAGTGTCCTCATGTACTTGGTCCCTTCCAGAATATTTTCAGAGTCCTAATGACACCTAGCAAGTGGCAAGTCACTAACTGAACATTATTTAAATAATCTCTAAATGATTATTTAAAATGGAGAAATGGGTTCAGTTGACAAAGCTATACATAGAGGAATAACATTGTAATTCACATGGAAACACACTATGTATCCTGCCGACTACCAAGTGCACTCAGCATATAGAAATATCACCAGTCAATAAAATCTAATGATCAAGTATTAAATGACACTTAAATATGTGGTAACATCAGACCTGCAGGAAGCAAACACATTGGAAACAAAGACTCTGTGTTATATTTGTGGACTTCCAAGTCCAGTGAGAGTCACAAGCCCACCTGTCCTTTCAACTCTGTTGCTTTTATGCTGTCATAAATTTCCACATATATTCTGTTCTATTCTTTTGAATTTGATTACTAACCCAAATCATCCCATTATCTAAATGTCGCTCAAAATTTTCAGACTTTTTATGAATATTTTCATTTATAATTTTTGAAAATGATTTATTAATTTAAATGTTAGGGTGATGAGAGAGAGAGAAAGAAAGAGAAAGAGAGAGAGAGAGGAAGGGAGGGAGGGAGGGAGGAAAAACAAGCACCCACATGATGCCAAATGTCCACATTAGTTAGGTCAAGCTCAGGTTGAAAAAAGATGAGAACTAACCTGTCTCCTGCATAGGAGTCAGGATCTATGTAATTTAATCATCATCTGCTGCTTCTCAAGGTGTTTCAGGTAGCTCAAATCAAGATCAGAGCTTAAACTTGAATGAAGGCACTCTGATATGAGATGCAAAAATTCAATATGTCCTATTAACAACTATGGCAAATGCTTATGCCCTGATGGCATCTGTTTAAAAAAAAACTTTTAAAAATTATTTCTGTTTCTTTGAAATATAGACTTACAGAGAAGGAAAGATAGATAGAGATCTCTTTGTTGGTTCCTTCCTCAGTTGGCTGCAATGGCCAGGGCTTGGCCAGAACAAAGCCAGGATCCAGGAGCTTTTACTGGGTCTTCCACATGTGTTCAGCAGCCCAAGTAATTTTCTCACCTTTTGCTGTTTTCTGAAGCTCATTATCATGGAGGTGGAGTGAAAGTGCAGTAGCCAAGAATCAAAACAGTACCCATAAAAGATGGCAGCATCACAGGCAGCAGTCTTACCCACAACTTACATCAACCCCAGTGTACTCACTCTTCTACCAATTTTTTCATGTTGACTAGAAATATTTTGCAGTATAGTATTGATTTAATTTACTAAATGCCATTTCCATTAAATTCTTATAGTACTTATCTAGTAACATTTATATGACATTCTTGTTAATTCTATCAATGTGGAGAAATGCATTAACATATTTTCTAATGCTGAATCTTACTTTGATTCCTGGTGTAAAGTCTAATTGGTAATGGAATTGTATGATAATATGTCAATAAAATAAATTGCAACATTTTGTATATTTAAGTCTACATAAATGTACCTAAATATCTAATATTGTATATTATGTAATCCAAGTAAAGCCCTCATATAATCATTATATATTCTGCCTAAAATTATTTGGAAGTTGATTATATTTCTATATGATGTAATCCAGGTAAAACCCTCATATAATCATTACATATTCTGCCTAAAAATATTGTGAATTTGGTTATAATTCTTAAAAATTTTCAATATCTTGGATTAATAATAAGTTAATTTGCAGAATTTCTAATTGGATTATATAAACTTGGTATGTTTTTGTTTGAGAACCATCTTTGAAAAATAACTCATTTCTTCTATGGGTATTGACAAGTTTAGAATATTTATGCCTAAGCAAACTGTAAATTTTATCTACATATATATCATCCTTTGATGTATATAAACTGCATTGCTTAAATTACATTGAATGGACTAAATACAACTTTATTCATTTTTGATATCAATATTTTACTTCAATATCTTTTTTGCACTATCATCTATTAACCAATTTTTTTCAAGTTTTTTATCTAATTACATGTATGTATTCATGACTAAACAATTTCATTCCACAGGAATTAATAAAGTTAGAGTTTTACAAGTTAACACCACAAGGAAGCAGAGAATCCAGTAAGAAATATGTGCTTTTCTGTCGGTCTCTTACTTCATGCCTCAGCCCTTTCTACTCTCTCCACAGTAGCCAGTTTACATTCATGGATCAAGAGAAAGCAGATTTCTCTGGAGGTGCTTTGTAAAAGTTACAATTGTTCTTGGTAAATGGTTATTTGGGCAATATTTTAAAAATAATAATTCCTGTAGTGTGTGCTGTGCCTGTTACTACCAATGAAACAATAATTGAAGTGCTATGGGGAGGTGCTGTCACAAGTTAAAAAACCCATATCTCCACACTGACTACCTTCTTCCATACATTCTTTGTTTGACCATCACTGTGAGTCTCCTTAACTTTCAGTGAGAAATCAGGTAAATGATTTTACATTTTTGTCTTTTAGGCATAGTCTGCAATGGAGAAATCTACGAGGAGATTGAATAAATGTTTTTGTCTAAAAGAGAGTTTAGGGTCTGGCGCTGTGGCATAGCAGGTAAAGCTGCCACCTGTAGTGCTGTCATCCCAAATGGATCCTGATTCAAGTCCCTGATGCTCTACTTCTGATCCAACTCTGTGCTGTGGCCTGGGGAAACAGTAGAAGATGGCCCAAGTCCTTGGGCCCCTGTACCCCTGTGGGAGACCTGGAAGAACCTCTCGCTTCCTGGTTTCTGATTGATGCAGCTCCGAACATTGGGGCCATCTGGTGAGTGAACCAGCAGATGGAAGATCTCTCTCTCTCTCCTCCCCTCCCCCACTGCCTCTCTGTAACTCTGTCTTTCAAATCAATAAATAGATCTTTAAAAAAGGATTTATTCAGACTAGAAATTCGTTGTCAAATACAGGAAGGAAAGAAGAAATAATTACTAAGGCATAGACAGAATTTGTAGAAGAGAAAAGGATATTCTAGATTACAAGCCCCCAATGACTATAAATTCAATTTTAATGTAATCCTTACTAATCTTTGTTGGATTTTGCTGTATGGAACCAGGAAATCTGTTCGGTTAAAATCAAGATGATTTGAAAATGAATCAACTAAATTTTCTCTTTCCTGTTAAAATCAGGTAACATTTTCAGGATTAGTAGTGTCATTTCTAAGATTATTTCATGTTTGCAATAATATATAATGTATAGAGAATGAATCAAGTAATGTGCACACAAATAGTAAATGCAGGGTTTTATTCGTCTCTCTATATATATCATATACTTAAATGAGTGATCATGTGGTGGCAGATAACATGAGTGTTAGTTCATCATGGTGAGACTGTTTCTTCTAGTTATGTAATGGGTATCCATGAAAAAAAATCACTCAGTGATCTCAGGTTTCTGTATTAGAAAAATCTTATCTGAATCAGCTATTTATAGACCACATTACCTTATAGTATTTCCTCTGATTTAAAAAAATATCCAAATGACATTATGAGGCTCAGTACTCATTTGAAAAATTGTATGTAAGTTCAAAAATGCTCTTGGAGAATCATTTTGTTCATGCATTTATGTTTTAAAACAAAAAATGCATTTTACATTGAAATAATTTCATTTGTTATTCTTACACATTTATAACTAAAAACTAATTTTCTCTTTAGTTAACACTAATTTAGTTTGTTTTCAGCCCTGTATTTTATCTTCACATGGTTCATGTTTCCTGCCTTAATGTACAATAACTGGACACATCTTGACTACAATTGAACAGCCTTTTATTTTAATTTCAACACCGAATTGTTTGTTTATTCAATAAATTCCCCTTGATATTGCTTGAAATTTCTTTTAGAAGTATAGCAAAATAATTTTAACTATATTGTACTTGGATCCATGAATCTCTATAAGCATTACTTCCCTAGAAAATAACCAGCTCTATGAAAAATTATTACAATCATAATGTTAAAGTTACGGCATTATTTTACAAGCTGGTGTGTTCAAAAATCCCAAACTTAAAAAGCACTGCAGTGTGTTTTATCAAATTATAAGTGGTAAATACAAACAATAAGATGATACTCTAATTTCATAACATAGTTTTGTTTATATATGTATATGTATGCATACGTGTATATACATATATAAAATTGTATGTATAAACTTGGAGATAGAAAAACATTTCAGTAGGATACTTGTGGTCCTTAAAAAACAACTGTAAGTGGGCAATTGTATTTTTCAGCGCCATTATAAAACAATTTCACATCTCCAAGCAGAAGTCTCTCACCCTGAATGGCATTATCAACCAGTAGAAAACGACATGGCCTTCAAGTATTTATCTTCTTATCCTAGACTGTAGATTAATTCCTGGGAAATTTCTTTCTCCTTTACCATTGTCATTTTCTTTATTTCAGAAGATTTGCAGCAAATTCTACAGATTTGATTTTCAAGTACATTGCTACAACATTCCACAGACAGTATCTGCATTGTGGTTGAACAGTTTTCTCAATGATGTTGGATGCAAACTTGTTTTCTCTTTTCATAGAGTGGGCATTGATACCACCTGTCTCTTGAGTATCTTCTAGGCCATCATAATTAAACCCAGCAACCGCAAGTAGGTAAAGCTGAAACAGGGTCATTAATATATTGGACTGTCTACCATCCCATATTGATACAAATGTTTTGATAAATATCATTATTTCTGTATGTGTCTGGCATGCAGAATATAAAAAATGACACAAAGAAAACGTGTTGTGGATTCTGTTCTACACTGGATAACTCCAAATTTCCACCATTACTGCATACGTCTTTGATGTCATCCTATGGCATTTTGTGTGTAGGACTCATGCCTTCTGGTAGTAGCTGTATGGTTTTTGTCTTGCATAAACATAGGCAGAAAGTCCATCACATTTGTAGCACCAACTTCTCTCCAGGATACTACTCTAAGTCCAGACTCACCCAGAGCATACTTATCCTTGTGAATACCTTTGTGTTATTTTATACCCTCTCTTCAAGCTATTTATTCCTTTTATTTATTTGTAAACATAATCTCAATGACAGTTGGTGGACACCTTTTCACTAATGACTGATTACTTTTCTACAATCACTCCTTTATTGTCATGAACCATGACTCTGTGATATTCAGGCCTGTTACAGAAGAAATATACTGATGTTAAGATATCCCTACTTTGTACATAGTTTTTTGCCTTTTATAATCTGCAACTATTTATTCATTACTTGAAGAGGTTTAAGCAAATAAAATAACAGTTGCAGAACAGATACTGTAGCAGAAACAGAGCCTTTGCCCTCATTAATGGCTTGGTAGAATGTTATGAACTTTTTTTAACAAAATGCTTTCATAATTACTAATTCACTAAATGTATCCCTGGAGGAGATTGGAGGCTACGATTAATTTTAATGTGACTTTTAATAACTTGCAATGTAAAGTTTACATATGCATGTAACTTAAAACCACTTAATTAAAATTAATTGTCCAAAATTATTAGAATAGTAATAAAATGGGAAAAACTGAAGTGATTATATTTAAGTTTTTATTAGACCAAAGAAGAATGCAAGTGCTGCCTATCAATTATTTATTTTGGACTGTATTTGACTCATAAAGAAAATAAAATAGCTGAAAATTCTGGCATTAAATGAGAAAATTCTTGATAATGGATGTTGCAGATGTCACTCTCTGGATTTTATTAAAGTGGCTTAAGTCAAATGGAAGTAATTTGTAATAATCAGGTACAATATAGTGAATGATATTTAGAACAAATAACACATAAAATTAAAAAATGGGAAAATACATAGAGCTTTGAATTAACTTTAAAAAATTTATTTCTTTATTTGGAAAGTCAGAGTTATGGAAATGGGAGGAAAGACAAAGAGAGAGGTTGTCCATCCTTTGTTTTCTTCCCCAGATGGTCACAATAGCCCTCCCTGGGCCAGACTGAAGCCAGTAGCCAGAAGCCTCATCCAAATTCTCAGTGTGGGTGGCAGGGTCACAAAAGATTTGTCCCATGTCCTACTGCTTTTTCCAGGACATCACCAAGAAACTGTATTGGAAATGGAGCAGCTGGCACACAAACTAGTGCCTATATTGGATAGCAATATCTCAGGCAGAAACTTTACGCAATACACAATATCCCTTCCCCCTTTTATATAATTTTAATAATAAACAGTTATAAAACCTCAGATATAGATTTTTCCAAATAGTTAAATATCAACATATATCATTTTATGCTAAAAACTGAGAAGAAAATAATTTCTGAAAAATAGAGCATACAATAGATATATATTTTTCCCATCAACACAAGACCATTTCAAAAATTCATGGGAAATGGTAGTAGAAGGTAAATTTATTTTGATGAATACAAAAATTTTTGAAATTCATGATTATTTTCATAATACATTTTTTCATAAAGTTTCTGTAGACACTTCCTATGCATGGGATTTCAAAAATTGAGCCAAAATAAACTTATTTTTAAATCATATATTCCTCAGAACCCTTAAAGCACTCTTCTGTGTGCAAATATGTGCTGTGTGATATAAAAATAATAATCAAATATTATTAAAAGAATATATATTATATATATAATTTTAAATATTTTGAAATTAATACCAATAATTCTTAGTATTTTCATTGATCCCTGTCTCATGTTTTCAAGTTTCAGGAATTCCTCTTCAGATATATTTTGTAAGTCAGGAAAATAAAGAAAAACTCAGTAAAATATGTGTATCTATAATGTTTATATTATAAAAATTTTAAGACTATTTCAAGTTGAGAATTTGGATATAAGTCTAGTGAGTAATTGTACAAAGCTCCTAAGAAAGGCTTGTTTAAGTAGCACTTGAATGTCAATTTGATAAGTAACTCATGTTTTCTCACATATGAAAATTAACTGAGACAACTACATGCATTGAATAAATCACTTATATCTTTGTGCATTTTGTATCAATTTGATTATTATTGATTACAACATATTAGGAAAGCAATAATATCAGAAATGTTGAATGAATACAAGAAAGTTAATCAATATCTTCATTAGGTAAACATAAATCAAAACCACAGCAAAATATAACTCCATACTGATTTGAATAGATATAATCAAGACTACAGATTGGTTTCAGTGAGAATTTAGGGAAAATAGTAGCTTTAAACAGTGAAACTGAGATTGTTAAATTATATATTTACTTCAATAAACATTTTGTTGGTTTCTGAAAAGACTAGCATAGTGTTGCTGTAGGGTCCATCAATTCCACTATGAAATATATATCCTATAGAAATGGAAAAACATACAAGACACAAATGCAAATGTTTAGAGAAGTATTAGTTGCAGCAACCAAAACTGGAAAGGGATCAAAATGTCCATTAATTGATGAGTAGACAAATTATAAGTGCTTGTATCATCCATCAAAAGGAATGGAGTGGTATGTGCTAGAATATGAATAGATATTGGAAAAAATTATGCTTCAGAGGGAAATAGGTAGAGATGGGTCAAAGACTGCAACATCACAGATAGGAGAGTTGATTTTGGTGTTTATTTGTACAGTAGGGTGACCATAGTAAGCAATAGAGTCATTATATACTTCAAGGCTACTAAAATAGGGAACTTTTAGTGTTATCACCACAAAGAAATGACAGATGTTTAAGATGGCATGTATACAAATTGTTTAAATAAATAAAACTCAAAGATTGCCCAGGCTAAAATCACATTACCTATAATGGTGTCATCTTTGTGAGAAAAGACTTTCCATCTAATCATTCAGGTTTTTTTTCACATCTGTTAATCGATGAGCTCTATTTTTTTATCTAGAAAAAAATATTTAAAATATAAAAACACCATTCATTTCAAATTTAGAAACAGTAATTCTTACTATCCCCTAAACAGATCAACAAGCTAGATGGAGAGCGAATCAATAAAAACCCTCCCAAACAAAGAAATTCTAGGACTGGAAAGCTTCGCTTCTGAAATGTAGCAAATATTTAAAGAACTAATTCCAATTCTTCTTTTAAATAAATCTTTTTATTTATTTTATTTATTTATTTGAAAGTCAGAGTTACACACAGAGAAAAAGAGATACAGAGAGAGAAAGAGAAGTGTCTTCCAACTGCTTGTTAATGCCCCAGTTGGCCACAAAGGCTGGGGCTGAGGAGATCTGAAGCCAGGAGCCAGGAGATTCTTCCAGGTCTCCCATGTGGGTGCAGGGTCCCAAGGCATTGGGCCATCTTCTACTGCTTTCCCAGTCCATAGCAGAGAGCTGGATCAGAAGTGGAGCAGCTGGAATATGGATGAGTTCCCATATGGGATGCCAGCACTGCAGATAGTAGCTTTACCTGCTACTACACAACACTGGCCCCCCCAATTCTTCTCAAGCTGTTCAAAACAATTGAAAAGGAGGGAATCCTCCTGAATTCCTGCTATGAAGCCAGTATCACCTTAGTGTCTAAAGTAGGGAAAAGATGCAATAGAGAAAGAGAATTATAGACCAATATCCCTAATTAATATAGACCGAAATATCCTCAATAAAATACTAACCAGTTGAATCCAACAACACATTAGAAAGATCATTCATCCAGACTAAGTGGTTTCCATCCCTGATATGCAAGGATGGTTCAACATTCCTAAGTCAATAAATGTGATACATTACATTAACAAATTGAACCACAAAAACCATGTGATTATCAATAGACGCAGAGAAAGCATTTGACAACCCTAAGCAAATTGGATATAGAATGAATTACATTGTTTTACCTTGGTATGTGTGGAAAAAATAAAGTTTCTGAAAAATAGGGTTCATAGAGGTGAACAAGCAATTTTCTTGAGCATGTCTAGGCATGGGCATGGTCAGCAACAAGTGGACACCAATAACATGTTAACTTATGTTATCAGAAAGTTTGCTTAAAACAGTGAAGGCCTGACTACAGAGACACAGTGTGCAACTGAGAAAGCTGGTATCTTCAGGGTTTCAAACCAGCTCATGAATCAAGTAAAGCTCACCAAGTCCAAGTAGAACAATGAGGCACTAATGTTTTTATAGTAAACATATTTGCTTTCTCACTAGAGCAGAATTTCTCTTCACTGAGAGCCATGTTGGCTCTTCCTATAAATTCCCACTCTGTTCAGTACCTGAAATGTGCTTTCCTATTGACACTTTTTGTTACCTGACATCAATATCCTGGAAAGAATGGGATATGGTGGTCAAAATATCAGGAAGATGCCATACTAGAGCATGTGGACAAGACAGTGTATGATAGTCTTTAGATCCACAGCCCCTAAAATAATTTATTATCTCTTCAGATTATAGATGTCCTGATTTGGTGGAAATGCAGATCCTGGTCCTGGAATATATTGGAAATCAACACAATCTTATCCAGAAGCAAACTTCTTGCAGCTATGCGAGTCTTGGGCTGCAGTCACCAATAAAATGTTAAGTCATATATGTTTTTTAAGACTTATTTATTTGAAAGTCAGAATTACAGAGAGATAGGGAGAGAAAAGACCGAGATCTTCCATCACTGGTTCACACTCAAATGGCCACAACAGCTCAGAGCCAGAGCTAGGAGCTTCCTTTGGGTCTCCCACATAGGTTCAGGGGCCCAAGATCGTGGGTTATTTTCTGCTTCTTTCCCGGGTACATTAGCAAGGAGCTGGATTGGAAGTGGAGCAAACAATATTCATATTGGTACCCATATGGAATGCCAGAACTGCAGATGGTGACTTAACTACCAGGCCACAATGCCAGCCCCAGATATTGTCCTGAATTCTCTGAATCTCCATTATTTTAGTTGGAGGTGTCTGAGACACTAGAGAGGAACAATCCCATATGTGACTGTGGCAACATTGTTGCACCAGCATGGGGATGTGAGCCTGATTCACATAAAAGTCTTTGCCCATAATGCAGGCACAGTCAAATCTACGGTTGCAGCTCATCACCGTGTCAGGTTAAAGAAACATTTCTTATTGTTTCAGGGGAGGTCAAGGCATTTTTGAAGCTTGGGACCTGCATAGACTGTGGTTTTGCCTAGAATGGGACATTTTGACTTAGGATTCAACAATGGTTGAATCCAGAAAGGACACACTGATTTTGATCAAGGGAAGACACCCAAAAAAATGGGAGGGTCTGCATTCCCAGGAGAAAGTTGGATCAAAGTTTTCAGTGACAAGTCTACAGTAAGAAGAAACACCTCATTGAGCATCAAGGGTTGTACATACATACAGTAGCTCATGAGACATAACAATTCACATGAGATCAAGTTTGGGATTTTCCTCTTGTGATGAGCACAGAGAAAGTTTCAGACTTTGGAGCTTTCGAATTTTGATGTTAATTTATGAGTGGCAAATTTTATACTAGCCAGTAGGAGGGGAGAGGAAGATCTGAACAGAAAAGTATCCATTGTCCAAATCTCATTAATTTCAACAAAATTCTTCCTCTTTTTGAGTAAGCATTCTCCTAGTTATTGCCTTTAAGTAATTTCTAGAATTCTGGAAAGGTGCATACTAACAACTTTAGATTTTATAGGAGAAATTATTTTTCAAAAAATTTTGGGTTGTCATTCTCAGTGATTCCATATCTTGCTTTTTAAAAATCTATTTTATACTTACTTTTTTGGTTTCATCTCAATCAATTCCTTCCATTTCAGGTGTCATTTTTTTTCTTTTCTTTCCATTTATTTTATCATTTGTATCCTTTCCGCAGGGACATTTTTTATGTCCATTGGTAACACTTAGAACCAATAAGTTTATTTTTAAGAAACTTCAAAAGCTTTTAAAAAGTATTCTTAGATTATAAATTTTGTTTGAGGCTATAAAATCCCTGACTCTGTGTGTGTGTGTGTGCTGAAATTTGACTGTTACTTCTTATTGGTTTCAAATGTATTTCTCTAATAATAGGAAAATGTAAACAAATAAGACATTCTAGTAGAATTCTAGACTTAAATGTTCTTATGTTGGCTATTTGATGGGTTCAGATAACCAAATGATTTCAATGGAATATTTTTCAGTTTTTTTACCTAAGAGGTAGAAGTATTTTGATGCATTTTCTATTCGATAAAGTTAAGGTCATTCAAACACTGAGAAAATAATCATAATTTTCTCTTCAAAATATCATTACTTTGAGCATTTTTCCTCCATAGAATATTATAAGATAATGTGATAGTGATTGCTTTCATTCTTTTTAGAATTGAAAAAGGTAATTTTATTTTTCATGTTCTTCTGGTAGCTTACCCTTTTCTGTTATATTTATTGAAAGAAATATCTGAAGTGGCATTAACTGAAAAATGTATTTTTAACTGAAATATTAGAGTTCTCAGGGTGATCCAGGATGATCCTATAGACTTTATTATGGCATTGTGTAAAATGCACCACTTTTCAACTACAAAAAAGTAACACATTTCAATTATGTCATGTCATTATTTTTAAGCACATCCTAATTTCGGAAATATGTGACAATATATATAACTTAGATTGGAAATATATTAGTTTGTATTGAAATGTCATAAAACCTTGAATAATAAGAATGCCAAATTTATGGGGATTTCAAGAGTCAGAATGTGAAGGTGCAATTTTGTTACCCTTTCCTTGATCTTGGCTATTACCTTGGCTTTAACTATGCATTTTCTATTGTTTCCTTAAGATTACATATAAATGTCTAATTAATATATACTAACAAGTCATGTTTTTTTATTTCCCCAGACTTTTCTCTATTTGCTTTTTTTTTTTTTTTTGACAGGCAGAGTGGACAGTGAGAGAGAGAGACAGAGAGAAAGGTCTTCCTTTTGCCGTGGGTTCACCCTCCAATGGCCACCACAGTAGGCGCGCTGCGGCCGGCGCACCACGCTGATCCGATGGCAGGAGCCAGGTGCTTCTCCTGGTCTCCCATGGGGTGCAGGGCCCAAGGGCTTGGGCCATCCTCCACTGCACTCCCTGGCCACAGCAGAGAGCTGGCCTGGAAGAGGGGCAACCGGGACAGGATCGGTGCCCCGACTGGGACTAGAACCCGGTGTGCCGGCGCCGCTAGGCGGAGGATTAGCCTATTGAGCCGCGTGGACAGTGAGAGAGAGAGATAGAGAGAAAGATCTTCCTTTTTGCCTTTGGTTCACCCTCCAATGGCCACCGCGGTTGGCGCGCTGTGGCCGGCACACTGCACTGATCCAATGGCAGGAGCCAGGTGCTTCTCCTGGTCTCCCATGGGGTGCAGAGCCCAAGCACTTGGGCCATCCTCCACTGCACTCCCTGGCCACAGCAGAGAGCTGGCCTGGAAGAGGAGCAACTGGGACAGGATCCAGCACCCCAACCAGGACTAGAACCCAGTGTGCTGGTGCCGCAAGGCAGAGGATTAGCCTATTGAGCCGTGGCACCAGCCTCTCTATTTGCTTTTTAAGTTAAGTGCCTGCATGTTCCTTACACTCAAATTCTTTCAGCTGTCAACATTGATTCATCTTAACTCTGTTGGCAATAATTCCTCCATCTTTTATTCTGTCACTATTCTGGTCGAGGTCATGATTTTCCATTCCTTCTGTGTGGTATCATGATAGCATTCGAATGTTCTTTCTCCCTTCTGTTTTCTAAAAAAGTAATTACGTATTCCCCAAGTTTGGAATTTTTTTAATCATTCGTACTACAATAATGTTAAATTTCCTTAACATGACATGAATTTTCTTTTTTTCTGAGTTTTATATGTGTTCTACTTCATTGCTACATCAGGAAGTGGGAATTGATTGCATAGAACATTTTTCTAATTTTCATTTTCTGGGGTTTTGTGCTAGTTCTGTGGTCTAATTTATTCAATTTTCTTTACCATTGTGGGTTCCTCTCATTATTTTTTATTAAACTTTTATTTAATGAATATAAATTTCCAAAGTATAGCTTATGGGTTACAATGGCTTCCCCCCTCCCATAACTTCCCTCCTGCCCGCAACCCTCCCCTTTCCCGCTCCCTCTCCCCTTCCATTCATGTAAAGATTCATTTTCAATTCTCTTTGTATACAGAAGATCAGTTTAGTATATATTAGGTAAAGATTTCAACATTTTGCCCATATAGCAACATAAAGTGAAAAAACTACATTGGATTACTAATTATAGCATTAAATAGCAATGTACAGCACATTAAAGACAGAGATCCTACATAATTTTTTTCAAATTAATTAATTTTCTATGCCATTTCCATTTTAACACCAGGTTGTTTTTTTTCATTTCCAATTCTCTTTATATACAGAAGATCACTTCAGTATGTAATTAGTAAAGACCTCATCAGTTTGTGCCCACACAGAAATGCAAAGTATAAAAATACTGTTTCAATACTAGTTATAGCATCACTTCGCTTTAGATGACACATTAGGGACAAATCCCACATGGGGTGTAAGTACACAGTGACTCCTGTTGCTGACTTAACAATTTGACACTCCTGTTCATGGCGTCAGTAATCTCCCTAGGCTCTAGTCATGAGTTGCCAGGGCTATGGAAGCCTTTAGAGTTCGCTGACTTTGATCTTATTCCGATAGTGTTATAGTAAAAGTGGAAGTTCTCTCCTCCCTTCGGAGAAGGGTACCTCCATCTTTGATGGCCCCATTCTTTCCACTGGGATCTCACTCACTGAGATCATTCATTTAGGTCTTTTTTTTTTTTCCCATGATATCTTGGCTTTCCATGCCTGCTATACTCTCATGGGCTCTTCAGCCAGATCCGAATGCCTTGAGGGCTGATTCTGAGGCCAGAGTGCTATTTAGGACATCTGCCATTCTATGAGTCTGCTGTGTATCCTACTTCCCATGTTGGATCTTTCTCTCCCTTTTTGATTCTATCAGTTAGTATTAGCAGATACTTGTCTTGTTTGTGTGATCTCTTTGACTCTTAGACCTATCAGAGCTATCAATTGTGAGCTGAAATTGATCACTTGGACTAGTGCGATGGCATTGGTACATGCCATCTTGATGGGATTGTGTTGGAATCCCCTGGCACATTTCTAACTGCACCATTTGCGGCCAGTCCAATTGAGCATGTTCCAAATTGTTCATCTCCTCCCTCTCTTTTTCCACTCTTAGATTTAACAGGGATCACTTTTCAGTTAAAATTTAAACTCCTAAGAATAATTGTGTGTTAATTATTGAGTTCAACCAATAGTACTAGAACAACAACAACAACAACAAATACTAAAAAGGATAAAGTATTACATTGTACATCTAGAGTCAGGACAGGAGCTGATCAATTCATTGTTGCTTATAGTGTCCATTTCACTTCAACAGGTCTCCCCTTTGGCGCTCAGTTGTCACCGATCAGGGAAAACAAATGATATTTGTCTCTTTGGGACTGGCTTAATTCACTCAGCATGAGGTTTTACAGATTGCTCCATCTTGTTGCAAATGACTGGGTTTCGTTGTTTCTTACTGCTGTATAGTATTCTATGGAGTACATGTCCCATAATTTCTTTATCCAGTCTACTGTTGGTGGGCATTTGGGTTGGTTCCAGGTCTTAGCTATTGTGAATTGAGCTGCAATAAACATTAATGTGCAGATGGCTTTTTTATTTGCCAAATTAATTTCCTTTGGGTTAATCCCAAGGAGTGGGATGGCTGGGTTGTATGGTAGGGTTATGTTCAGGTTTCTGAGGAATCTCCAGACAGACTTCCATAGTGACTTAACCAGTTTGCATTCCTTCCAACAGTGGGTTAGTGTCCCTTTTTCCCCACATCCTCTCCAGCATCTGTTGTTGGTAGATTTCTGAATGTGAGCCATTCTCACCGGGGTGAGATGGAACCTCATTGTGGTTTTGATTTGCATTTCCCTGATTGCTAGTGATCTTGAACATTTTTTCATGTGTCTGTTGGCCATTTGGATTTCCTCTTTCGAAAAATGTCTTTTGAGGTCCTTGGCCCATCTCTTAAGTAGGTTGTTTGTTTTGTTGTTGTGGAGTTTCTTGATTTCTTTGTAGATTCTGGTTATCAATCCTTTATCTGTAGTATAGTTTGCGAATATTTTTTCCCATTCTGTTGGTTGCCTCTTCACTTTCCTGACTGTTTCTTTTGAAGTACAGAAACTTCTCAAAAAAGAGTAATAATCTGCTCTCTTTTTAGGCAAGACATACATATTAAGGGACAGAGAATCCAGGGTACATATTACTAATATTTTCACTTGCTAAGTTTGCTTTTCTGATCTTCTTGGATATTCTTAGTCTTTACTGTACAACTGTTTATACTCAATTATTAATTGATCTTTTAAAACCCAGAAAGTAAATGATTCCACAGACATGTTCTTGTATTTGCTGAGACTCAGGGTAAGTAAGAAAAATAGTGAAGTAGTTCAGGAAGCTAAATTTTCATGTTACACAGGTAAAATATTCTGACAGCTTAAGATCATTTCATATGTAAAGTGAATTGGGATTGTAAGTAAATCCAGGATCTTGTGCGCAGTACACCAGATTCTGCACTACCATGACCTGTACGATAAGATTTCAATGTACTTATTTTCGGTGTCTCTGTGTGTGCAAATGACATTAATATATTTTATAAAATTACTTCATCAGTTTCTTTGGTTTTTAGAAATTTCCTTTTCAGTATTATGGAAGTTGGAATAACTACTGTGCTATATGAGTGAAAAGGAAATTCAATCATTAAAGTTAAAATATTCAGAAACTAGTGGAATACTGACATTTCTTATATATTTTAGATGACACTAATTCACCTTCTATATTTTGGTTTGCTTAAAATTTCTGCATCTGTGAATTTATTTTTCTTATAACCCCAAATCCATTGTTGTATTAGGATGGAATATGAGTTCTATACTGGCAACAGTATAAGTTATTCTGGCAATGAGATTCTTAGCTTTCCTGTTCTAAATATTCAAGTATATTTGCTTTCTGTATAAATGTCTTTCCACCATTTTCCAAATCTTTAACTTCCTTTTTTAATGCTTTCTTAAAGCTATCGCTTTGATACTTTAATTTTCCAGCTGTCCACAATGCTATTAAAACTTATTTATTGGATATGGCACCTTAATTCATAGGGAGTATGCATATATATGTGAGTACTGGAAAAGCATATATTTATATATAACAGCAGATATGTGAGTCTTTTTAAAAAGAGTTATTTATTTATTTGAAGTTTAGAATTACAAAGAGGCAGAGACAGAGACAGAGATAGGTTTGGTTCTGCATTTAATTTATGATACATTCTTTTCTGACAAACTGAGTGGGTTCATTTTGGCAATAGATGAACAAAACTGCTTTAAACAGAATTACCAAAATGATTTTTTAATATTTATTTATTTATTTGAAAGAGTTACACAGAGAGAGAAGGAGAGGCAGAGAGAGAGAGAGAGAGAGAGAGAGAGAGAGAGAGAGAGAGAGAGAGGCTTTCATCTGCTGGTTCACTCCCCAATTTGCTGCAATGGCCAGAGCTGCACGGATCCAAAGCCAGGTGCCAGGAGCCTCTTCTGGGTCTCCCACTTGGATGCCCCAAGGATTGGGCCATCTTCTACTGTTTTCCAAGCAATAGCAGAGAGCTGGCTTGGAGCTGGAACAGCTGGAATTCAATCCAGTGCCAATATTGGATGCTGGCACTGCAGGTGGTGACTCTACCCATTATGCCACAGTGCTGACCCCATGTCAGTCATTTGAGTGTATTATGATGCTTACTTAGAATTAAGAATTTAATAAATACTAAAAATTTAGGAGTAATAGATATTTATAATTAGATTTTAGCAGGTTTTCACTAAGCCATAATTGTTTACAAAAATTTATATTCATTTCTAACATAATTTAAAAATATCTTATTCATGATAAAGTCAGTGCTGAGAAAAATGAGATTATTCTGGTGAACATAGCAATTTGAGATTAGATCTCTTGGTGTTAATTTACAGCTTATAGTCTATTGCTTAGTTAATTTCTATATTTTGATTTAATACTGCTACTAATACCCTGTTCTTAGTGGCTTAATATGTAGTGGAAAATGTTTTAAAAATAATGTATGGGCATATGGAGTTTTACAGATGAGAAACTTCTTTGCAATGAATCGACATCTTGATTTATGTAAAGCGTAATAATATTTAATGATTTTCAGAATCACTATGATAGTCAATCAAATTAATTATGAAACATGGTAGAAGTAAAGTGTTGTTATTCTGTTTCTGGAAGTTAATCACCAGCTGCTTACTTTTTAAAAGTATTTATCTCATTTATTGAAAATCATAATGAAAAGGAAGGAGTCAGAGAAAGAAACACACACACATGGAGAGAGAGAGAAAGAGAGAGAGAGAGAGAGAGATCTTTCATCCATTGGTTCACAATCCAAATGATACAATAGCCAGGGCGAGGCCTTGCTGAAGCCAGAAGGCAGAAACTCAAGCTACGTTTCCCACACAGGTGGCATGGTAAGTAGTGGATTAACTAGCTTGCCACAATGCCATCCCCACGAACATATTCTTTTTAATAAGATTTATTTTATTTAGTTGAAAAGCAGAATGACAGGGATGGAGGAGGAATGAGAGAAAGTGATCTACCAACCATTGGTTCATTCCTAAATGGCTGCAACACTGGGGTTGTGTTAGGTGGAATCCACGAGTCAGGAGTTTAATGATAGGAGTCACCCACAGGGTGGCAGTCCCCAAGTACTTGAGTCATCTTCCACTGCTTTTCAAGATACCTTAAAGAGTAGCTGGAGTATATACTGAATCCATCTTCAGTATATAAAGACAATTGAAAATGAAAAAAAGAACTTGGTTTTAAATTGGAAATTGCATAGAAAATTGATCAATTTTTTAAAAAAATATCATGTAGGATCTCTGTCCTTAATGTGCTGTACATTGTGATTTAATGCTATAACTAGTACTCCAACAGTATTTTTCACTTTGTGTTACTATGTGGGGGCAAACTGTTGAAATCTTTACTTAATATATACTAAACTTATCTGTGTATAAAGAGAATTGAAAATGAATCTTGATGTGAATGGAAGAGGAGAGGGAGCGGGAATGGGGAGGATGGCGGGTGGGTGGGAAGTTTGGAGGGGGGGGAGTCATTGTAATCCATAAGCTGTACTTTGGAAATTTATATTCATTAAATAAAAGTTTAATGAAAAGAGGAGCTGGAATAAAAGTGAATTATCTGGGACTTGCAGGTGGCAGCTTATCCCACTGTGATAAATAAATATATCACAGTACCATTGCTTAATTATTATGGTTTGACAAGTTTGACAATTCAGTCAGAGGCAGCAGATGATGGCTGAAATAGTTGAATCTCTGTCACCCACAGAGGAGGCTTGGATTGATTTCCCACCTTCTGGCCTGGACGAGCTCTGGGTATTGTCACCATCCAGCATCTGAAGAGTGAGCTAGCCTATAGAATGTTTGTCTCTTTCTATCTTTCCTCCCCTCCCCACCCCTCCCCTCCCCTCTGCTTCCCTTCCCTCCTCCTCCTCCTTCTTCTTCTCTCCCTCTCCCTCTCTCTCCCTCCTCCCTCGTTCCCTGCCTCCTTTTAACATAATGGTTTGAATCCTATTTTGGTTTCTGATTCCAGTTTCCAGCTGGTGTACACCCTTGGGCAGCAACAGGTGATGACTCAAATTGATGGGCCCTTGCCACTAATGTGGGAAATCTGGATTTCAGTCCAGTTACCACTTTAGAATTAGCCCAACCATGAGCATTTTTGGTATTTGAGAGAGAAGCCTGCTGATGGGAGATCTCTCTCTCTCTCTCTCTCTCTCTCTCTCTCTCTCTCTCTCTCTCTCTCTCTCCCTCTCTCTCTCTCACATGCACTCTTTCTCATTCTCTTGCTCTCACTCTAGCTCTCACCCTCATCTCTATCCCTGCATGCCCATAAACAAAAATGTTTAACAAATAGACTGAGATAAGGTAAATGTAGTTATATTAATCCATAGAAAACCATATTTTAAGAAGAATAAAGGGCTAAAGCACGTAAACAAATAGCTAGGACAAAACATATCCTCAATGAATAAATAAACTCAATTAGCTGAAGCAAGAAGGAAAGCTTTGAAAGCAAGAAAAAAAATAAACAACAAATATGCAGTACGATGAAAAACTGAAAGTCTTACTGAACTAATATTACATTAACTATAAAGGCTGTAAACATTCCAATTAAATCAGTTTTTATACTGAAGAAAAAAGTCACTCCAACTATATGCTAAAGAAGTTAAATTTCTGAAAGAAATGAAAATTAAATTAAATACAATACACTGACAAGTTAAAATAAAAAGAATATGTTGTAAACACTGATCATAGTAAGCTAGACTGACTATATTGATAAGAAGCAACATAGATTTCAGGACATGGCATATTGCTAGGGATAAAACATGACATTTCATAATGACAAAAAGACCAATGACAAGGAATATATAATTACATATCTATAAAAGGACAGAGATTCAACATCTGCATGTATAAAAATAGCTAACTGTAATAAGAAACAATTGTGTACATAAATGATAGCTGAATGTTTCAGTATGCATTTACAGTGTTACCAAAAAATGAAATAATACCTACTAACTGGGTGAAAACATTTGCAAATCACATGTCTCAGAAAGTACATGTATCTAGCATTTATGTGTGTGTATATATATGAATATATGTTCTAAACTCATTGATAGGAAAATAAGAAGTCCGATTAGAAAATGGACCAAGATATGAACATACATTTCCAAAAGTGGTAGGTATATACATATAGGAAGTAAGTACATGAAAAATAAACAAGTTCATTAGCCTTTGTGGAAACACAAATTAAGGACATAATGAGATACTGTTTATGCTGACAATATAAAGTGGTAGCAAGGATTTGAAGTGACTAGACCTCTCTCAAATTACAGATTGGAATGTAAGCTGGCATATCAGCTCTGGAAAAAAAAAATCATGGCTGTGTTTTATAAACACACATCACCATATGAGTATAATTTAAAAGTTGCATTCTCAGCAATTTATCTTAGGGGAATGAAAACAACATTCATGCAAAGAATCTGAATATAAATATACATTAACAGCTTTATTAATACTCAAATAAAACTGAAACAACCTAAATGTTTTTCAGTGAACAAATAGATAAAGTATGGTACATCTGTTCAGTGAAATTATTACTCAAAAATAAGATGTACAATATAAATGAATTTTAGGAACATTATGCTAGGTGAAAGAAGCTAGACACAGAATCTACATGTCTTTTTTTAAAATATATTCTATAGATGAAGAAAGCACATTTTTAGTTCCCTAGTATTGAAGTTGGGAATGCAATAAACTGCAAATGGGCATGAAAGGAATTTGTGAGTGGAAGAAATGGATTATGGTGGGGCTGGCACTGTGGCTTAATAGGTAAAACCATCTCCTGCATTGCTGGCATCCCCTATGGGTACTTGTTCATGTCTTGACTGCTGAAGTTCAGATCCAGCCCTCTGCTATGTCATGGGAAAGCAATAGAAGATTGCCCAAGTCTTTGTGCCATTGCACCCACATGGGATTCCTAGAAGAAGATCTTGGCTCCCGGCTTTGGATCAGCCCAACTCCAGCCAGTGAGGCCAGCTGGTGAGTGAGCCTGCAGATGGAAGACCTCTCTCTCTCTGCCTCTGTCTCTCTGTAACTCTGTCTTTCAAATAAATAAATTAAATAAATAAATAAATAAATAAATAAATAAATAATTTCAAATAAATAAATAAAATGGATTATGATAGTTGTATGAACTGTATATACCATAATTTTACTAGGAATCATTAAATTGCATTCAAACAATGTGTTCATTATATTAAATCATGCTGTTCTGTAAAAAGCATAATATAGTATATAAAATATGATGGTGTATCATGTGGTTTATGAAATAAAGTTAGGTATACAAGAAAATAAGATAAATGTGAAGAGGATAAAAGTTAAAAACATAGTATTATAAAGTTCCAGTATGTAAAGCAGTATAATATCATTTGAATGCCAATTTTCATAATTTAAACCCAATATCCTAAACCCTAAAGAAAAAACTAAAATAATAAAATCAATAGTTATGTATAACTCTCATCTGGGAAATGAACCAGCAGATAGAAGTGTACTCTCTCTCTCTTTCTCTCTAAATCATTCAAATAATTAAATAAATCCTTAAAACATTTTTAATATTCATAAAATGGAACTAATGCAGAAGTTTATGTTGGTGCAATGCTAATTTTGAAAGTCATGTGCTTTTCATTATTATGCATTCTCCATATATAATGAAAATGTCTTTTTGCCCAAAAAAGTATCAAAATACACTCATATGTTCAAATTCACTTTTTACAAAGTTTTTGAAGTTCTCTCATATATGTTTTACTTACCTCACTATGCAGTATAGGACAGCCAGAACTGTTGCTACTTCCCAGACGATTGATCCAACATCTGTGTTCCACTTGCTGCATAAGCACCTACAGCTCTATTTCCATGTAGCTTCCTGGATTCCACAACAGGAAAGAGAGGATTGCAAATTTTTTTAATAATCAAATTTGGAAGATTACATATCTCACTAAATCCTATTTACCAGGACTGTTACTTGGTTTAAATGAAAGTATACTGGATAACTGGAAATATACTTCTCATTTAATTTTCAATAGCGTCCCTAAGCATGGTGAACAAATAAAATCTGCATGCAAACAGTAAGTACTTTTTGCTATAATATTCTGGAACCCACAGTTTTTGTCACACACAGCACAGTAAATAGTCTCTTTTGCCTATCTTTGCGATTTCAATAATTTTCCCCTGAATAAGCTTACAATTACAACACACTTTTTTTTTTTGCAACACATTTTTTAAAAGGACTTTGGTCAGGTGATTGACACAGCAGTTAAAATGCCATTTTTGATATCTGTGTGCCATATTGGAGTGCCTGGTTTGAGTTCCAGCTCCTTTGCTTTCTATCCCACTCCCTGCTACTGTGCAACCTGGGAGGCTGAAGGCCATGACACAAGTACCTGGGTCTTTGCTACCAATGTGGAAGACCAAGAGGGAGTTTAAGATTCCTGACTTCACTCTGTGCCAGCCCTGCCTGATTGAGGGTATTTGGGGAGTTAATTAGCTGATAGAAGATCTCTGCCTCTCTTCTATCTCTCTGTGTCTCAGACATTTAAAACAAATGAAAATAAATAAAAATTAAAGCAAAATAATAATTCTGCAGGCTATAATAGAATCTAAAAGTAAAAAAAATAATCAACAAAACTTTTGAGACCAGAAACCATAAATGAAGGGGCAAAACTAAAAACGGAGCTTACTTGTATCAGTGAATTCATTCTGAGAGACTAGGTACTTTGTGTGTGGCCTCTCCATTCCTCCTCCACACTGGCACAAGTATCCTCTCCCGGTGATCCAACCAGCCAGAACAAGCACAACAGCTTACTGAAGTTCTTGAGAAGGATCCATCAGTAAGGGGCAATTCATGACGTTAAAACCGCAGATATGCGATTAAGTTACATAAGATTTAAGGCAGAAGTAGATTTTAATGGATGAGTTGTTACAAGGTTTGATTTGGAAAAACAAGATCTTGATCAAATGCTGTGAGAAATGTAAAAAGTGAAAACTCCAGAAGCACTGGAGATGTCTATGAGACATATTAAACATTCAGTCAATTGAAAATGATGTGCTTCTACTTCAGAAGGAAATATTCTGGTTCTTAAATTGTTCATAATTTTTAGTGTCAATATGAGTTGTGCTTTGAAATCATATTTCCTTTCTTCGTGTTGATAAAAATAAGCAGTATCACCAGGATTATGGTTTTTAGTTGTGTTTCCACTAAAGATTAAATTCCATGAAACTGCGCCCAAATTGAATATGCTCTCTGTATATCAGTATGTGATTTTTAAGTCACTTTGTTTCAGAGTTATTCTTTTTTTTAAAATATGTAAAGTACTTAATTTTTTTAAACTTTTATTTAGTGAATATAAATATCCAAAGTACAGCTTATGGATTTTCCCCCTCCCATAACTTCCCTCCCACACACAACCCTCCCCTCTCCCGCTCCTTCTCCTTTTCCATTCACATCAAGATTCATTTAAAATTCTCTTTATATTCAAAAGATCAATTTAGCATATATTAAATAATGATTTCAACAGTTTGAACCCACATAGAAACACAAAGTGAAACATATTGATTGGGTACTAGTTATAGCATTAAATCACAATGTACAGCACATTAAGGACAGAGATCCCACATGAGGAGCAAGTACACAGTGGCTCCTGTTGTGGACTCAACAAATTGACACTCTAGTTTATGGTGCCAGTAACCACCCTAGGCTCTCGTCATGAGTTGCCAAGGCTATGGAAGCCTTCCAAGTTTGCCAATTCTGATCATATTTAGACAAGCTCATAAAAGACAGGGTGAGGATAGTAACCAATGATCCTAAGAGCAGGTCTGAACAATTATACAGCATTAAGTGGGGAAGATAAACATCAGTACACACAGGTTGGAAGAAGAGCCATTGGAGTTAGAGTAGAGGTTATGATTATGAAGGAATAAGGCCCAAGTGCGCTAGACAGGGTCCAGAACAAAAGACAGAGTCATTATTAGAGGAGCTAAGAAAGGTGCTGTCTAAGCTACAATTAAGTTTTCTGATTGAGAGGCAAATAGAGGCTGATAGAAGGGGCTTGATAATAATCTGTTGGGCTTTAGGCCTTGTAAGTTAAGAGGCCCAGACCTATCTATCTCTTCACATGGGGTACATCCTAAGGGAGGTGTGAACCTCCTAGGGGAAGGCACTCTGTTGCCTTTCACTACTTAGTTGGCCTGGGAGGAGAGCTGGCCAGGTAAAGGCAGGGGGCATCTCTAACAAGAAATTTACAGTTCTGCCTGCAATGTTGCTGACCCTACTTGGCCGTCCCCTCAGCTGCAGTGGTCACTTTGGAAGTTGGGCTGAGTGAAGGGCTTTTCAGCTTAGAGCCAATAAGATCTGTGGCTCTGACCTGGGCATCCTTTGACTCCAGGGCAGATCCATTTCCAGTGATCCAACTCTTGGCAGACCTCCCAGGGCTCCTCACAAGCTGACTTCTGCTGAAGCCCAGGCTTACCACATTGAAAGCCACTGCAGTGGACTGGCCTGTTGGGTCTCCTTGAGGGCAGATCACTGTACAGATCAGCCATTAATCGGCCTGCCACCCATTGCTTCTGATGCCTAGCTTTCTTTTCCTCCTATTTTTTGTTAAGGCAGACCAGAGGATGCAAGTCAAGGGAGTGCCCAAGTCCCATCTCTAATCTTCGGTGGCCTGAACTACAAGTCTATAGTCACAGGCATGTTCTGTGGTAGTTTTTCTAAGGTAGACGATGCCCATGAGGAAAATTATATTCTCCCTTAAAAACTTTCTTTCCCTTTGGTCTGAAAGGGAGGTTTTTTCTACTTACTGTTTACTTCGCTGATGGTGAAGTAAATCTAGCTATGAGATTATTATTTAAGCTCTTATTTTGGCTATGCTATTACTGAAAAATGTTAGCCATCTCTTTTATAAGGTCTAAAGATTAAATTGTGTGTCCTACAGATTCCTTTATAATAGAATTAGTTTCCTACCTTGATGAGTATAGAAAAATGAAAGAACAAGTTGGACTTAGAATAGAGAAATGAGGGAGCAAGTCCTAGATCATTTGTTGACAATAGCAATATTACATGAATACTTAGCAAATAGTTTCAACCATTAGATAACAACTTACAAAAACATTTACCAGAAGGTCCAATGCCTTCTATAAATTTTAAGAATCATGTATTTGCAAACACCTCTTAAATATCTAACATGGTGTAGTTTATTTAACCAGTAAACTTAAGCACAACCATATAAAATGTCTTTAGTTTCTTTCTACCAACAAGTATAAAACATATGATGCAGAGATTCAGGTCACTTGAATTAAAATGTATCTTTGATTAATTTTAGCAACTTAAATTTATGGACAATCTTATCTATAAGCCAATTAAAATGAAACTCTTAAAAAATTTCCCCATGTGGACATACAATATGTACATACATATAACAACATAATAGACCAATATAGCAATTTTAATAATAGCTTTTAAAATCTTTAACTCTTTTTGTAGATTGGCAATTGATTTGAATTGGTTTTTGTTTTTAGTAACCTCAGTTAACCATACTTCCTCTCAGTTGGTACTGTTAATACATTATTGGCTTCATCTGTTTACAGAGCCATCCCAAAATACTGAATATATAGAAGTGGCTGGAAAAAGTCCATAGGAACCTATAGGAGGACAGGTAAACACAGAACCAACAACGCTTCAGTTTTATGAGCAGCAAATCATATATAACTGTGGATGACAAAAGACTTTAATTCGCCATGTTTAAAATTATAAACTCATCAACCAACAAGAGGCACTTGCTTACTTCACAGTACTTTTGAAAGCACCTGTAGGATTTTACAAGTATTTAACCCTTTAGGCCTCTGGGGCTTTCTCATTAAGATAACTATCATGTCTAGTAACACAAGATCATTAGACTTTTTAATTCTCAAACATTTGTATTAATAGCTTTTTCCATTATAGAAACTTAAAATTTGGTACCACGTCACATCCTGACAGTACTCTAATATAATCTAAATAGTCTGATTAGTTGGTGTCTCTATAAGATGAGAGACATAGGTCCTTCGATTTTTTCAGTTGGGCCCAAACTGGGAAAACCAAAGTCCAAGATTTACTGGAAATTTTAGAGTCCAGAATTTTGGAACTTTGATTTTTTGAATGCCTGTCAAGAATGCCAAGGCTCAAAATCCAAAATACCTGGTTGAAATAAGATTCCTTAAAATCATGACATAACATAGACCAAATCTGATCATTGTAACAAGGTGATTATTCAAATCTTTGAAAATAAGTACATATTTAAATAACCCATAGCTCTTAATAAAAATTCAGCAGTTTTTGAACAATTAGAATTTAACAGACATCAAGAGAACATAATAGATTACTTTAACACATTGCTTTAACAGAGCATCATATTTTAAATTATGTCAAAGAGAAATTGAGCTGCCTGTGATCTTATGCTGTGAGCTTTCCTTCCTTTACCTTCTTTCATATTGATGACTCTGTTTCTGTGTGTAACACATCTTTAAGCATCTTTTGCAGGGCAGGAGGAGTGGCAACAAATTCTTTCAATTTCTGTTTGCTGTGAAAAGTCTTAATTTCACCTTCATTCACAAATGAGAGCTTTGCAGGATATAATATTCTGGGCTGGCAGTTTTTCTCTCTTAGTACCTGGGCTATGTCTCGCCATTCCCTTCTAGCTTGTAGGGTTTCTGATGAGAAGTCTGCTGTGAGTCTAATTGGAGATCCTCTGAGAGTGACCTGATGTGTCTCTCTTGCACATTTTAGAATCTTTTCCTTTTTTTCATTTTTTAAACTTTTATTTAATGAATAAAATTTCCAAAGTACAGCATACGGGTTACAATGGCTTCCCCCTCCCATAACTTCCCTCCCACATGCAACCTTCCCCTTTTCCCCTCCCTCTTCCCTTCCATTCCCATCAATATTCATTTTCTATTCTCTTTATATACAGATCAGTTTAGAATATATTAGGTAAAGATTTCTACAGTTTGCCCCCATATAGCAACACAAAATCAAATACTGTTGGAGTACTAGTTATAGCATTAAATAAGAGTGTACAGCACAATAAAGACAGAGATCCTATATAATATATATATATTTGACAGGCAGAGTGGACAGTAGAGGGAGATAGAGAGAAAGGTCTTCTTTTTTGCCATTGGTTCACCCTCTATAGGCCACCATGGTAGGTGTGCTGCGGCCAGCACACCACGCTGTTCCGATGGCCAGAGCCAGGTGCTTACCCTGGTCTCCCATGGGGTGCAGGGCCCAACGACTTGGACCATCCTCCACTACACTCCCTGGCCACAGCAGAGAGCTGGCCTGGCAGAGGTGCAACCGGGACAGGATCGGTGTCCCGACCAGGACTAGAACCCGGTGTGCCAACGCCACAAGGCGGAGGATTAGCCTAGTGAGCCACAGCTCAGGCTCATATTTTTTTTAAAAAATTAATTTTCTATGCCATTTCCAATTTAACACCAGGTTTTTTTTTCATTTTCAAAATCTTTATATACAGAAGATCGATTCAGTATATAATTAGTAAAGATCTCATCAGTTTGTACCCACACAGAAACACAAAGTGTAAAAATACTTTTTCAGTACTAGTTATAGCATCACTGCACATTAGACAACACATTACGGACAGATCCCACATGGGACGTGAGTACACAGTGACTCCTGTTGCTGACTTAACAATTTGACACTCCTTTTCATGGCGTCAGTAATCTCCCTAGGCTCTAGTCATGAGTTACCTGAGCTATGGAGGCCTTTAGAGTTTGCTGACTTTGATCTTATTCTGATAGGGTCATAGTCAAAGTGGAAGTTCTCTCCTCCCTTCAGAGAAAGGTACCTCCTTCTTTGATGGCCCCATTCTTTCCACTGAGATCTCACTCACAGAGATCATTCATTTAGGTCTTCTTCTTTTTTTTCTTTCCCATGGTATCTTGGCTTTCCATGCCTACAATACTCTCATGGGCTCTTCAGCCAGATCTGAATGCCTTAAGGGCTGATTCTGAGGCCAGAGTGCTATTTAGGACATATGCCATTCTATGAGTCTGCTGTGTATCCCGCTTCCCATGTTGGATCTTTCTCTCCCTTTTTGATTCTATCAGTTAGTATTAGCAGACACTTGTGTTGTTTGTGTGATCCCTTTGACTCTTAGACCTATCAGAGCCATCAATTGTGAACTGAAATTGATCACTTGGACTAGTGAGATGGCATTGGTACATGCCACCTTGACGGGATTGTATTGTTATCCCCTGGCACATTTCTAACTCCACCATTTGGGACCAGTCCGATTGAGTATGTCCCAAATTGTACATCTCCTCCCTCTCTTTTTCCCACTCATATTTAACAAGGATCACTTTTCAGTTAAAATTTAAACACCTAAGAATAATTGTGTGTTAATTACAGAGTTCAACCACTAGTACTAGAACAACAACAACAACAACAAATTACATTGTACATCTAGAGTCAGGACAAGAGCTGATCAGGTCATTGTTTCTTATAGTGTCCATTTCACTTAACACGTTTCCTCTTTGGTGCTCAGTTGTCACCGATCAGGGAATACAAATGATATTTGTCTCTTTGGGACTGGCTTAATTCACTCAGCATGATGTTTTCCAGATTCCTCCATCTTGTTGCAAATGACTGGGTTTCATTGTTTCTAACTGCTGTATAGTATTCTATGGAGTACATGTCCCATAATTTCTTTATCTAGTCTACTGTTGATGGGCATTTGGGTTAGAAATCTTCCATGCTCATGGATTGGAAAAATCAATATCATCAAAATGTCTATTCTTCCAAAAGCAATTTATATATTCAATGCAATTCCAATCAAGATACCAAAGACATTCTCTCAGATCTGGAAAAAATGATGCTGAAATTCATATGGAGACACAGAAGACCTCGAATAGCCAAAGCAATCTTGTACAACAAAAACAAAGCTAGAGTCATCACAATACCAGATTTCAGGACATAATACAAGGCAGTTGTTATCAAAACAGCATGGTACTGGTGCAGAAACTGATGGATAGACAAATGGAACAGAATAGAAACACCAGAAATCAATCCAAACATCTACAGCCAACTTATATTTAATCAAAGATCCAAAACTAATTCCTGGAATAAGGACAGTCTACACAATAAATGGTGCTTGGAAAACTGGATTTCCATATGCAGAAGCTTGAAGCAAGACCCATACCTTTCACCTTACACAAAGATTCACTCAACATGAATTAAAGACTTAAATCTATGACACGAAACCATCAAATTATTAGAGAGCATTGGAGAAACCCTGCAAGATATAGGTACAAGCAAAGACTTCTTGGAAAAACCCCAGGAGCACAGGCACTCAAAACCAAAATTAACATTTGGGATTGCATCAAATTGAGAAGTTTCTGTACTTCAAAAGAAACAGTCAGAAAAGTGAAGAGGCAACCGACAGCATGGTAAAAAATATTTGCAAACTATACTACATATAAAGGGTTGATAACCAGAATCTACAAAGAAATCAAGAAACTCCACAACAACAAAACAAACAACCTACTTAAGAGATGGGCCAAGGCACTCAATAGTCATTTTTCGAAAGAGGAAATCCAAATGGCCAACAGACACATGAAGAAATGTTCAAGATCACTAGCAATCAGAGAAATGCAAATCAAAACCACAATGAGGTTTCACCTCACCCTGGTGAGAATGGCTCACATTCAGAAATCTACCAACAACAGATGCTGGAGAGGATGTGGGGAAAAAGGGACACTAACCTAACCCACTGTTGGAAGGAATGCAAACTGGTTAAGCCTCAATGGAAGTCAGTCTGGAGATTCCTCAGAAACCTGAATATAACCCTACCATACAACCCAGCAATCCCACTCCTTGGAATTTACCCAAAGGAAATTAATTTGACAAATAAAAAAGCCATCTGCACATTAATGTTTATTGCAGCTCAATTCACAATAGCTAAGACATAGAATCTTTTCTTTATGTTTTACTGTATTGAATTTGATTACAACATGTCATGGTGAGGATCTCTTTTGGTCATGTTTATTAGGGGTTCTATAAGCTTCCGGTACTAAGATGTTTCTGTCCTTCTCCAATCCTGGGAAATTTTGTGCTAGTATCTCACTATAAATGCCTTCTAATCCTTTCTCCCCTCAGTTATTCTTGCTTCATAAAATATGTAAATTATTGCTACATAACTTGTGACTTTGACCTGAGTGCTAACAGAAACACTATCCTAACCTAATTATCCACAATGTTCATTCCAGAAAAGACTTAGTTACTGAATTTGAATGAAGACTTTACCATACATACTTTTGGGCCATAGTTGTTATAATTCTGTAATTAGATAAAGGTCCTCCATCTGCCTGTTCTCTACCCAAATAGCTGCAATGGACTGAGCTGGATTGATGCCAAGCCAAGAGACTAGAGCTTCTTCTGGATCTCCCATGAGTGTGCAGGATCCCAAGCACTTAAACCATCTTCTACTGTTTTCCAGGCCATGGCAGAGAGCTGGATTGGAAGTGGAGTAGATGTGACCTGAACTAGTGCCCATATAAGATGCCAGGACTGCAGGTTACAGCTTTACCCACTATGCCACAGTGCCGGTCCCACCACTTCATTCTTCAAAGTGATACACAGAGAGAGAAAGAGAGTCAGACTGTGTATGTGGGGGGGGCATTCATGCAGGGGAGGAGCTGTCCTTCATGGAGTGCTCGGTTATTTTTTCCAGGGATGATCTCATTCTCCTTGTTTTCTGATTATGTCAGAAGCAGGGTCTCAGCAGCAGGGTCTCAGCATAGCTCTTTCTAAGGGTCTTCCCCCACTTTCTGTTGATAATAACAGTGTCATAGACTAGATAAATTAAAAACAAAGCAGTTTTATTTGACTCAGGTTATTGTCCAGGTTATGGGGCAGGGCAGCAGAACACTGTACATTGATACTTGGATGTCATCTTAACCCTGCACATTATGTGGACATGCTGTCATCTCTCTCTGAAATTCTGAAATACAAATTTTAGCTAGTCACTTTTATGAGTGCATTAAAATCTATTTATATTGCATGATAACCTTCTCACCCCAAAGATATAAGCTTGGATTCCTAAGTTAGTTTTTATTTTTATTTTGATATAGGGATATTTTATAAAGTTTATTGGAGTATAATTGACAGACAAAATTTCTATACATTTAAGGCCTGCAATTTGATTGTTTGATATGTGGGAGATATTTACAAACTTATGGAATATTCACATTATATTTTAAGCCCTTTATCAAAAACCTTTTGCTGTCCCCTTGTACATATAAATTATTAAATGATTAGGGCCATCAACTAACATATTCATCACCTAACATAGATTTTAAAAGATATTTCAGATGTTAACAAATATCTAATATTGTATTCATATCATTATTGTGCTACATATTATATCTCAACTTTATCTCCTACATGTAGATGTGTCATTCAACTAACATCTTCCAGTTCCTTTCACCATTAGCCCCTGGCAATCCACATTATATTCTGTGCTTACGACTTATTTTCTTAGATTCCACAAATAAGTAGCATTTACTTTTCTCTGTGTTGTATCAAGCAGCCTAATGTCCACATTCATACTTTGGAATCCATATTGTGACAAAACATCAGAATTTCTTTTTTAAGGTTGAATGTGATTCCATTGTGTGTGTATCATGTTCTCTCTTTTCATCTGTGACAGACAATGTAGTTACTTCCATATCTTGTTCTTGTGAATAATGTTTACATGAACATGGAGGTGCAGGTGTAGCTTTCAGATGGTGATTTTATTTCTTTTGGCTACACATCCATTTCTCATTTGTCCCATATTTAGAGGCTCCTCCATAGTGTTTTCCATGGTGGATGTACCAATTTACTTTCCTGCAACCAATTTATGTGTTCCCTTTCTCCACAACTGGTTCAATACTTGTTACCTTTTTTCTTACTTTTTGATAATATTCATTTATACATATGTGAGGTGACAGCCGTTGTATTCTTGATGAGCAGTACTGAGCCCTTTTCAAGTTGTTGGCTGCTTTTATATTTTCATTGGAACAGCTGATCAGATCATTTGTCCAAACTGATTAGTTTGTCCATTTTTATTGTATTTGCTTTTGATTTCTGTATGTTGTTTGTGTTATTCTCTTAATCATCCTAAGTTTGCCAGTATTTTTGCTTTCTGTTTTTAGCTTTTCTATTAGTATGTAGGTTTTTTTTTGTTTTTTCCAGCCCTACTTCTTTGTGTTCATTTTTGTCACCTGTGTGTTTGGTGTTACATCTACATCATTGTTGAGTTCTGGCACAGCCATGACTGGTTTAGTCATTTGTGAAGTGATTAATGGAAGACAGTATTTTTCCCTGCCTCTTGCGTTGTGTATCTTTTTTTCAAACTGATGAATTGTACATACTGCCTCCCCCCCAGCAAACCTTTTATTTAAGGAATACAAACTTAATCCATTTTATAAATACATCTTTAGGAATATAGTAATTCTTCCTAACATATCTGCCCTCTCACCCACTCTCCCATCCCTCCTCCTCTTCCCTCTCCTATCCCCAGTCCCATTGTCCATTAAAACCCATTTTTGATTAACTTTATAAACCAAAGACCAACTCTATACTAAGTAAAGAGTTCAACAATTTGCACATCCAAAAAAATTTAAAAAGGTTCCTCAACATTCATGACAAGGGTTGTTCAATGTCATCACATCTTGAAGTTAATTTCATCTCTTTTTTTTGAAACTTAATCAACATTAAAGAAGCACCCAAAAATGATACATCTTTTGTGAACACTTAGACTTAGTTATAATACAACACATTGAGGACAGAGGTCCTGCATAGGAAGTTGGTGCATAGTAACTCTTGTTATTAATGTAACAATTAACACTCAAATATGATGTCAGTGATCACTCAAAGCTCTTGATATGAGCTGACTAGGATATGGAAGCCTTTTGAATTCAGACTCCACCACTGTTTAGATAAAGCCAGAAACAAAGTGGAAGTTCTCTCCTCCCTTCAGAAAAAAGTACCTCCTTCTTTGATGACCACTTTCCACTGGTGGGTCTCAGCCACTGAGGCCCTTCATGTAGGACATATATTGCCACAGTGTCTTGGCATTCAATGCCTGAAATGCTCTTCCATGCTTTTCAGCCAACCAGAATGACTTAAGGGCTGAATATGAGGTCAGAGTGCTATTTAAAGTGATTGTTATTCTATGAGCCTGCTATGTGGACTGCTTCCCATGTTGGATCACTCACTTCTTTTTAATTCTTTCATTATTATCAGACCCTTAATCCTATTCATATGATTACTTTATCACTTAAGATGGTATTTTTACCACCTACCTTAAGGGGATTTGGGGTCCCATGGAAAGTTTTTTAACTATATCCTTAGAAGTAAGTTGGTTTTATACACAAGAGTACAACAAATAGTATTTAAAAATGTTCCTCCACTGTCAAGACAAGGGCTGTTCAAGTCATTGCTTCTCAGTGTTAATTTCACTTCTACAGATTGTCTTTCATGGAACTCTATTAATTATAACAAATCAAGGAGAATATGTGATATTTGTCCTTTTGGGACTAGCTTATTTCACTAAGTATAATGTCTTCCAGATTCATCCATTTTGTTGTAAATGACTGAATTTTTTTTTTCTACTGCTGTGTAGTACTCCATAGTGTACATACCCCATATTTCTTTTTCCAGTCTTCAGTGAATGGCATTTGGGTTGATTCTGTGTCTTAGCTTTTGTGAATTGAGCTGCAATGAACATGGTGGTGCAGATAACTCTTTCATATGATGGTTTCATTTCCCTTCAATAAATTCCAAGGAGTGGGATGGCTGAGTTATATAGTAGTTCTATATTCAGACCTCTCAGGTATTTCCAAACTGTCTTACTTAGTGGCTTTACCAGTTTACATTCCCACCAAGAGTGCATTCGGGTATATTTTGCCCCACATCCTCACCAGCATTTGTTGTTTGTTGATTTCTTTATGAAATCCATTCTAATAGGGTGAAACCTCATTGTAGTTTTGATTTGCATTTCCCTGATGGCTAGTGATCTGCACATTTTTTTCCAGTGTCTATTGATCATTAGGGTTTCCTCTTTTAAAAAATATCTATTTAAGAACTTTGTTCATTTCTTCATTGGGTTGTTGGTTTTGTTGTTTTTTAGTTTCTTGATCTCTTTATATATTCTATTTATTAATCCTTTATCACTTACATAGTCTGCAAATAATTTCTCCCATTCTGTTGGTTTCTACTTCAGTTTTCTGGATGATTCTTTTCTAGTATAGAAGCTTCTCAATTTGATGAACTTGCATTTGTTAATTTTGGCTTTGATGGCCTGTGCCTCTGAAGTCTTTTCTAAGAAGTCTTTGCCTGTGCCAGTGTCTTGCAGAGTTTATCCAATGCCCTCTAATAATTTGATGGTGTAGGATCATTGATTTAGGTTACTAATGCATTTTGAGTGGCCTTTTGTGTAATATGTAAGGTAGGGGTCTTTATACCGCTTCATGTGGAAATCCAGTTTTCCCAGCACCAGTTGTTGAAAAGACTGTCCTAGCTCCAGGGACTGATTTTAGCTCCTCAGTTAAATCTAAGTTGGTTGTAGATGCTTGGATTGATTTCTGATGATTCATTTTGTTCTGTTAGTCTACCCATCTGTTTTTGTACCAGTACCATGCTGTTTTAATTATAACTGCCCTGTGGTATGTCTTGAAATCTAGTATATAAATCTACTTGGATAATTGGCACCAGTTATGAGTTAGATTATAGGTATGAGTTGCTAGTCTTACATTGAGTGGTGGGGTGACTATAGTCCATCATAAAGTATTCTATATTTTATGAGCAAAAAGAAGAAATGTTTTACAAGATTTGATCACAAAGTGTAATACCAGAGAAGGGAAAATGCTGTTTATTTTGATTTGATCAGTAGACATTGTTTTCAAGGATTAAAATTTCACACTGTAACCCATATATATGTATAATTATAAGCAACAAAAAATAAATTCAAAAAAACTTTTCACTTAGTGTATCAGTTTAAGGGGTGTTGACATATTTAAATTAGTATCACAGCTAAGATTATGAAATTTGGAATCAGTTTATTAAGAAAAATAATATGGAAATAGCTGAATTGATATTTTGGCATGGTAGATGGAGTGAACAGAAAGCAGTATTTTCCTTAAATTGGTGATTAATATGTACTTTAAATTGTTTCACATAAGGAAAATGAAGTATCTCTGAAGTATATATGAAATTAATTTGAATTAAAGCTACATCAAGAAATATCAAGCAATAAATAAGGAATTAAATGATAGGTTTATTTTGGTGCAAGAATAATTAAAATAAATATGAGGGGATTTCAAATATTCTGTGGAACATGAGATTAAAACACACTCATTTTGGTTAAAATATATAAAACCATTAATATGAGACCTTAAATTCATAGACTGTGTTTTTGTATGAAAGAACTGTGCTGTGCATGTGATTCAAGAAATTCTTGCACCAAAGTTAACCTATCATTTAATTCCTTATTTATTGCATCGGCTGGTTCACTCCCCAGACTGCTGCAATAGCTGGAGATATGCCAATATGAAGCCATGAGCCAGGAGCTTCTTCCAGGTCTCCCACATGGGTTCAGCAGTCCAAGCACTTGAGCCATCTTCTACTGCTTTTCCAGGCCATAGCAGAGAGCTAGATCAGAAGAGGAGTAGCCGGGACTAGAACTGGCACCTATATGGGACGCTGCTGCTTCAGACCAGGGCTTTAACCTGCTGCACCATAGTGTTGGCCCGAAAACAAATGAATTAATGTCACAAAATGAATATATTGTAATGATCATAACATGGAAAAAGTGGCATATTCTCATCTATGTGGCATAATTCAGTAAAGCAATATTTATAACTATAAAAATAATATATCCATGCAATTATTATACTCTTTCTCTAGTAATGTCTAAAAATAACAGAAACATAAAAATCTCCAGTTGCATCCATTTTGATGCACATGCTAGGATTTCATTCTATTTTGTGGCTGTCTTATTCTATCTATCATATATGTGTCTATATGCATATATATTTTTGTTGTTCAACCTTCATTTTATGAACAACTAATTCCTTTCTATATCATTTCTGATTTCTGTTGTGCATTTGGCTACTGTAAACATTAGAGTTTTCATATGTTGATTTCATTTCTTTGGATATATGCTCCTGTGTCAGATAATTGGATCATAAAATAAATCCACCTTGAGATTTATGTATCTCTATACTGTTTTCTGTAACAGTTATAGTAATTTGTTTTTCCACCATAGTGTTTTAGGGCATCCTTTTCTCTAAAATGTTGTCAGCATTTTTTACATTTTGATTTTGGCATTATAGCCATTCTAACTGGGATGGGATGATAGCACATTGTATTTTTTTTTTGCATTTTCCTGAAGGCTAGTGATACTAAGCATTTTTGCATATTTCTGTGGATCATTTATATTTCTTCTTTTGAAAAATATCAATTGATATTATTTGCCCATTTCTTATATCTATTGTTTTATTGTTGGTTTGTTGAGCTCCTTATATATTCAGGATATTAATCATTTATCAGATACATAGTTTGCCAATATTTTTTCCATTCTGTCATTTTTCTCTTCACTTTTTTTTCTTTGCAGTGCAGATGAATCCTAAACTTGACATAATCCAATTTCTCTATTTTTGTTTTCTTTATTCCTGTGCTTCTGGGTTGTATACAAAAAGAATCTTTGCTTAGGCCAATGTCCTGCAACATTTTCTTTATTTTTTCCTATAATAATTTCTTAGTTTCACATCTTAAGGTTTGATCTTTGATTTATTTCATGTCAATTTTTTTTGACGGCAGAGTTAGACAGTGAGAGAGAGAGAGACAGACAGAGAGAAAGGTCTTCCCTCTATTGGTTCACCCCTCAAATGGCCACCACAGCTGGTGAATTGCACTGATCTGAAGCCAGGAGCCAGGCATCTCCCCCTGGTCTCCCACACGGGTGCAAGGTCCAAGCACCTGGGCCATCCTCCACTGCCCTCCCGGGTCACAGCAGAGAGCTGGACCAGAAAAGGAGCAACTGGGACATAATCCAGCACCCCAACTGGGACTAGAACCTGGGGTGCTGGCAACACAGGTGGAGGGTTAGCCAATTGAGCCACAGCACCAGCCTCATGTCAATTTTTTGTATAGGGACTAAAGTAGGAGTCTTGTTTCAAACATCTGCATGTAGAAACCCAATTTTTTCAATACCTGAAAATTTTTTAGCATATTTGTGAAATATTAATTGATTGTAGATGTGCAGCTATCTCCAGTGTTCATATTATGTTTCTTGGGTTTACCATGTCTATTTTTATGGCAGCACCAGGGTGTTTTAATAATAATCACCCTGTAGTGTGTCTTGAAATCTGCTTTGTGATGCCTATAGCTTACTTTTTATTATTTAAAACAGCTTTGGTCATTTAAGGTCATTTATATTTCCATCTAAATTTTAAGTATTTTTTTTCTGTAAAGAATTTCCTCGAAATTTTGATGGGGATTGCATGGAATCTGTAAATTTGGGGGATAGTGTGGACATTTGCAATAATAATAATTCCTCTAATACTTGAACCATTGATTTTTAAAAAAAAATTCTAGTGTAGAGATCTTTCACATCCTTAGTTAAATTTATTCCATTATTTAATTTTGATAGCTTTTGTGAATGGAAGAGTTCTTAAAAGTCCTTTCTCAGCCAGATAATTGTTGATATGTATGAGTGATATCAATTTTTGTGTGTTCACTTTTCATCCTGAAACTGCTGAATTCTCATGTAAGTTCTAATAGTCTGTTAGGGAGGTATTTTTTATTTCCCAATATAAAGAATCTTATCAACTGGAGTGATATTTTTGTTTCCGCTTTTCCAATTTGTATCATTTTAGTTATGTTTTCTTGCCTTATGGCTCTAAATAAAACTGTATTGAATTAAAGTTATGACAGTGGAGGTCCTTGATAGCTGCAGATTTTAGTCAAAATACTTCCAGCTTTTCTCTGTTCTATATGATGTTGGCTCTATTGTGCAGAGGTACATTCATTCTATAACCAATTTTTATTGTTTTAACATAAAAGGATATTGTATTTTATCAAATACTTTTTCTGCATCTACTGAGGAAATTGTATGGATTTAGTCCTCATTTTATTGATGTTATGTATCATATTTATTGATCTCTGTATGCCAAAACAGTCCTGAATCACTGGTATAAATTCTATTTGATCAATGTGGATGTGTCATTGGATTCAGTTTTCTTGCATTGCATAATGGTTTCTAGTCTCTTTTCTGTTGTACCCTTGTTTGGTTTTTTCTTTAAGGTAACTTCAGCCTCATAGAATAAAATTGGAATGGTTCTCTCCCTATCCATTTTTGAATAGTTTAAGAAGAATTGGTATTAATTCATCCTTGAAAGTTGGTAGAATTCATCAGTGAAGCCACAAATTTCTGAGCTTAGTTTTGTAGCAAGGTTTTACTTTGCAATCTCAACCTTGCTTATTGGTCTATTCAAATTGTCTATGTCTTCATGCATGGATTTCGGTATATGTTTTATAAGGAACTCTAGGAGAAGTATAATGTACTGAAAAAAGTGGTGGTGAAGTAGAGAGCTTGATTGCTTTCTTTGATCAGTTCACAATGTGTTTATACACTGTGACCCATGAAGGTATATAATTTAATAAAAAAACTCAAAGAAATAGTTTTTATTTGTGCTTTTAATGAGACTCAATGAGCATGCCAGGGTAAGTAGGGTAAAAAGGTTTAGAATTGGCTTCTTTGAATAAGTTCCATGTAAGTCTAGTGTAGAAGCTTGGTATTTCTGATTTTCTGTCACCTGGCTTCAGAGTGATTTAGGTGAGCCACTAAGATTGACACAGAGCAGGCACTACCATTCTTGACACTACACAGCCATAGAAAAACTTCCTTATTGTAAAGATTCACTTTTGTATTCGAAAGGCAGAGTAACATAATGGCAGAGAAAGGGAGAGAGAGAGAGAGAGAGAGAGAGAGAGAGAGAGAGAGAGAGAGAGAGAGAGAGAGAGAGATTGAGAGTGACCTTACATACATTGTTTCACTCCCCAAATGGCTGAAGTGGCTGGAGTGGCCAAGAGCCAGGATGGTCTTCTGGGTCTACCATGTGGGTGCAGGGGCCCAAGTACTCATCTTCTACTGCTTTCCCAGGCCAAATCAGAGAGCTAGATTGGAAGTGGAGCAGTCAGGTGTCTAACTGGTGCCCATATGGGATTCTGGCACTGCAGATGATGGCTTTACCCACTACACAAAAACACTGACCCAGAAGAATTTTCTTTAAAAAATAAAATGCAGTTATTATGGACAAAAGAAAATCTGTTATTGGTCCATATTGTCCTATATACACGGACACTTAAAAAATTCACAGAAAAAATAGAAGGTGAATTTATTTTGGTACAAAAATTTTGAAATCAAGGCACAGCTTATAATTCATCCAATTTAAGCACTAGTGCTAAATACAATGATACTGTTTTCTGTGTCAAACTGATAAATACTTAAATGACATTTAAGAGAGAGAGCTTGCATTGTGGTGCAGTGGGTTAAGCCACTGGCTATAAGGCTAACAAATCATGTGGATGCTGGTTCATGTACTGATTGCTCCACTTCTGTACTTCTGACCTGGTTCCATGCTAATATGCCTCAGAAGGAAGCAGAAAGTGGCCTAAGTTCTTGGGTCCATTCTCCCATGTGGGAAAACTGTATATGGAATCCTAGCCATGGCTTTTGCTGCTATTTGGAGAATAAACCAAATAGCAAGAAGTGAGCAAGAAGTGCTTGCTCTCATTCTTCTTTCTGTATTCCCTTCAACTATGCATTTCAAAAAAATAAATAAGTCCAAAGTATACACACACCTAAGGTGTATGGTAGCAAAAGGCTGTTTGAGACTAGATTTTGATTTGAAAATCTTAGCTGTAGAAACAATACACTTGAAATCATCAAATAAGGTCCTGGATAAGGTACTGATGTTGAGTAGAAATATGTGGTTATCTTTTAAAAATGTTATTTCAATATTTCAGAGTAAATTATATGCTAGGTTTTACTGTAAAATATTCTCACGATAGAAACAAAGAGTTAGGGACTTCCATTTCTGGGAAAATGCAGTAGATGTGGATGGGTTCAGGAAGAAAATGGATGTGGTCATGAAAATGTTACACAAGAGATCATCATGGTAATAGATCTGCTCTGTGCCTTCACTGAATCAGTGTTGACATCCTGGCCATGACACTGTCCTACAATACTATGAGTTGTGACCATGAGCAGACAAAGAATCCTTCTGTGTCATTTCTTAAAGTCACATGTGCATCTCAAAATAAAAATATTAATAAAAAGGAAGTATGATGTCACAGGGACAAAATTAAACAAGAAAGGCAGAATAGTTGGTGGTTACAGAAGTCATTATAGAAAATCTCCACTACAAAATGGGATATCTTCAGCTGAGAAAAGTACAATTAACAATTTCCCTGAAAAATATTATCATGTGGTTTTCTTAACTGATCTACCTCTATTCTTTGAAAATTTCACACCATTAAGTCATTCTACCTACTCTTGCCAGTTTTGTCTTTTAAATTCCACTTTCATTTTATCACTCCTCTGCTCCTAAGAGAACCCACTACTTCAAGATAAAGTTCACATGTACGAAAAATTCCTCCACATTCAGTCCTGAGTAACCTCCCATTCATCTGCATATCCTCTATATAAATATTGCATCAGTAAAACTAGTCACAAGATCTCATGACATAATTTTGAACACTGTACAAAGGTTTATGCCATTTTCTTGCTTGCTTACTCTCTCTCTCCCTCTCTTCTCTATTGACCTAAATGCTACTTATCTTTTATTTTTATTTTATTTTATTTTATTTTATTTTATTTTATTTTATTTTATTTTATTTTTGACAGGCAGAGTGGACAGTGAGAGAGAGAGACAGACAGAAAGGTCTTCCTTTTGCCATTGGTTCACCCTCCAATGGCCGCCACGGTAGCGCACTATGGCCAGTGCACCGCGCTGATCTGATGGCAGGAACCAGTTACTTCTCCTGGTCTCCCAAGGGGTGCAGGGCCCAAGCACTTGGGCCAGCCTCCACTGCACTCCTGGGCCACAGCAGAGAGCTGGCCTGGAAGACGGGCAACTGGGACAGGATGGATGCCCCGACCGGGACTAGAACCCGGTGTGCCAGCGACGCAAGGCGGAGGATTAGCCTAGTGAACCGCGGCGCTGGCTTATCCTACTTATCTTTAAAAAGCATAACAAAATCCTTGTCACCATATCTCTCTTCAAAGTGTAGCTGAGCAAGAATCATATGTTATGTCACAATATGTAGTAGCCCTCCTGATAAAATGTAGGTGTTTGATGAGATGGTGTTGAATTAACTGGTTATTTAATATGAAGCCTTAAATAAATTGTTCAATTTTGTGAAAAATATAAATAGAAACATAAGTGTTATGGAAGTAAAAAATTAAAGTTGGAATTCAGTAAACTTAGATTCCAGATAGTTCTACTTACAATGCTTTGTTGCCTTGGACAATCCATTTAATACATTGGTTCAAAAATATAAAAATGAAGGAACAGACTCCATATTCATTATATAGATACTGCACATGCAACTGGGAAAATTTCTCAGGGACTTTCTTATTTATAACCCAGAAACGTTATTTCTAAATATTAGTCATCAACAGAGTCTAAACTTTATATAAAACACAGAAAGCAAAATCAGATTTCTGATCCACCAATTTTTAAATAAAACCAGGTCAATGAAAATAAATTGTATGATGACTTCAGAGAACACAGGAACTGGCCGGCGCTGTGGCTTAACAGGCTAATCCTCCACCTTGCAGCGCTGGCACACGGGGTTCTAGTCCCGGTTGGGGTGCCAGATTCTATCCTGGTTGGCCCTCTTCCAGGCCAGCTCTCTGCTATGGCCCGGGAAGGCAGTGGAGGATGGCCCAAGTCCTTGGGCCCTGCACCCACATGGGAGACCAGGAGAAGCACCTAGCTCCTGGCTTTGGATCAGCGAGATGCGCTGGCCACAGCGGCCATTGGAGGGTGAACCAACGGCAAAGGAAGACCTTTCTCTCTGTCTCTCTCTCTCACTATCCACTCTGCCTGTCAAAATAAAAAAAAAGAGAACACAGGAACCAACACTGCCAAATCTTGTAGATGTAGATATTGTATTGAATAACATAAAGTTATATATACTTACTATATACATATATATTTCATAAAGTACCTGCATCCTAAGGGAAGAACACTCTCTTGATATGTATAGTATTAAAAGTTGCCATCCTGTAACTTGGAGCTTACTCTGCTAATGATGTACAGTACCAAGGCAGAAACATTTTATATCAAAAATGATGATCTTGTTAAAAAACTACAAAGGTATCCTAAAATACTGAATCAGAGACCCACCAAGTTAGGAGTTACACTGGGGAGAATACAAAATAAGATTAGGTGTGAAGAGAATAAATTCTTCTGTGCTTTGAGAGTGTTACTCTCTCATCATGATTTTACTTATCATCTTGACTCACAGTCTGCTTTATTAATGACCCTATTACACTTGGCAAGTCTAAAGTGTTTTTTTCTTAATTGGAAAGAAGTAAAAGTAGCCTAATGACTAAAACAATATCTCAGTATTGGGAGAACAATTCTATATCCTATTATGATGCACAGACTCTTGATGTTAGGCTAATAACATTTTCAATCATCTTTTGTGCAAGTGTAAAGTGATAATAAGGGCAGGACAATTTATTTTCTAGGACACATAAAATCAATAGTATGTACTAATAAAGGATTTTAATCATAACTTTTTTGAGCATCAGGTTCTACTTAGATTGTACTTAAAGTGGTCACATAATTTATCATTTTCACTGCAACTATTTTAAGAATGAAAGAGACAAATGATAGTAATTATGTTGGAATTACAGGCATAAATTAGGACTGATTGAGGAATACCACACCAATTAGTATTGTCTGCAGATATATTTTTATTTCTGTATACCTTCAAGATCTATGCTGATCTAGTGGCTAGTTACCTATTAATCACTATGAAATATGAATATAATAATTAATAATTCTCACTGTGATCAGCTATTTGTATTCTGCAATTAAATATATGAGAATAATTATTGGATGCCTTTTAAAATGACTGTTTAAAGTAATTAAAACCTCAGATATATGCTGTCGCACTTCTAAAAGTAGGGGCCTCAGACTGCATATGTCAACTCAAGTTACACTTGAGTAATCTCCAATCTATAGATTAAGAAGTATGTCTGAGTTAGCACAGCTTTAAAATGGTGGAGTTGTGTCTTGAGCCCAGGAAACCAACCTCCCAAACTCAGTGTTCTTTCTCCTACATCATGGACGGTCTCTTACTCATTTCTTTGACCTTAAATCTCCTAGAAAGTACTCCCTCTACTGATAAAAAAACCCAACCAACCAAACAAACAAACAAAAAAAAACCACCACAGAAATATGTGTTAACAATTTTGTATTTACAATCTTTGCAAAGTTGCTTTCTATATTTGGGAACTAAAAGTCATGTGGATTTGATCAAAGTTCTGCCACAATGGTCAAGTGAAACTTCAATCTTTATAGTGATTACATTGGTTTATAGGTTGATGAAAAGAAGTATGTGTATTCACTGTAAAGTGGACTTGACTTTTCAAATATATTGGCTCTGGGTAAGCTACTTTACCTAGCCTGACTGTTACAACAGCATGAATGCTGTTGAGTGCTGAATACATTCCCCATGAAGTGGTCCTACCAGTGGGATCTTATCAAAGTCAAGGAAACCAGCAGAATCAATATTGTTAGGGATACCTGGACACTGAATCCACTTCTTCCTCCCCCAGTGCAGATACTGACTTGATATTTAGAGTTCCATTCAAGAACTAGGATGACTGTGTATAGTATATGTCAACATGGGCTTAAACAGAAGTGCAAAAATTATTTGCGACCACCTGGAGATGGAAATTAAAAAAAAAAAAACTGTAGGAGGAAATGCTGGCACAGTAAGCAATGGGCTTTCTAGACCAGCGAGTCCCTACTACTGACAGCAGGTTCTCATAGCAGGTGGGAGACTAGAAAAATTATGTTAGGGGTATTATTGGGTTGAACCCTAAGGAATTACATAATTCAATTATTTTGACCCACAAAAAGTGTTTTAAATGTGTTTTAACTAAATACCTACTTCAGCTCCATGATCTGGATGGTTAATTTTATTCTGCAAAATTTGTCTCCAGCAAAATTTTAACCCAATTGAAATACATCTATTTCTTTTCAGTTTCCAGTGCAATTAATGGATGATACATCCCAATTTATGTGCTCAGAAGTATAAATAGATTGAAAGATTAGAATAGGGGTCAGCAAATTTTTCTATACACCCCAGATAGTATATATTTTAGTCCTGTGGCCCATCTCTGTCTATTTCTGCAATTTCTCACTTCTGCCATTACAAACTAGAATCAGCCAAAAACAGCCCCAAGCAATAAATAAATAGGTGGACATAGCTCTATTCCAATAAAATTTTATTTATAAAATAGATGCCAGTCAGATCTAACATACAGACCATAGTTTGACAACCCCACATTAGAATTTAAATGATCCAGTAAAAGAATAGCAGATACATCATCAAACAAATAGGAAAATATAGCATTTGGTTGCAACAGAGGAATTACATGTGAAAAATATGGGGGGAATATAGATAAAGGGGAAGAAAAGTAAATGGGTGAAATTGTCATAAAATTCTAATTAATATAAATGTTCAAACCTAACGGTCAACTACCTTCAATAAGCATACACCAACATCAAAACCTAAAAAAAAGGTTACAAAAGCCACTATTATCCTAACAGTCACCTCCATTTCCAAAGGTGACCCAAGTCAAAGCTAGAAGAACCAAAATGCCTGAACACCTGTGTTAGATGTTTCTTGCATGTTGCTTTGTTCCTAATGTTGTATTTTCCCACCACAGGAGGGGTTCTCCACCATCAAGTGAAATAGGAAAATCAATATGGCCTGGGAGTGAGAAACCCTAAAGTAGAGTCCTACAGTTAGAACCAGAAGAAAATGTTCTAGTCTTTGATCAAAGGTTTCCATGTAAAAAATGAAGGGGTAAATTTATTACCATATATTCTACTAGCACATATATACTGTCATTCTACACACTTAGTCTCTTTCTTCTTTCAACAATCCTATATGAGAAAAACAATACATTAAATTAAGATAAATTTCCACTTGAACTTTAAATGCATATATAATGTACCAAACAGACATATGAACTTTTTAAAAAATATTTTATTTCTTTGATAGGTAGAATTAGAGAGAGAGAGAGAGAAATGCAGAAGGTTTTTTGTCTGCTAGTGTTCACTCTCAAAATGGCCACAAAGGCCAGAGCTCAGCTGATCTGAAACCAGGAGCCAGTATTTTTTTCTGGGTTTCCCATATTGGTGCAGGTGCCTAAGCACTTGAGCCATCTTTCACTGCTTTACCAGGCTATAAGCAGAGAGCTAGATCAGAAGAGGAGCAGTTGGGGCATGAATAGCTGCCTTTATGGGATGCCAGTCCTGTAGGCAAAGACTTTGCCTACTACACCACAGCACTGGCCCCACACAGGAACTTTTAATGCTAAGATCTATCAATAGATACTTTTACCACCTTACTGAGAAAGCTTCCTCATTTCTCACATGTGACTTAACACTGCTGTCTTCTATGGTTTAGGGTGACTGTATTCAGGCCAACATTGTGCTGGATATCAGCTTTTGTCCTCAGAGAGAAAACAGACACTATCCACTGTATAACTTAAAGCCAAGCTTAATTCAACTACAAAGCCAATTATAACTGGACCACTGGGCATCAAGCGTATGCAGAATTGTAAGTCCTCTGAAAATCAGCCAGTGATAATCAGCTCTGTGTTTTGCTTTTGGATTCTGGTCAGATTCATGGTGACCATGGCCTTGGGTTCATGATCATTATCTTAAACGGAGACCTAAATAGAATCACATTAAAGCCTTTGGCCCTGCTCTGGGGAAATTTTGGATGTGCTCTCAGCAGCACAAAAGAACCAGATTCCTAATTACTCATATTTCAATGCTGGCCCAAATCTGCCATTATGGAACCTATAGATGTTCTAAAATTCAACTGACTCTATGATTTTTAAAGGGTTATTTTCTTCAGCACTATCAAAGTGAACAATATGGATGTGAGGCCAGATGTTTTGGATTCAATTTATTTCAGATTTAAAAATACCAAGGACATTGAGGAATAAAATAAGGTACCAATTTTGTTTCTTTGAGTTTTTTCAATCAACTACAGCCTTTAGAATAATGTTGAAACAAAATTTATTCTCAGCAGCTAAATATTTGTTGCTTGCTTTCCTTCTGCAATCCAGGGCACATGCCAAACAGTATTTAGATTTACAGAGTTGATACGAACCAGAAAAAGAGGGATCTTTCTTGAAATGATCTCAATTTGTTTATTGTCTTTGTAAGGTTTGGACTGAGAATTTCCTGACTATAGGCTATTTGATATGATGCATTCTGAAAAAAAAAAAAAAACAGTGGAAACTCTTCTTGCCAACACAATTTTAAACAATACCAAGATAAACTTCAATATACCCAGTAGTATGTCCAAGACCCATAAAGTATTACAAAGGAAACACCCTAGGAAATCATAAAACAAAAACAATGAATTTACTTCTATTAATATTTATTTTAAAACAGAGAACTTCAATTATTACTGTTAAAATAACACCACTGATTTTTGAAACATTTATATATATACATATATACTGTACATAAGTACATTTTAAAAGATTTATTTATTTGAAAGGCAGTTATACACACATACACACACACACACACATACACACAGAACTTTCACTCACTGGTTCACTCCCCAAATGGCCACAGGGCTAAAGTTGGGCTGGTCCAAAGTCAGGAGATTCTTATGAGTCCCACACATGGGTGTAGAAGCCCAAGAACTTGTGCCATAATCTGCAGCTTTTTCAGGCACAGTAGCATGGAGTTGGATCAGAATTGAAATAGCTGGACTCCAAAGGGCACCCATATGCAATGTTGGTATTACAGGCAATGACTTTACCCACTACAACACAACACCAGCCCCCACATACACATTTTATATTTTACCTCTAAACTGCTTTTTCAAAATTTAATTAGATGCAAATTCCATAATTTCTAATAAAATAAGATTTATATTTTAATACAAAAATGATTTACTACTTATAAATGTATCCCACATGATACAAATATTCTAGTGATTTAGTGCTTACTAATGTAAGAAGACAATTTTCCCACTTTGGGACATGGTTATAAGATTTAAAACTGATTGTCTTGTCTATTAAGTTTAATTATAATACATTTATGTCATTAACTGAAAGCTTTGAAAATCTGTCAATGCCCAAAATATTCTCTCCCCCAGGGAATCACTGAATTACACCCATAGCTTCATGATTTATTATTCCTCAACAAAGCATTGAGTTCTCCATTCTAATGATGTTTATAATTACAATATGTTAACTACAGCCAGTCTTATCATTCTAAGATCATTTCTGCTTTGTACAGAAAGCTCTTGCTTTCAAATATTGAGTCTTCTGGGGAAAAACTAAAAAAGTTTAGAGCAGAGGTTTCTCAATACAGGTTAACAGTATTAACACAAATAGGGCAGACTATATAAACAGCTTAGGATATCACGTACAGGATTTCTTCAGTGCTGAATCAGATGAATTGCTAGAATTATAAGGCTTAACCAACAACCATGGAATTAAGATAGACACCTACAACAATGTTGACTTCCAAGTATTTTAGCTGTATTATTTATATTTCATCTTCTAGGACATAAAATACTTTATATAGATTATTATATTCAACAAGGCCAAAACTGTATATGAACCTTTAATTGTTGGGTTTATATGTCTGTTCTAGAAGATGATTCAGCTAGCTACAGTTATAATATTCATCCACAAAATTAGTTTCCATGTTTGATTAACCTATAATTGTTAACTGTGTTAATAAACATATTAATACAAGTATCATTTGAATGTTGATAATATTCATCAAACAGATGGATTTGGTGGAAATACAGGAAAGATTACTTTTTAAAAGGTTAAATTATGACAGTAGTCCAGTGACACCATTTAATATACTTACATAATTTTGATGATACCATAACATTAGGGGAATTAATTGGTTATGTTGCTTACTATTGAGGAAGATGGTCTTTGCCTAGTAGAAATAATTATACTCTCTTTTGTCTTGCTGCACTAGTCCCCGACAGTGGATTTTCTAAAATTACTCAAATTGTGGACATCCTGGCTTCATGAACTTATGTAAAGGTAATATAATCATATCACATATGTCTTAGTGAAAGAAAGGAGTCTGCTACCTACAAAGAGATTTCACTTGGGGGTTTTACTACATCTACTAATCCTAAAAGTACCTTGAAGGACCAAATAACTTTTTCATCCTAATGAACCCAGATACAGAAGTATAGTTTTTTAAGAGAGAAAATGGGCTCTATCTCAAAAGAAATAGTTGCAGTGCCTAGCCAATATGTTCTATCAGGAGTAGGAGAATGTGTATGGGGTTGGGTCCTGAGGGTACAGGACAAAATGAGAAAAGGGGGATTTCTCAAAATGAGAGTACTCATTGAAAACAAAGGATGTTACTATCAAGAATTCCAAATGCTAGGATGACATCTGAAATTGAATAAAAAAAATCCATGTTAAGTGAAGTAAAAATACCTGAATTGCTGTGACAGAGAAACAATCAAAATTGCACAGTAATTATGCTACAGTTATAAAATTAATACAGAAGTATATTGAAAGTTGAAAAACTCATAAAATGACTTCTTTTTTTAAAATCTTTTATTTAATGAATATAAATTTCCAAAGTAGAGCTTATGGATTACAATGGCTTCCCCCTCCCATAACTTCCCTCCCTCCCACAACCCTCCCCCTTCCCGCTCTCTCTCCCCTTCCATTTACATCAAGATTCATTTTCAATTCTCTTTATATACAGAAAACCATTTTAGTATATATAAAGTAAAGATTTCAACAGTTTGCCCTCACATAGCAACACAAAGTGAAAAATACTATTGGAGTGCCAGTTATAGCATTAAATCACAGTGTACAGCACATTAAGGACAGAGATCTTACATGATATAAAATGACTATTTTCTACAAGAAGCCCAAAGACAATCCATTTATGAAAGTAATAAAATGTGTATTGGTGAGAAGGGCACTGTCATTGCTGAGTACTACAGAGGTGAATGTTATCTGTAGGTCACTCCTGATGGTGGGAAATGTCAAAACACTGGGAACACAGCAATTTGAATGTTAAGATTCCAAAACAATAATAATAGGGACTCAGTGGAAATACTTAACTATTGAAGTAAGCTGTGTTCACTTTGAATAAGAATGAAATAACAGCCAAGGGTACTTGATCAAGAGAGCTATGGAAATGGTTATTATAGCATGCATCCCTAGAAACAACATGGATTCTCAGATCAAAGAGGCAGTACTCAACTGATGCAATCTAAACACTTTAAGGTCAGTTAATAAGATGAGTGAGAGCACGTGTTCCATCAGTCATATTTCTGTTTTTCCTGTACTTTAGCCAGTTTTTAAACACAAATCTCACTTGATTGAAGGAGATGACAAGTTCCCAGATACGTGTAACATTACATAAGCATATATGTTGACATTCTTCCAGTCTCTAACTAAAACAATCTGTCACATTTACATGTGGTAGTTTCACAGTGAGGGGAGATAAATGCCCTAATATTTTTGACCTGTATATCCTAAGCATAAAGCAGAATCACAGTCCTCTTTTAGAGTAATTGTGCATGGGGCACTGGTAGAAAAGTGTTTTAGTCCAAGGTCCATTTTCAGAGTCTACTGGTTCCCCAAGCCCAGCAATAGCTAATTTCCCTGGCCTCAAGTTGTATAATTGGAAGGGAAATACTGAGTAATGGGAAGGATTTCAACATTGGTTTCATGGCCTATAGCGTAAGAGTAAGTCCAGGTGAAATCCTCTAGCCATTCTTCCAGCCATAACTAAGTCAAAATCTATGTGACAATCAGAAGCAATGGATATTAGATAATATTCAACTATCAATTTTGAAAGTTGGGATAATGGTACTGGATTTATGTTTTTAAAAAGTATTATCTGCTTACATGCTACCCTTAAAAACTAAATAAAGCAGGAGGCAGAGATAGTGAACCCAACATATCCAGATTTAATTCATTAGTTGAAACATTACAAAGCAAGATACTGCAGAATGATGTTAGACTATCATAAATTCCATCCATACCAAGGATCAGAAATAGTAAATGAGAGGTGGGAAAGAACAACACCAGAGATGTAAAACATGGCCTTAAGAATGAGTATCCTAAGGGCTAGTCTTCCTCTTAATGACCCAGCAGGGCTAGTGCACTACACTAATGGATTGAAGACCAAATAGCCTATGATTCAGTCCCCAATAAGGCCATGATTACCTATGCCATGAGCCAGTAAACAGGTGACTGTCATCCAGAAGGGTGCCTGTGTGGTTCCAGGCCTAGTAAGCCAGGGGCCAGCTACTGGTGACTATCTGGGTACATGGGCCACCTGGATGTCAAGGAAGGACTAGAGAAACCCATGAGATTTACCTAAAATGAGTCACCTTAGAAGCCCCCCTCATCATCACATCAGTAGAGAGCAAAAGTAGACTTTGTTGTGGATGGCCAGATTGGGTGCCAGCCTGTGGATAATGGATGAAGGTAAGTCAGGCTGAACATCACCTGGCAGTACACTGGATAGGGAGCACAGCAGGAGTCTGATGCTCTGAAGACTCCTTGGATGGCTGTGCCTGGGAACTTTAGGGGCTGTGATCATCAGAGCCAGGAGAGTGTGTTTGGCCTGCATTGGGAGTCCTCATAAAATAATAGATGAATCAGCATTTGGGAACTACACTTAAGATAGATCTTTAGAGGCCCACATCCCGTGTCTGAGTGCATAGGTTTGAAACCCTACCCTACTACCAATCCAGCTTCTTGCAAAAACATGCTCTAGGAGGCAGCAAGTGATAGCTCAACAACTTGGGTCTCTGCCACCCAGACTGAGTTCTAGGATCTTCACCTCAGGCTGGCTCAGTCCCAGCTGTTGTAAGCATTTGATGAGAGATTCAGTGGATGGAATATCTGTCAGTGCCTTTAACACGAATAACACTGATTAAAGTTTTAATAAACTGCTGAGCCAAAATGTAATAGAATGGAACTACTCTGGTCATCTTCCTGTCCCACGGGGATGGCAGTCAGATAAACTCTATGAAAAACACCTAAATGCCTGAGCAGCTCTTTTCTCAATTGTGCACCATCATTTGATGTAAGAAAATTTATGCTGCAGTGTAGTGGAATGAGACCACATGGAAACGGGGTCAACAATGGTATGGCCAAGAATCATGCCTCCCGTTGCTCAAAAAATAAATGAAAAGGGGGAAATGTAGTGGAATGAGAAGGCCATGCGAAGGTGGCCACTGGCTACTGAGCGTCAGTTAGGAATGGCTTTGAAACCCACCTGGCTTTGGAAACTGCCTGGCAACAGGCTGTGATTGGATGGATTTGAAACTGCCTGGTGACAAGCTGTGATTGGATGGCTGTGGAAACTGCCTGGCAACAGGCTGTGATTGGTTGGGGTATAGACCGCCCCTTGACCAGATTGGCTGGTCTTGGCTATATAAGCTGTTGTACCAACTGTAATAAATGAGTCTGCTGGCTGCTCGCCTCAAGCCTGCTCTCACCTGACTCCCGGGGTCTGTGTGTTGACTCTGTGCCTCTCACGCTGCTCTTCTCAGAAACGAACCCACTGCAACATTGTTGAGAAATCAACGGCAACATCTGGCACGCCAACGTGACTGAGAAAGAGACAGTGTGTTGGACTCGGCGAGGTCCCCCCTGGATTTCGGCAAGTAGGCCCCTCGGTGTTTTGTGTGCTGTTCAGTTCTGTGAGGGTGAGCACAGAACCCCCTCCTACGCCCCTTTCCTTGTCCTTGTCCTCGGTCTAAGTGACCCCAGGTTAGCACACACCGCCCTGAAGCGTACCTCGCTTCTCGGCTCCTCCTTTTACTTTCGTTTCGCCCGGCGAATTCACATAAGGGACTGATCATCCCAGAATTCGGAACTAACTCATCTTCCCTCACTCGAGAAAGGTGACGCTCCAGAGACACCGTGTGGGCATATGACCTTGACCTAACGAATCAAGGAAGTCCCCCACTAAGCACAGGGCATACGTACGATCTGATACACCACTATCTGTTTGTCTAGCGTAGGGAAACCTCCTACAAAATGCCATCCACAGCTGAGGTGCTAGGAATTTTCTTTGTTACGGTTCAGTGCTGTACGTGTCTTTCGTTTGGCTAGAGTTGGCGTACCATGCCGCTCTTAAGCGCTCAGACATGGGAAAGATACCCCCCTCTCAGAATCCTGTGCAGATTATCAAAGATCATGAATCTGTGAGTGATAGGAGCCTGACACTCCAGGTCCCTGTCTCACAGACAATGGTTGATGACATAGGGAGAGAGAGCTCTGACAGTGAAAAAAACAACATAGCAAAAAATGTAGCAATGCCTAGTCAGCTACCCCCCACATACCCGTGGGATGAACTAAGAGGACCTCTACACAATAACTCATGCAATGTCATCCCACCCACACCCAGTGAGGATCCCCACATTTGTGGCAGTCCTCACTCTCAGCGCAGCTGCTAGATCCAAGCTCTCAGCGCAGCTGCTAGATCCCATGCCATCAGCATGTTTGCTGTTAATGTCGAAGTGTACGCAAAATTCAGGCCCTGGATTCCAACGCCTGTAAAAAGGCTTCTATTAACCAAGGGTCGAGGATATGCTTGTGTCTTTCCAGAGAATGCGGAACAGCCCATTTGGGTACCAGCCAGAAACATCAAGCCTGCAACTGACAGCCAACCAGAACCAGCTGAACAAGACCAAGACTCCGCCTTGTTGGCAGACGCACCTGCCCTATCATCCTACCCTGAGAAACTGCCCAAAGCCATATCTGTCACTGTTGTGTACCCCACTAGCTCTGGTCAGCCACTCAAATGGCCCACAGCCTGTGTGTGGCCATGCCATTCCTGATAACCGTTATTCCTACCCCTAACTGAGCAAGCAATCCTGTGGTCTCTCGATTTGAACGCTGGTTAGTCAATGACGGGTAAGATCCCCTGGGGGACAACCTAAGACAGGCACAGCTGCGTACGGAGACCACATGGAAACAGGGTCAACAATGGTATGGCTAAGAATCATGCCTCCCGTTGCTCAAAAAATAAATGAAAAGGGGGAAATGTAGTGGAATGAGAAGGCCATGCGAAGGTGGCCACTGGCTAGTGAGTGTCAGGAATGGCTTTGAAACCCACCTGGCTTTGGAAACTGCCTGGCAACAGGCTGTGATTGGATGGCTGTGGAAACTGCCTGGCAACAGGCTGTGATTGGTTGGGGTATAGACCGCCCTTTGACCAGATTGGCTGGTCTTGGCTATATAAGCTGTTGTACCAACTGTAATAAACGAGTTTGCAGGCTGCTCGCCTCAAGCCTGCTCTCACCCAACTCCCGGGGTCTGTGTGTTGACTCCGTGCCTCTTGCCCCCACCATGCTGCTCTTCTCAGAAATGAACCCACTGCAAAATTGTGGAGAAATCAACTGCAACACTGCAGTATGCAATTTGTCAGTCTCCAAACAAGCATTCTGCACCTAGGACACCATCAACTGCATTTTCAAGATGATCTTGGCATCTTTTCAGTGATGGCTATCAGCTCTCCAGTCCCTGTCTGTTGAGTTACAGATCACTTCCTGTCAGGAACATATGTGCACCAGGTGTGTCTTTCTTACTAAGTCTTTGTCTTGGGTCTTTGAACAGGCTTTGTATTTCCATCTCTATCAAAGGTCATACCTTGGTATGGAGTTCCTTGGTATGGAGAGCAATCTTCCTTTTCCTAACTGGTAGTAGATGTGGCCATTGCTTATGTGCTAGGCTGCAACAGTAAGAACCTGAAGTCCAAGCAGCAGTCACCTGGTGCTCTCAGAATCACTATTCCACAGCTCCCAAAACTCTTGTGTATGCAGTTTAGAAGGCCTGAGTCTCAAATAATACCATAGGATCAGTCATGCTTAGATTGCTGCTAGAAGCACACAATATACATCATAGGGTGTAAGATATCCCTTAAGAAGCTGTAGTGTCTAACTGGGAATGTATAAAGACCTTTCATGTAGAGGATATTAAAGACTCCCGAGGAAAATTGTCACAATAATAAAATTCAACAAAGTTTCAGAATGCAAAATAAGCATAATAAAAATAGCTGCATGTTTATACACTAAAAGTGAACAATCCCAAAAGTAAATAACAAGAACTATTAAACTTTCAATAGCATCAAAAAGAATAAAATAATTAGGAATAAAGTTAACCAAATAAATAAAATATCTAAACACTGAAAAGTATAAAGGATTACTGATAGGAATTAAAGATGGCCCAAGTAAATGGAAATATATCCTGTGTTTGTGTATTATAAAATATATGTAAGAAATCAGTATCAGGGCTGGCTTTGTGTTATAGTGGGTAAAGCTGCTGCCTTCGATGCTGGCATCTCTTATGGGAGCTGGTTCAAGAACTGGCTGTTCCACTTCTGATCTAGCTCCCTGCTAAAGCACCTGGGAAAATCAGTGTAGCATGGTCTAAGTTCTTGGGCTCATGCCACCCACATGGGATACCCAGAAGAAGCTGCTGGCTTTGGCCTGTTTCAACCCCAGCTCTTGCAGCTATTTGGGAGTGAACTAGTGGATGGAAGCTCCCTCTCACTATATGTAACTATGTCTTTCAAAAATTTTTTAAAAAGAGAAAAACTTTCATTAAAAAATGAAATCAATGTGATCTGAAGTGATCTATAAATTCAAAATATTCTTTACAACATTCCAATACTTACTTTTAGCAGAAATTAAAAAAAAATAAATACAGAAAATTCACATGGAATGTCAACAATTCAAATATACAAAGTATTATGGAAATATGATAAATATCAGAGGTTTCACATTCCCTTAATTCAAAAGCAAAAGTCATCAAAACAATGCATTATTACCACAAAAACAGATAGACCAAAGGAGCAGACTAGAGAGGTTAAGTGTGGGCATTCAGCCCATCATTTAAGATGCTGGCTAAGATGCCTTCACTCCATATTACAGTACAATGTTTAGCTCAGAATCTTGACTCCAGTTTCTTGTCAATTTGGTCTCTGGGAGGCAGTGGTAATGGCACAACTGGCTCCCTGCCACCCAAATAAGAGGCCATGATTGTGTTTCTGACTTCTGGCTCTGGTCTCAGTTCTAGCCCAGACCTAGTTACTGCAGACATTTGGGGAGTGAGCCAGAAGGTAAGTACTCTATCTCTCTGTAGTTCTCAAATATAAACAAAGAAAATGTTACAGATAAATAATTAATGTAATAAATTATGCTAATAAAAGGAAATAACCACATTGATAGAGGAAACATTTTGACTAATGCAGTTTATGATTAAAACACTAAACAAATTAGGAATTGAAGACAACTTCAAGAAGGGCACCTATGGAAAATCTACAGTAAACTCCTATAAGATGAAAACAAACCACAGATATTATTAGAAGTTCTACTCTTCGAAGTTCTACTCAACAGTGTATTAGAGGATTCTACTAAAGACTTCATAATAAAAAAATTAAACTCTACAAATTAGAAACAAAAGAGTAAACTTGGCTTGTAATGCCTAACACATAATCTTGTATGTAAAATATATCCTAAGCAACTCACTATAGACGCACTCAAAGTAAAATTCAGTAATGTTGCAAAATATAAAAGATTCAAATATCAATCATATTTCTGTTTTGTAGTAATGAACATTCTGAAAATATAATCAATGAGAACATTCACTGTAGCATCACAGAATGAAAATAGCATAAGGAATTAAAATAAGACCATGGATTTTATACTAAAATTACAAGATATAACTAAACAGCATAATAAAATGAAGCAGTGATTTCAGTAAGACATTTTAATATTACAAAAGAGGTATGCTTAAAGTTAGTCATTGTAAAAATGCAAATCAAACCTCTGGACAATCCAACTTCACTTTCAGTAAAATGACCGATTCAGCCATAGATAAACAAACTTCCAATAAAACTGTAAGACCACTAGGAAAAATAATTTGGCAATTTCTCAGCATGTTTTACATGGGATTATTTATTGCCTCAGCAGTTTCCTTCCAAGATACATCACTAAAAGATACAAAGCCCACATGCACCCAAATACTCACTTCAGCAATATTCATAAAACTCAAAAGTGAAAGCAACCCAAATACTGATGTGGAAAAACAACAAAATGTAGTATATCTTTTATAATGCTATACTATTTAGAAATCAAAAATAATTAAGAAATGACAGAATACAAAAGTAATGAAACTCAAAAAAGGGAAAAAAGGAGATAAAAGAAATCAAAAGCAAAATCACACATACTGTAACACTATCTGATTCCAATTATGGGACAGTCCAGAAAAGGTCGCTCTCTGGAGACAGAATTTGGATTAAAACCTGTCTGGAACTGATAGTCCATAAAGAGGTACTGTAAATAATGTGACACATTTGTGGGATTAATGAAAATGGGCTTATTTTATACTGTGCTTATGACTATATAACTCACAAAGTAGGACAAAACATGGAACACACACTGAAAACATGGGACAGTTAGGACTGCACAGACAGGCTCATGAGTTTGGCTTCACAGAAAAAACTAAAAAACAATAAATATGAGGGGGCTTCAAGTATTTTGTGGAACATGAAATTAAAATACGTTCATTTTATTTCAAAAATATTTGAAACCATGAATATGAGGGGACTTAAAATTAATGGACAAGATTTTTTATTAAACTTTTATTTAATGAATACAAATTTCCAAAGTACAGCTTATGGGTTACAATGGCTTCCCCCTCCCCAAATTCCCCTCCCTCCCACAAACCTCCCCTTTCCCGGTCCCTTTCCTCTTCCAATCACATCAAGATTCATTTTGAATTCTCTTTATATACAGAAGATCAGTTTAGTATATATTAGGTAAAGATTTCAACAGTTTGCCCCCATGTAGCAACACAAAGTAAAAAAAAAAAAAAAGTACTGTTGGAGTACTAGTTATAGCATTAAATAAGAGTGTACAGCACATTAAAGGCAGAGATCCTACATAATATTTTTTTAAAAAATTATGCCATTTCCAATTTAACACCAGGTTTTTTTTTTCATTTCCATATATCTTTATATACAGAAGATCGATTCAGTATATAATTAGTAAAGATCTCATCAGTTTGTACCCACGCAGAAACACAAAGTGTAAAAATACTGTTTCAGTACTAGTTATAGCATCACTGCACATTAGACAACACATTACGGACAGATCCCACATGGGACGTAAGTTGCTGACTTAACAATTTGACAATATTTTGTATGAAAGAACTCTACATGTGTTTCAAGAAGTTGCTGCATCAAAATTAACCCAACATTTAATTCCATATTTCTTGTTTGATATTGCCCTAATTAATTTCATGTACACTTTAAGAAATAATTTATTTTTTCTCATATGAAACACCTTAAAATATTAATCATTAATTTAAGGTAAAATGCTGCCTCCTGATTGCTCCACTTAACATGACAAAATATCAATCCATGTGTTCTAGATTACATTTGTATTAATAAACTACTTCCAAAGATCACATTAAGTGTGATACTAATGTAAATATTTCAACAACTTGTAACATTATACACCAAGTAAAATGTTGGTTTAATTTTTTATTAATAATTGTACATATCTATGGAATACAGCATGAGATTTTAATCCATGTGTACTGATCAAATCAGGGTAAACAATACATTCCCTTCTCTAACATTACTCTTCACAATTCTATTTGTTCATAAAATATAAGTTTATGGACTATAGTTACTCCAACATGCTATGTAATACTAGGAACTTACTCCTATAATTTAACTCTGATTTGGTACCAATTATTCCATGTGGTTTTTACAAATTCATTAATTAGTGTGGAAGAAAAAGAGACATGGACAGAGATAGAGAGGAAGAGAGAACACCCTCATCCATTTGTTCACTTCACAAACGCCCAATACAGCTATGGCTGTGCCAGACCAAGCTGAAGCCAGGAACCCAACCCAGGTCTCTCAGGTGGGTGGCAAGGATTCACTACCTCAACTATCATTGCCCCCCATCTAGGAACACACATGAGCAGGAAGCTGGAAGTGAAAGATATGACTTTAGTCCAGACACTCCAATATGGAATATGTGCATCCTAAACAAGGTTGTAACACAATGTCCATCCCTCCAGGAAAGTTTTGAAGTACCTCCACATCTCTGACTTGCAGAGAGGGGACACTGCCTCATGAGCCCAACCCCATTACTGCACGGTCTGTTTCTCCCCAACATCACAAACTGTTCTCATGTACCTCTCCCTGAATGCTCCCCTTCTGAGGTCTCCCAATACAGACAGGGCAGAGCAGCAGACACAGCAGGACAGGCCTGGGAGATGAGACAGCAAGTGAGGGCAAAACTGGACTCTGCCAGTTTCTACCTTATCACTGCCCAGCTCCAGGCACAGCATCAGAGGTGCTGGATCAGGTGACAAATGTTTCACCAAGTGTACTCACTGGACATTTTGGGGGCCAGCATTGGAGGCAGGGGCAAATTGGCCATCCACATGCTTAAACATCCACATGTTTAAAGTTAAGAGAAAATGTATCTTAGAATCTTAGATAAATCTTAGCAAAAAATAAGGTTGGGAATAGAAGGGGGAAGAGGAAGAAGGGTGGGGGTGCAGGTGAGAGGGAGGGCTGGATTGAAAGGATCACTATGTTCCTAAATTTGTATTTATAAAATGCATTAAGCTTGTATATCTTAAATAAAAGGTTTATAGATTTAAAACAAAGCTGAAGATGTTACCAGCACTGTGGCATAGCAGATAAACATAAAAACCGGCCCCCTACAGTACTGGCATTCCACATGGGCACTGGTTTGAGTCCTGGCTGCTCCACTTCTGAACCAGTTCTCTACTATGGTCTGGGAAATCAGTAGAAGATAGCCCAAGTGCTTGGGAGACCCAAAAGAAACTCCTGACTTCTGGGTACAGATCAGCCAAGCTCTGGCCACAGCAGCCATCTGGGGAGTGAACCAGAGGATGGAAGACATCTCTTGCTGTCTCTATGCTTTTGTCTCTCTGTAACTCTCCTTTCAAATAAACAAAAATTTTAAAAAACTGAAGAAAGGTTCTGCATACTAACAGAAAAATTTTAAAGAGAAATAAATGGAAGAAAATGTTGGCAGATGATAGTAAGAGTAATGTAATAATATAAAGAACATACATATCACAAAAGCAAATACTGTAATAAAAATAGGCAAAGTATTTGATCAGATTTTCCAATCAACAAATGCAAGCAATCATATGAAAAATGGCTCAGCAATGCTAATAAAGACCATAATGCCTACTACCTCACATAGGCTACAAAGATATTATCAAAAAGTAAAATAAAATAAAAAATGTCAAATGCTGAATCAGATGTGGAAAAAAGGAAATTCTGACATTTTTCACAATTTGGATCCAAATGTACCGATGTGGACATTACACTATTTGAAATATCACAGAGAATGGTAAATACCACATACTCTCATGTATATGTGGAATATAATAAAGTCAAATTAAAGACAGAACAGAATGGTGGTTACCAGGGGCCTGCGAGTGGAGGAAATGGAAAGATGTTACTTGAACAATACACATTTACAATTATGGGATAAGTTAACTCCTTGAAAAATAACATACAACACAATAATGAGATGAATAGAGCATTAGATACAACATATTAATATCTTAAGTACTCTTTTAAGAACTATGTAAGTTGATGGATACATAAGTTGGATTGTCCTAATAATTTCATGATATATATGCACAAGGGGACTCCAAAAGTTTTGTGAACATGGGTTTAAAAATAATCTTAATTTTCCATATATTTTTGAAATTCCAGTAATGTATCAAAATATCAGGTTGCTCGCCTTCAGTAAAAACAAATTTTGTCAATTGTACTCAAATAATCTTGAAAAATTACCCTGTTAAAATACAAATTAAAAATAACTTAGGAATCTAAGTTTTACTTTATCTTTGAGATTAGAAAGGTTATCATGGAACAGGAATCTTTTTAAAACATTTATAAATGTAACCGAAATTTCTATTTTGAAAGTTCAAACACAGATGACAGCCTGTTAGGTGAATGTGTATGTGATAAAATGACATTCAAGTATCACAGTGTCCTCCTGCCCCACTAAAACTGAGCCAAAAGCCTGGAGTCACACAGCTTTGATTTTAGCTTGCCTAGTCTATAACACTGATATCAGACTCCCAGAGAGAGCTATGCTGAGAGGTCAGTTTGCGAATTGAGACCCTGCCTCTGACATAATCAGAATAAGGTCAGCCCAGGGATGAAAAGGGGAACCCAGGACCCCATAGAGGACAGCCGCTTGCCTGCACGCACCCTCCCACCCCCAGCACGGGTTCTCCCAAACGACCACTCATCCCCACTGCACAATCAGGGAAGATGGGCGACTGCTGCCACACAGTTGCCCAGAGATGGCTCCTGGGCTGACAAGTCTCTGTGAGGAAGGGACAGTTAGCCCAGAGTCCCAGGTGCCAGTACAGCCCTACACCGTGGACCAGTGGGGGTGAAGGAAGTGAGGTGCTAGCAGTGACATGAGGCCCAGGGACAAGCCCTGGGAGCCCTGGGAGTCCTGCCTGGCAGAACATCAACTTCTGCCAACCCTGCTTCCCCTCCCTTCACTCCCTATCCCGCACACTCACGTCTGCCAGGCGTCTTGCGTGAAGGAAGATCAGAAAACAGAATGGATGTTCCTTACCATCAGAGGTCCCCATCCATGAAAACTCCTCCCTGGACCTTGCTCCACCGAAAAACCGGAAGACTATTGTGGCATCAAGATCTCCAGTGATTATGTGTGGTTTACGCAAGCGCCCCTGATTGGACAGTTTGGGTAGCCAAGGACATGCACTAGGTCATAAAGAATGGAGCCAATCAGCTGCCTCCACAGCACAGACATGCATCTTCAGGGATCACAGGGGAGAAAAGTAGGGGCCGGTCCTGGGTTAGTTCTGACATTGAGTCCTCACATCATCTGCCAACAAAGGAGGGGTTTTCACCTCCTTGTCTTGCCACCTGCTGGGCCCTCCTGCCTCCCTGGTCCCTGTCCCTGACAGGATCCTGCCTGGGGGTCGCAGCAGCCGACTTCATTCAGGTCAGTTAAAATTTAGGGGCTGCTTATAGACATCTCAACCTTTGTTTTTCATGATATATATGGGGCACATTTTTTTTTTTTTTTGGAGTAGTGCCTTTTTTTTTTTACTTTGATTTTAAGAATATTTAAAGATATTGAATACTTTCATCATTTTTTCCCATTTATCTTGCATACTTTTTTCTAGTCTGCCTATTGCCCTTTAATATTATTTTCTATTCCTTGCTGTACTTAGTAATCCAGTGGATTTTATATATTTTATATATTATTTATATATTAATAATTCCAGTAATTTCATTTATCCCTTGTATGTTTTTAGACCTCATAGTTCATCTCTGTATATAAGCAACATCCAATACAGTCACATTTTGTTACTTAGAAGTTGACCTTTGGACCTATAGCTTCTTTTTACTGTTTTATTTCCCTTACTACTCCTGCACTAGGAAGTTGAAGAGAGATAGTACAGGTATCATGGTCTGGGTTTATGCCCAGGAGGGGAAAATATCCAGTGATCCTGTATTAGTTGCACTGTTTTTGTAAGTTCCTTTCAATCTTGATCAGATTAATGAAGTCACTGGCTTTCGTTATTTCAATGTTCTGCTAGCAGTTTTTAATTTTTTTACTAGATGCTGGACCTTATTAAATGCTTTACAACATGTAACCTACATGATGATGTGGTTTTTCTTCCTGTAATTTTTACCTACCTGGATGACTTGTCTGAGAACTTTAATGACTGTTTCATTTTTTGATTATATCTTGCTTGCTATTGATGTTTTCTTATGTGGTTTAATTTATTACATTATTACTTTGCTTTGGATATCTCTAGCTCAGTTTATGAAAAGGATGCTTTTGAAAACCTTTTTTTTTTTTATTTCATGTCTGGTCCACTTGCTTCATCATCAAAGTAATATTGATTTTCCAAAGGAAATTTAAAAATGTTCTCTGCTTATTTTTACTTTTGGTAGGTCTGGGAAATGTAGATCTGTTTTTTTTCTTCCTTAAAACTTTGGAGTATCCTGCAAGTCTGGACCTGAAATTTTTACTGTGTGACTTTTTTCTTGATTGGTTGTTAGGAATTTTCAAAATGTGATTCAACTTACTGGATTTATATAGGAGTTTTCCTGTTTTATGTTATACTTGTGTTTTGGAAATTCAATTTTCCAAATATGGTGGATTTTTAAAAAAAGTTTTATTTTATTTATTTGAAAGAAGGAGTTATAGAGAGAGAGAGAGAGAGAGAGAGAGAGAGAGAGAGAGAGGTCTTCCATCTGCTGGTTAACTTCCCTGATGGCCACAATTGCTGGAGCTGCGCCAATCCAAAGCCAGGAGCCAGGAGCTTCTTCCAGGGTGCAGAGGCCCAAGGACTTGGGCCATCTTCTACTGCTTTCCCAGGCCATTGAAGAGAGCTGGATCAGAAGAGGAATAGCTGGGACTCAAACCGGCACCCATATAGGATGACAGCACGTCAGGCCAGGGTTTATAACCTGCTGTGCCACAGAGCTGGCCCCAATATTGTGGATTTTGATCTCTGTAGTCTGTTTTACTTCTAAGAATTTCACACATTAACCCTAGTATCTTGGTAAAGGCTATAACCCTACAAAAGGATGATTCTGTATTAATTACTGAAATTGGTTATTTGTGTTACTTTTTCCTCTGTTTCCCTAATTGTCTTTATTAGTGGTTTATTAACTTTATTAACATTTCTCTTTAAAAATCATTGGATCCTGATATTTCGAGAGCGGCAAGATGGCGGAATAGGCAGGGAGCACACTATTAGTCCGGGAGAGACAAGTTAATGTAAGTGGAGATACTGCAGGTCAAGGAAGAGTAGGGGATGAAACATCATAGGAAACTCTTCCGGAACTAGTGATTCACAGTGTACCTGTGTGGAGAGCGTGGGAGCCCAAGTTCAGGACACCAGTGGGGACTCAACACACCAGCGCTAGAACGCTAGGTGAGCCGAGCCACAATAGCCCGAGACACCAGCGGGCAAGCGGAAAGAGGAGGCTAGAGGGAACGAGGCTTGAAACTTCATGGGGAAGGGTTCACCGGGCTAACTAGAAGAGAGAGAGGAAAAAAATTTTAAAAAGTGACCAATACGGACACAGGTTTCTATCTCTCCGCTCACCTCTCAAAGGCGAGCAAGACAGAGCAGGAGCCATTTTGGACATACGTCATAAGCAGGGCGACCTCAGGTCTGCACCAGCCCTGAGCCTAGCAGAAAAACCTGACTCTAGGGGGAGGGGTGAAATAACAAGAGCTTAGCATCTAACTTGGCAACCCAGTGGGAGATTGCAGGAGAATTGGAGCCCACACTGAGGGCAGCAGAGATTCCCTGTGTGGTCCTTGGGAAAGAGCTTCCGATCTCTGGCTCCTGTGGGTATATCATTTGCCTGCTAATTACCTCCAATTACGTTCAGCTGTGCGGAATTACTTCCCTTTTGAATCAAAAAGAGAGAGATTTACCACACCTAACCTGGGAGTGTCATCTTTGACACACCCTCAACCCTGAGGAACCAAACAGACTTCTCAGGCCACACTCTTCTCAACCCTCTAAAGCTCCACTGAAAGCAGATGGTCCACTTAATATAGAGCCATAGTGTAACAAGAAAAAACACCACAGTGAAGAAAGCAAATATCTCCAACATGCCAAACAACAAACACAAAAACCGAGGTAACAAGAACAAGGAAGACACTATGACACCCCCAAATGAAAAAGACACCCCAATTCAAGATTATGAAGATGAAGAGATAGAGGAAATGCAAGAAGCAGATCTCAAAAAATTGATAAGAACATTAAGAAATTCTCAAATACAAATTATTGAACTACAGAAATCTTTAATGGACAAGATAGAAAATCTCTCTCGAGAAAATGAAATATTAAGGAGGAATCAACTAGTGGAACAAGAAACTGTGATAGTGACGAAAAATCATAATGAAATGAAGAATTCAATAGATCAAATGACAAACACATTAGAGAGCCTTAAAAACAGAAGGGGTGAAGCAGAAGAGAGAATATCAGACTTAGAAGACAGAGAACAGGAAAGGAAACAATCAAATCAAAGAAAAGAAGAAGAAATCAGAAATAAAAAAATAATGTCAGGAATCTACAGGATACTCTTAAAAAACCCAACATTCGGATTCTGGGAGTACCTGAAGGCATGGAGAGAGAGAAAGGATTAGAAGGCCTTTTTAGTGAGATACTAGCAGAAAATTTCCCAGGTTTGGAGAAAGACAGAGACATCCTAATACAGGAAGCTCATAGAACCTCTAATAAACATGACCAAAAGAGATCCTCACCACGACATGTCGTAATCAAACTCACCACAGTGAAACACAAAGAAAAGATCCTAAAATGTGCAAGAGAGAAATGTTAGATTACTTTCAGAGGATCTCGAATTAGACTCACAGCTGACTTCTCATCAGAAACCCTACAAGCTAGGAGAGAATGGCGAGACATAGCCCAGGTGCTAAGAGAGAAAAACTGCCAACCCAGAATACTATATCCTGCAAAGCTCTCATTTATGAAAGAAGGTGAAATAAAGACCTTTCAGAGCAAACAGAAATTGAAAGAATTTGTCGCCACTCGTCCAGCCCTGCAAAAGATGCTTAAAGATGTATTACATACAGAAACACAGAAACGCGGTCACCAATATGAAAGAAGGTAAAGGTAGGAAACCTAACACCAAAAGATCACAGGAATCACAAACCGTATATTAGAAAGTACCTTTGGCTAATGGCAGGACAAAGTTACTCCCTCTCAATAGTCACATTGTATGTTAATGGCTTGAACTGTCCACTTAAAAGACACCGATTGGCTGATTGGGTTAAGGAACAAAACCCATCCTTTTGCTGCTTACAAGAAACCCATCTATCCAACAATGATCCATACAAGCTGAGAGTGAAAGGCTGGAAAAAGATATACCATGCCAACAGAAATGAAAAGAGAGCGGGCGTAGCCATCTTAATATCGGACAACATAAACTTTACCACAAAAACTGTTAGGAGAGACAAAGAGGGGCACTATATAATGATTAAGGGAACCATTCAACAGGAAGATGTAATGATTATCAATATATATGCACCTAATTACAGGACACCAGCTTATTTAAAAGACTTGTTAAGGGACTTAAAGGGAGACTTAGACCCCAATACAATAGTACTGGGGGACTTCAATACTCCACTCTCAGAGATAGACAGATCAACAGGACAGAAGATAAACAAGGAGACAGTAGATTTAAATGACACTATAGCCCAAATGGATCTAACAGATATCTACAGAACATTTCATCCTACATCTAAGGACTTTATATTCTTCTCTGCAGTACATGGAACCCTCTCTAGGATTGACCACATACTAGGCCATAAAGCAAGTCTCAGCAAATTCAAAAGAATTAGAATCATACCATGCAGCTTCTCAGACCACAAAGGAATGAAATTGGAAATTGGCAACTCAGGAATCCATAGAGCATATGCAAACACATGAAGATTGAACAACATGCTCCTGAATGAACAATGGGTCATAGAAGAAATTAAAAGAGAAATCAAAAATTTTCTGGAAGTAAATGAGGATAACAGCACAATATACCAAGACCTATGGGATACAACAAAAGCAGTGTTAAGAGGAAAGTTTATATCAATAGGTGCCTACATCAAGAAATTGGAAAGGCACCAAATAGATGAGCTTTCAAGTCATCTCAAAGATCTAGAAAATCTGCAGCAAACCAAACCCAAACCCAGTAGGAGAAGAGAAATAATTAAAATCAGAGAAGAAATCAACAGGATTGAATCCAAAAAAACATTACAAAAAATCAGCCAAACAAGGAGCTGTTTTTTATTTAAAATAAACAAAATTGACACCCCATTGGCCCCACTAACTAAAAAAATAAGAGAAAAGACCCAAATCAATAGGATCAGAGATGAGAAAGGAAACATAACAACAGACGCCGCAGAAATAAAAAGAATCATCAGAAATTTCTACAAGGACTTGTATGCCAGCAAACAGGGAAATCTATCAGAAATGGACAGATTCTTGGATACATACAACCTCCCTAAATTGAGCCAGGAAGACATAGAAAACCTAAACAGACCAATAACTGACACAGAAATTGAAACAGTAATAAAGGCCCTCCCAACAAAGAAAAGCCCAGGACCAGATGGATTCACTGCTGAGTTCTACCAGACATTTAGAGAACAACTAACTCCAATTCTTCTCAAACTATTCAGAGCAATCGAAAAAGAGGGAATCCTCCCAAATTCTTTCTATGAAGCCACCATCACCTTAATTCCTAAGCCAGAAAGAGATGCAACATTGAAAGAGAATTACAGACCAATATCCCTGATGAACATAGATGCAAAAATACTCAATAAATTCTGGCCAATAGAATGCAACAACACATCAGAAAGATCATCCACCCAGACAAAGTGGGATTCATCCCCGGTATGCAGGGATGGTTCAACATTCGCAAAACAATCAACATAATACACTACATTAACAGACTGCAGAAGAAAAACCATATGATTCTCTCAATAGACGCAGAGAAAGCATTTGATAAAATACAACACCCTTTCATGATGAAAACTCTAAGCAAGCTGGGTATGGAAGGAACATTCCTCAATACAATCAAAGCAATATATGCAAAACCCATGGCCAACATCCTATCGAATGGGGAAAAGTTGGAAGCATTTCCACTGAAATCTGGTACCAGACAGGGATGCCCACCCTCACCACTGCTATTCAATATAGTTCTGGAAGTTTTGGCCAGAGCTATTAGGCAAGAAAAAGAAATTAAAGGGATACAAATCAGGAAGGAAGAACTCAAACTATCCCTCTTTGCAGATGATATGATTCTTTATTTAGGGGACCCAAAGAACTCTACTAAGAGACTACTGGAACTCATCTAAGAGTTTGGCAAAGTAGCAGGATATAAAATCAATGCACAAAAATCAACAGCCTTTGTATACACAGGCAATGCCATGGCTGAGGAAGAACTTCTAAAACCAATCCCATTCACAATAGCTACAAAAACAATCAAATACCTTGGAATAAACTTAACCAAAGACATTAAAGATCTCTACAATGAAAACTACAAAACCTTACAGAAAGAAATAGAAGAGGATACCAAAAAATGGAGAAATCTTCCATGCTCATGGATTGGAAGAATCAATATCATCAAAATGTCTATTCTCCCAAAAGCAATTTATACATTCAATGCAATACCCATCAAGGTCCCGAAGACCTTCTTCTCAGATCTGGAAAAAATGATGCTGAAATTCATATGGAGACACAGAAGACCTCAAATAGCCAAAGCAATCTTGTACAACAAAAACAAAGGCAGAGGCATCACAATACCAGATTTCAGGACATACTACAGGGCAGTTGTTCTCAAAACAGCATGGTACTGGTACAGAAACAGATGGATAGACCAATGGAACAGAATAGAAACACCAGAAATCAATCCAAACATCTACAGCCAACTTATATTTGACCAAAGATCCAAATCTAATCCCTGGAATAAGCACAGTCTATTCAATAAATGGTGCTGGGAAAATTGGATTTCCATGTGCAGAAGCTTGAAGCAAGACCCCTACCTATCACCTTACACAAAAATCCACTCAACGTGGATTAAAGACTTAAATCTATGACCAGAAACCATCAAATTATTAGAGAGCATTGGAGAAACCCTGCAAGATATAGGCATAGGCAAAGACTTCCTGGAAAATAATCCAACAGCACAGGCAGTCAAAACCAAAATTAACATTTGGGATTGCATCAAATTGAGAAGTTTCTGTACTTCAAAAGAAACAGTCAGGAAAGTGAATAGGCAACCAACAGAATGGGAAAAAATATTTGCAAACTATACTACAGATAAAGGATTGATAACCAGAATCTACAAAGAAATCAAGAAACTCCACAACAACAAAACAAACAACCCACTTAAGAGATGGGCCAAGGACCTCAATAGACATTTTTCGAAAGAGGAAATCCAAATGGCCAACAGACACATGAAAAAATGTTCAAGATCACTAGCAATCAGAGAAATGCAAATCAAAACCACAATGATGTTCCATCTCACCCCGGTGAGAATGGCTCACATTCAGAAATCTACCAACAACAGATGCTGGAGAGGATGTGGGAAAAAGGGACACTAACCCACTGTTGGAGGGAATGCAAACTGGTTAAGCCTCTATGGAAGTCAGTCTGGAGATTCCTCAGAAACTTGAACATAACCCTACCATACAACCCAGCCATCCCACTCCTTGGAATTAACCCAAAGGAAATTAATTTGGCAAATAAAAAAGCCATCTGCACATTAATGTTTATTGCAGCTCAATTCACAATAGCTAAGACCTGGAATCAACCCAAATGCCCATCAACAGTAGACTGGATAAAGAAATTATGGGACATGTACTCCATAGAATACTATACAGCAGTAAGAAACAACGAAACCCAGTCATTTGCAACAAGATGGAGCAATCTGGAAAACATCATGCTGAGTGAATTAAGCCAGTCCCAAAGAGAAAAATGTCATTTGTTTTCCCTGATCGGTGACAACTGAGTGCCAAAGGGGAAACCTGTTAAGTGAAATGGACACTATAAGAAACTATGAACTGATCAGCTCCTGTCCTGACTTTAGATGTACAATGTAATACTTTATCCTTTTTAGTATTTGTTGTTGTTGTTGTTGTTGTTCTAGTACTAGTGGTTGAACTCAGTAATTAACACACAATTATTCTTAGGTGTTTAAATTTTAACTGAAAAGTGATCCCTGTTAAATCTAAGAGTGGAAATAGAGAGGGAGGAGATGAACAATTTGGAACATGCTCAATTGGACTGGCCGCAAATGGTGGAGTTAGAAATGTGCCAGGTGATTCCAACACAATCCCATCAAGATGGCATGTACCAATGCCATCGCACTAGTCCAAGTGATCAATTTCAGCTCACAATTGATAGCTCTGACAGGTATAAGAGTCAAAGAGATCACACAAACAAGACAAGTATCTGCTAATACTAACTGATAGAATCAAAAAGGGAGAGAAAGATCCAACATGGGAAGTGGGATACACAGCAGACTCATAGAATGGCAGATGTCCTAAATAGCACTCTGGCCTCAGAATCAGCCCTCAATGCATTCGGATCTGGCGGAAGAGCCCATGAGAGAATAGCAGGCATGGAAAGCCAAGATATCATGGGGAAAAAAAAAAGACCTAAATGAATGATCTCTGTGAGTGAGATCCCAGAGAAAGAACAGGGCCATCAAAGACGGAGGTACCCTTCTCCGAAGGGAGGAGAGAACTTCCACTTTGACTATGACCCTATTGGAATAAGATCAAAGTCAGCGAACTTTAAAGGCTTCCATAGCCCTGGCAACTCATGACTAGAGCCTAGGGAGATTACTGACGCCATGAACAGGAGTGTCAAATTGTTAAGTAAGCAACAGGAGTCACTGTGTACTTACACCCCATGTGGGATCTGTCCCTAATGTGTCATCTAAAGCGAAGTGATGCTATAACTAGTACTGAAACAGTATTTTTACACTTTGCGTTTCTGTGTGGGCACAAACTGATGAGGTCTTTACTAATTATATACTGAAGTGATCTTCTGTATATAAAGAGAATTGGAAATGAAAAAAAAAAAAAACAACAACCTGGTGTTAAAATGGAAATGGCATAGAAAATTAATTAATTTGAAAAAAATTATGTAGGATCTCTGTCTTTAATGTGCTGTACATTGCTATTTAATGCTATAATTAGTAATCCAATGGTAGTTTTCTCACTTTATGTTGCTATATGGGCAAAATGTTGAAATCTTTACCTAATATATACTAAACTGACCTTCTGTATACAAGGAGAATTGAAAATGAATCTTTACATGAATGGAAGGGGAAAGGGAGCGGGATAGGGGAGGGTTGCAGGCAGGAGGGAAGTTATGGGAGGGGGGAAGCCATTGTAACCCATAAGCTATACTTTGGAAATTTATATTCATTAAATAAATAAAAGTTTAATAAAAAAATCATTGGATCCTTTAGTATGTGTGGTATTTTTAATGGCATTTGATATATGTCTACTTTTATTTTTTCTTTCCTTTTTTCAATATTCTTTTATCTTTTGTTTTTAATTCTTGACAAGTAAGCTATAATGATTGCTTTTCAGTGTTTTATTCTAACAATTATCTAAGATTATAAATTATTACTAAGCAATGGTTTATTTGTACCCACTTTATTACATCTCATGTTGCCAAACCCTATCTGTGTAGGCCCTGCTTGACTCCCAGTATCTCTACCCACATGTGTCTGCAACCATCACAGGCTATACTTGTCTCCATTTTTGTTCATGAAATCCATCTATTCTGATTGGTGAATTAATGCCTCAACCATAAGAGACTCACTCATTCTTTACACTTACATGCTCAGGTAGTCGCAACCCATCAACTGCCCTTTCCATGTCTGCAAAAAAACTGTAGCCCCTCAAATTATATCACATCCTCATTGAGCAATGTCTCTCCTATTTTCTTTTAGAGAAGAAAGTAAGCTTTCCCAGACTTTCAAAGGTAGACATTTCCTTATGTACTACTGACTGCCTCATCATTGTCAGCTTATAAATCATTCTTTCATAACAAGTATAATTGCTCTGATTTTCAGGGTTTTTTGGAATTTTTTATTTGTTTTAGTTTGTTTTTTACTTTAAGTGGCTACCTGTTAATTGCCTACTTATATTGATGATAATGAGATTCTTATATATGAAGTTTCTATAATTCACTCCACATTCTGGAGTGGGCTGAATGTAAAAATTCTGTACTCATAAAGCATATTTCAAGAAGGTGGTACAAAATAAAACTTTGTGTAAAAATAGTTTATGTTTTTAAAGAGCTCTGGAGAAAAAAAAATAAAATGTTGTAATGTGACAGTTAGGTCCTAGCACAGGGGAAAATGTTAGTTTAGCTATAGTAGTTTGAAAGACCTATCTAATTGGTAATATTTAATATTAAAGCATAATAATAGGGTAACTTTAAGAAAGCTAGGAAAAGAACATTTAAGTTCAATAGACAATAAAATTAAACATCTTAATTAGCGAAAGAAAAATGTGGGTGAATATCAAAAGATAGAAGATAATTGAGCTGTAACATGAAGAAAATGTGAAACACGGTGACTATGGTTATTAACAATGTATTGTATTCTCCAAAATTGCTGAAAAAAATAGACTTAAGGACTACTACCTCTTAAAAATGTACCAGATGATATATGTATTAATTTACTTTGGCCATTCTACAAAGTGTACATCTTTTAGAACAATGTAGGCAATGATACTTCAAATAGTTCATGTAAAAAAGAATTAAGAGATTATTTTTGTTGAAAAATACTTGAATCCATGTATAGATTTTTATAATAAACATGCCCTATTACTTTTTAAAGACCACATGTAAACATAGATTTCAAAATTTCTTCCACTAAAATAAATTTAGCTTTGAGTTCTTTTTCCCTCAAACTTTTTGAAATATCCATTGTCCATAATTAATGAATATATATTGTACATATTTTTGTTTTTAATTGAAATGCAATTTTAGCTTTTTCAAATGAAAAAATAATTAATAAAAATAAAATGAGGATCTATTGGTGAATTTGAAGCATGGAGAGCTTTTTTGTTTTTGGTGTTTTTATGAGATCACATAGTTTGTTGAGACTGGACAGTAGGGTAAGGTCCCATTAGGAGACTAATCTTGTTTGGTGCACCATCTGGGACATATCTAATCCTATTCTGAAGGAGATTTGAATGTTGGCCTCCATTTTTGTTCCTATTTATTTTTTGATTTATTGCTATTACAAGTAAACCTGTAAAGAACTCATCTGCAGATGTTTTTGTGGGTTTTTGTTGTTGTTGTTGTTGTTGTTGTTGTTGTTTCCTTAGCATAAATTACTAGAAATGAAATTACTAGCTCAAAGAGCACAGACAGTCTAATCTTCCCTCATACAAGGCATCCTATTCTTAGAGTCATGGTGCTTGAGCTGTGGCTATTTGTAGTCATTGTTATGGAAGCATTTATCCTGCCTTCCTGTGCTTTGATTAGGAACTATAGCATTACTGATAGCCTTAGCTGACAAGGGAAGTTTTTCTGTTCAGTAGAATGTTATTACAATAATGTAGAAGTTGATTTACTTAACAATCGACACTCTTAAATCAACAACAGTAGGCACTCTGCACTTGATCCCCATGTAGGAACTCTGTGCTTAATGTGTTTTACTATGAGAATTAATGGTAAAGCTAGTCTTCAAATAGTAATTTATACTTTGTGTGTCTTTGTGAGTACAAACTGCTGAAATCTTTACTTAGTATAGAGTTGATCTTCTGTATATAAAGATAATTGAAAATGAATCTTAATGGAGAATGGGATGGGAGAGGGGGTGGAGATGGAATGGTTTGTGGGTGGGAGGGTGGTTATTGTGGAAATAACTGCTATATTCCAAAAGTTGTACTTTTGAAATTTATATTTATTAAATAAAAGTTTTCTATTAAAAATAATGTAGAAATCAAGTTAGAATTATAAGAGAGGCATTTTGTGAAGCCTAAAGATAGGACTAGAAAAGAATCAGTGTAATTACTTGGGTAGTTGGTTAAATGGTTGTTGAGAGTGGAAATTTATATGATACCCAAGTAAACTCACACACTTAGTAACAAGAAGGAAATAAACACAATGATACAACATAAATAGAAGTTTGTCATTTTATTAGTTAATTTGAGAAGCTTGTATGTGTCTTTTGAGTAAGGCAGTCAGATTTAGAAAGATGGGACATTTAGTTGAATTTGAATTTCAGTTAAACAATATAAATATTAGTATAACTATGTTCCACACAATATTAGGGTATCCTGGATTTTATAAAGCAGACCACCCTTGTAGCAACACAATATGTGATACATATACTGCACAAACACACTGCCTTCCACTCAAACATGTTTACCTGGAACCTATAAAGATTTAGCTTTAAAATTCTCTTCTTTTTGAATGATATTTTGTATATAAAACAAAATATTCCAGGATAATCCAAGAGAATCCAGACTAAAAAGTAAGACTGAGGAGGGATTGGATATTAATAATATACATTATATATATTTTATATATTTAATATATATTAATATATTAATATTATATTATATATTTTATATATAATATACTTAATATATATTTAATATATATTAATATATTTTATATATTCTACATTTAAAGTGTACTTTAGGTATAAATTTCCAAAATTTGTTCCATTGCTTCAGCTTTCTGTACTGTCACTATTGCTGGATGATCTTGTCCAATTGTATATCCTGTTTCCTCTCAAGTCTGTTTTCTTTTTATTCACTCTTATATTACCTTCAGTTTAATTTTCTTTCTACAGTCATTTTTATTCTATAATTATTTTTAATGAATTTTAATTAATTTCCTCTGATACTTCTATTTTTGTTTAATTATTCATACTTGAGTTGTTCTGATTGTGCCACATTTGTTCTTTGACATATCTAACATGTTATTTATGTCAGACCATTTTGTAGTGATAAATTTTTGGTTTTCATATTTTTTTGATCCTATATTTTTTGTGTCTCATGTCTTTTTTTTTAATTTTATGTTGCTCTCTGGGTGAATAACAGTTGCACCTATTCTGTGTTCATGTTTGAGCACAGTGACTTTTATACTATTTTATAGGGAGGCTTCCATGTAGATTTTAGGTGAAAAGCAAAAAAGAATCTTGTAGATTCATGATTCTAAGCTTTCTTATGTTGTATACAAATTGTGCTAAAATATAGCTCCACTCTATTTTCTGGAAGCTTCCTTTCTGATATTCTTTCCATCATATATTTGAAGCTTTTCCTTTCCTCACTTTTAGTTTTCCTGACATTAACATTGGCTTCCCCTTCTTTTTTTTTCTTCAATATGTGTCAATTTTTCTCTTATTCATTGCATTTCTTTTTTGTCTTTTCAACTTTTATTTAATAAATATAAATTTCCGAAGTACAACCTTTGAATTATAGCAGCTTTTCCCCCCATAACCTCCCTCTGACCCACAACCATCCCATCTCCCACTCCCTCTCCCATCCCATTCTTCATCATGATTTATTTTCAATTATCTTTATATACAGAAGATCAACTTAGTATATACTAATAAAGATTTCAACAGACTGCACCCACAAAGACACACAGAGTATAGAGCACTGTTTTAGTGGTAGTTTCACCATTAATTCTCATAGTACAACACATTGAGGGCAGAGGTCCTACATGGGGGCAGGTGCACAGTGACTCCCGCTGATTATTTAACAGATTATTTAACAATTGACACTCTTATTTATGATGTCTTATTATGATGTCATGAGCTGCCAAGTCCATGGAAGCCTCTTGAGTTCACCAACTCTGATCTTATTTAGACAAGGCCATATTCAAAGTGGAAGTTCTCTCCTCACTTCAGAGAAAGGTACTGCCTTATTTAATGGCCTTTTCTTTCCACTGGGATCTCACTCACAGAGATATTTCATTTAGTTTTTTTTTTTTCTTTTTCTTTTTTTTTTTTTTTTTTGCTGCAAAGTCTTGGCTTTCCATGCCTGTGAAACTCTCATGAATGCCTTAAGGGCTGATTCTGATGCCAGAGTGCTGTTCAGGGCTTTTGCCATTCTATGATTCTGCTGTTTATCCTGCTTCCCATGTAGGATCACTCTCTCCTTTTTAATTCTATCAATTATTTGCAGACACTGGCCTTATTTATGTAATCCCTTTGACACTTGATCCCATTTCCAATGGGCCTTCCTCATTGTAGATTTCTGCTCCAAAACAAAAGCATGTGCTGTTGACTTTTGTGAGCTTTGCTTCCTAGGCCACAGCAGCATCAATGAACCTTCAACTAAACTGGCAACCCTTAACCCATCCTCCCTGATTTCAGCTTTTCTTAAGTCATCTCACAAAATTTCTCTTCTGAATTAAGATTTCACTGTTGATAGGGATTTTTGATTTCCCTGGATTTCAAGATGATCCATAATTTCAATCAATGCTGTTTTATCCCTTGAAACAACTCATGCCATTTTGAGGTGGCTGCAAGAATGTGCCAGCTTTTCAGATTTCCTTTTAAATATTTATTTTTATTTATTTGAAAAGCAGAGTTGAGAGAGAGAGAGAGAGGGAGAGAGAGAGAGAGAAAGAGAGAGAGAATATCTCCCATCTATTGGTTCAATTCCCAAGCAGCAGCAGGCCTGTCCAAATGTAGGAGCATTTTCTAGGTCTCCCACGTGGGCAGCAGGAGCCCAAGCAACTGGAGAATCTTCTACTATTTTTCCAGGCCATTAGAGATCACAAGAGGATCACCTGGGACCTGAACTGCTGCCCATATGCCTGCAATATTGTTAGGAACATTTCCAGATGCTTCCAATTATTGGCATAGTTTTAATATTCTGAAACACTTAGAGAAACTGAAAAATTTAATTAGTATATGGTATGTAAATAAAATGTTAATATCATTGAAATCAGCAGTATTAGTAAGTATTTACTTTGAGTCATATTCCTCATTTTACTAATGTTGGCTTTTGATATTTTGAAAATCTATACCATGAAACCATAAGAAACTGCAGATTGCTGCAGGTGAAGGTTTATATATTATTTATTTTACAATAAATTTCATGTCTGTAGCAGTGCTGTCATTTCTTTTGCTTTGCTTTTAGGTAAGACTAAATTTCACAAGGAAGCGACAGCTGGCAATGTATGAATCTCATTATAGACAGCAATTCCAATAGTGAATTTGGACTTTCTGAGTTTAGTGGCATAAAGTGCCAAGTGTCTATGAGAGAATGGAAGACCAATATCGTTAACCCCCAATCAATGTAACTTCTGATTTAAAATGCCTAAATTTTGGAGCAAGCACTATGGCATTGCAGGTAAAGCTGCTGCCTGTAGTCCTGGCATCCCATATTGGTGCTGATCGGAGTTCCAGCTGTTCCACATCTGATCCAACTTTCTGCTAATGCAGCTGGGAAAGCAATGGCAAATGGCTCAAGTACTTGGCCTCTACATTTGCATGGGAGACCCAGAAGAAGCTCCTGGCTCCTGGCTCTGGATTTGCCCATCTCTGGCCATTGTGGCCATTTGGGGAGTGAATTAGCAGATTGAATCTGTGTATCAATGTATCAATGTATCAATGTATCAATGTATCTATCTATCTATCTATCTATCTATCTATCTATCTATCTATCTATCTCTGCCTTTCAAATAAATAAATGTTTAAAAAAATGTTCAGAATTTAACAACCACATATGTGATGCATTGTTTCTTTTTAGTAATACTTTAAAACCTGAGAACAAGTAAGTTAAAACATACTGGGTTGTACAAAAGCAACATGGGTTGTATGAGATTGTTTAGCATATATACACATGGGCACACTGAGAATATTTTGGAAAATAGAGTTAAAAGTAAGTATTTTGTGCAAAAATATTAAATCCATGCATAGTTTTTTCATAGTGCATATTTTCCATCAATTTTAATACTTATATAATCCAAAATCTCATCATGAAAATACAGTATTACATTTTTCTTATATGCAAACATTCTATGTGTCACAGTTACCTGATTTCATGAATACTTCTTTTTCTTCTTTTTAAGATTTATTTATTTTATTTGAAAGCCAGAGTTACACAGAGAGAGGAGAGGCAGGGAGAGAGAGGTCTTCCATCAGATGGTTCACTCCCCAATTGGCCACAATGGCCGGAGCTGCACCAATCCGAAGCCAGGAGCCAGGAACTTCCTCCAAGTCTCTCATGCGGGTGCAAGGGCAAAGTACTTGGGCCATCTGCTTTCCTAGGCCATAGCAGAGAGCTGGATTGGAAGTGGAGCAGCCAGGACTCAAACTCGCACCCATATGGGATGCGGGCACTTCAGACCAGGGTGTTAACCTGCTGCATCACAGTGTGGGCCCTGATGAATACTTATTTTTCATCAATGCATTTCTATCAAATTTAATTCATCCACATGTCAGACATGCCCAAGTAACAAAGCAGTGCAAATGACTGAATATGTTCTTGGCCCATTTCTTTTAGTCTTACATTTTGCCTTTAAAATTTCATTGACCTAATGGAAATAAAGTCCAGTTGCCTAAAACCCTACCTCATCATCATCTTTTTGTCTAGTTTCTCTTAGATTGTCCTTAAATTTTCTTATTCTATGCTCTGAAAATCTTTCAGGAATACAAATTTAAAGCTAAATATTTATTTTATGTAACATGTTGACTAGAAGACAATGTGTATATGCAATATGGTATTACACATTACATTGCTATAAGAGCGGGTCTGCCAGATGAAATACAGGACACTCTAATGCTGCCTGGAATGTGATCAAACTAAATTTATTTTTAAAGATTTATTTATTTATTTGAAAGTCAGAGTTACAGAGGAGAGCCAGAGGAGGGAGGGAGGAAGGGAAAGGGAGGGAAGAGAAAGAAAAGGAGAGGGAGAGGGAGAGAAAAGGGGATAATCTTCCATGCACTGGTTCACACTGCAGGTGGTGGCATAACCTCCTCTGCCACAGTGGTGGCCTCTCAAACTAAAATTCATGCTGGTTAACTGAAACTCAAATTTAACTGAGGGTTCCCTCCTTCCTTCTAAAGCTTACCACTTTATTCAAGTGACATATAAAAGCTTCTCTGATTAACCAAATTAATGATGACAAACTGCTGCCTATACCGTATCATTATAGCTATTCCTCCCTTGTAACCGAGTGTGCGAGATTGCTTTGATGCTGTGCAAAGTTTCACTTCCATAAACCAATTAACTATCTGAGCAATTAATTATTTTTACTATTGTGTAGTACATATATGCTTAGGCTTTAAAGGTACTTCACTTATAACACTATCTTCACTTTCACATTATCTTCGTAACATTCCATGGAAAAGAAAAAAATTCCCTTGTCAGCTGTGGCTATTACTGATGCTCAAACAGTGGTTTTAGATGATAGGAAAGTAAGATCAATGCTCCCCAAACAATTAATCACTAATATACCTTTTCTCAAATCCCAGAGATGAAGAACCATTACTTTTTTTTTTTGACAGGTAGAGTGGACAATGAGGGAGAAAGAAAGAGAGAAAAGTCTTCCTTTGCTATTGGTTCACCCTCCAATGGCCACTGCAATGGGCGCACTGTGGCTGGCGCACCACACTGATCTGAAGGCAGGAGCCAGGTGCTTATCCTGGGTCCCATGGGGTGCAGGGCCCAAGCACTTGGGCCATCCTCCATTGCACTCCCAGGCCAGAGCAGAGAGCTGGCCTGGAAGAGGGGCAACTGGGACATAATCTGGTGCCCCAACCGGGACTAGAACCTGGTGTGCTGGCATTGCAGGCAGAGGATTAGCCACAGCACCAGCCAAGAACCATGACTTTTAAGGACAATATTTCTTGTGTGATAAAGAATTAGACGGGTCACACCTTTTGACAAAGTAATTTCATTTCTAGTAATTTCTTCAAAGGAACCAAAAGCACCAACTACAAAGACAGCTACACATGATATTTGTCACAGTGTTGCTTATAATAGCAATCAGTCAACAAATAAATGGGAAAAATTGGAGGATAACCATGAAAACCTCATTAGAAAAGCATTAGGTAAGTCAACGATTGTTCATCCAGCAAGATTAGTCTTCCAACTGGATCTCATCATTTATTACTACACCTATGCTATCCATTCTCAACAAGATGAATGAACTCTTTAAAGTACCACAGACAAAATCTACCAATACTTCCTGATTTTATTATTTATTTAACTAAAACTGTTTTACTTAAAAATTAAAATACAAACATTGTATATTCAGTTATTATGTATAATGTGTATTTCAAAAAGTTTGAAAAGAATGGCTCAAAGGTAACTTTATTTTTGGTGCAAGAAAATTTGAGACCCATGCATATAAGAGTGTCTTTAAAAGCTTATTGAAAATGTATATTTTGAAAATGTGTATTATGAAATGTATATATGGATTTCAAGTTTTTTGAACCAATAATTATTTGTTTCATTTTATAAAAAAATTGGGGTGTCACTGTATATTTTGTTTTGAAATGTGTATGCATTGTAGAATGGCTAAAGAAAGTGAATTAACATACTTATCACCTTGCATATATTTTAAGTTAGAATTCCTTAAATCTATTTCTCAACAATTTTTAATAATAGAATCCATTGTCATTACTTAAATATTTATTAATTTATTTGAAAGAGTTACACAAAAAGAAGGAGAGGCAGAGAGAGAGAGAAGTCTTGCATCCACTGGTTCATCCCCCAGTTGGTTGTAATGACTGAAGCTGCACCAACATGAAACCAGGAGCCAGGAGCTTTTTCTGTGTCTCCTACATGGGTTCAGGGGCCCAAGGATGTAGGCCATCCTCTACTGCTTTACCAGGCCATAGCAGAGAGCTAGATCAGAAGTGGAGCACCAGGAATTGAACTGGTGCCCATGTGGGATGCTGGCACTGCAGGTGACCACTTTAACCACTAAACCACAAACACGATCTCCCTTCATTGTTATTATTTAAAGTCAATTAACTTTTTAAAACTACACTTGTTTAAATTTTAATAAGAACAGATTTCTTGTATTTTCATGAACAATTCTAAGACCATAAGTCTACTTCCATCCCTCTTTTCCCCTGCTCAACTCCTCTCTTTTGTTTCCTTTATTTTTTAAATCGTTGCAAAAATGTAATTTCAGTTCACTTTATAATCACAGGTTTAATGCATCACTAAACATAATGTCCAGAAAGTAAAAAATATCAACTTTTGTCCTTTGATTATACATCCACATTGTTCTCTCTCTTCAGCAGTCTTTTATTTTGAAAGGTTAATGTAGAAGTGAACAGATTGCATGTAGTGAGCAGTACATAAGTAAATGTCTACCTTAGGATATCTGGGAAATGTTACTTGCTTCTCTATTGAAATCATTGGAGACACTGCTCTATTGTGGTGCTCTCCTCAGCACCACAGCCATTCTGCAGCCAAGGAAAGGGTAGTTGACGTACTGTGATTACCCAGGCAGGTAAGCATAAACAATGGATCTCAGATAGTTAAAGCACTGATGTATCAACCAGAACATATCGGTTTAAGGTACAGAAATTAAGACACATATAGACTGCAATTGCTTCAAGTACATGGGATTGGAGACACTGGGAGAAACACAGGACTTGTACATACAGGGGTTGGAAAAACATGAGGGAATAAAGAGGATGCAGTAAACCATAGTAAAAAGATAATTTACAGCCTTCAATTACTATGGTAGGATGAAACAATGAAAATCAATCATTACAGCTTATTAAGAATTACAAAGAAAAACTGAGTATTTAATTAAAGCGAGAAGATAGCAGCAAACCTTATGAAGAGCTGAAAAAAACTACCACAAGCAAATAAGCAAGGATATAATGATTAAAAAAACAGTATTAACAAGTTAATAAAACATTAGTAAAAGCTACTAAGGAAATAGAGAAAAGTCACACAAATAACCAGTTTCAGGAATTAAAACATGACCATTCTTTTGTAGCCTTTACCAAGATACTAAGAGAAATCTGTGGAATTCTTTGGAGCAAAATTCTGACTAGAGAGATCAAAATCCACCATATTTTGAAAATCAAATTCCCAAAACACATATGTAACATAAAATACAAAAAGTCCTATGTAAATCAAGTAAGTTGAATGACATTTTGAAAACTTCAACCAACCAACCAACCAAGGCAAAAGTTACATAATTGAAATTTCAGGTTTATCTATGTAGGCATACTCCAAACTTCTAAGGAAGAAAGAACAAACTTATGTTTCCCAGACCTATGTAAATTGGAAATAAGCAGAGAATATTTGTTAAATTCTCTTGGAAAACCAATATCACATTGATGATGATGGAAGTGGATCAGGATTTGAAAGAATTTTTAAAAGCATCCCTTTTATAAACAGAGATATGAATATCCTAAGCAAAGTGTTATGATAATAAATTAAATCATGTATGAAAGCAATAAATCAATTACAAGCAAGAGAAAATAAAAAATGCAGGAGTTGGAAGATTCCCAAATTGGTGAAAATACAAAAAGAAAATCACATGATCATTTTGAGTGAATGTTTAAACACATTTAATAGAATTAAGTTTCTATTTAAAAAAACTTGCTATCAGTCAAAATAAAAAGTAACATCCTCAATCAGATCAAGATCAAAAGGAATCTAAAACAAATAACACACTTAAGCTTTGAAAACTTTTCCTTGAAAGTAAGCCTAAAATAAGATGCCAACACTATTTTTTATCAACTTCATAGTGGAGGGTTAGTCATGTAAATAAGCAAAAAGAAAATATAAGGGGTAAAGATAAATTTTGAAGGAATATATTGTTTATATAGATCATAATATTATATATATGTAGGATGACACTTTAATACAGTGATAAGTGATAAAATCTAAAATATAACTGATAAGTTTAACAAGATTACTAGGAAGATTAATGTATGAAATCTGCTAATTACTCAGTACCAGCAAGAAACAAGTCTCCTACTGGGGTTCAGGGGCCCAAGATTTTGGGTCATCTTGTGCTTCTTTCCCATGAAAAATTAACAGGGAGCTGAATTGGAAGTGGAGCAAAAACTACTCAAACTGGTGCTGTTATGGAATTACAGATATTGTCCTGACTTCTCTGATTCTCCATTATTTTGGTGGAGGTGTCTGAGACACTGGAGAGAAACAATCCCACAGGTGACTGTGGCAAGAGATTGTTGCACCAGCATGGGGATGTGAGCCTGATTCACATAGAAGTCTTTGCTCATAGTCTTTACCCTAGGCTTTGGGCCCACCTATAAATGTTTGCCAGAACTCTTGACCTCAGCTAGTACACACCTCTGGATTTGTTGGAAGATACAGGCATCCCACCATACCTAGGGGCAGGTTCCTAAGTACAGAGATTGTAGAGGAGATATCAGCAAGTGTTTTCTACATACACATGAAATTAAGCATAAAAATACAAGGAACATGAATGAGGGAGACAATATGACTGCAAAAGGAACACAATGATATTTCAGTGTTAGACTATGAAGATGAGATTGAAGAAATGCCTGAAAAGGAAGTTTAAAAATGTAAGGCTCCTCAGAAACACACAGAAGGAATCACAAGAGTTAAAGGAACCTGTGAATGATATGGGTAAGAAATTAGGCTAAGAAAAAAAAAATTAAAGAAAAATCAAACTGAAATATTATGAATAAAAAATTTAAAAGTAAAAAGAAACAGTGGAAAACTTGAAAAACAGACTCAGTATGGGAGAATAAACAATGTCTAAGCTGGAAGAAAAAGGTTTTGAAATTGATAAAAAGAAAGGAAACTTTAAAATTTAGAAAAATGCAAAAAAAAGCCTCAGGATCTACAGGATACCATTAAAGACAAAATATACTGGTCCTATGCATTCCTGTAGGAGTAGAATAGCAGAATGACTTTGAGAACTTATTTGGTGAAGAATAACAGGAAATTTTCCTAATTTTGTTAAATATGTGAATATCCAAGTACAAGAACACATGGAACTGCAAAGAGTCACATTCAGAGAAGATCTTTACCATGACACATCACATTCAAATTTCAAAGGTAAAACACAAAGAAAACATCCTAAAATGTACAAGGGAAGTATCAGCTATCTTGTAACAGATCTCCAATTAGATTGACAATAAGACTCTCATCAGAAAACCAACAGGTTAGGAGAGATGGAGAGATACAGTCTACATCTTACACAAAATAAAAACTCACAAGCCCAAAACACTGCATTGATTTCTTATTTATAAAAGAAGATAAAATAAGCATCTTCTTAAAAAACTAGAAATTTGCCACCATTTGTCCAGCCTCACAAGTGATACTTAAGTATTTACTACACAGAAAAACAAAGAAAGATGATCAGCATCCTGAAAGAATAGGAAGGCATAACTTTAATAGTCCAAAGGTGACACAAAAGAAACAATAGGAATATTTATGGAAAAATGTCAGGACTAAGACATTACTTACTAACAATGACAAATCATGTAAGTAGACTAAACACTCCAATTTAATGTTACAGAGTGGTTGAATGGATTAGAAAGCAAGTCCAATCTATATGCTGTCTACATGAAAAATATCTCACAAAGAAAAAAACTGATTGAAAGTGAAAGGATTGAAAAAGCTAGTACATGCAAATGGGAATTGAAAATGAGACATACCTATGTTTTTAAGAGTTATTTTATTAATTTGAAAGGTGAAGTTACAGAGAGAGGTAGAGAGAGATAGAGGGGTCTTCCATCCAATGGTTCACTCCCCAAATGGCCACAATGACCAGAGCTGGGCCAGGAAATGCAAGGAGCCAAGAGCTTCTTCCAGATCTCCCATATGGGTGTAGGGCCCAAGGACTTGGGTCATATTCTGCTGCTTTCCCAGACACAGTGTCAGGGAGCTGGATCAGAAATGGAGGAGCCAGGGCTCCAAATGGTACCTAAATGAGAAACCAGCCCTGCAGGCCAGGGCTTTAACTCTCAGTGCCACAGTGCTGGCCCCATACCTATCTTAATATTAGACAAAATATACTTTAAGACAAATCTGTTAAAATAGACAAAGAAGATTATTATGTAATGATTAAGGGATCCATTCAACTGGAAGCTTTGAATATAGTAAATGTACATGAACAAAATATTAGACCCCCCCAGTTAGTTAAAATAAAAATTAATGGATCTAAAGGGAGACATATATTCCAATGCAATCATAATTAGTGATTTCAATACCCCACTTTCGTCAATAGACACATCACCAGACAATATAACTAAGAAAGCAATGAGGTCAGTCTACACATTGACCCAAAATGGATCTAATTCATATCTACAGAAGAATCTATTTCTCAGAAGAAGAATACACAATCAGGGCTTGGGACATTCTCTAGAATAGACCACATGTTTGGAAAAAAAATTCAACAGATTAAAAAATTATACTATATATATTTTATTTTTTTCATTTATTAAACTTTTATTTAATGAATATAAATTTCCAAAGTACAGCTTATGGGTTACAATGGCTTCCCCCCTCCCATAACTACCCTCCCACCAGCAACCCTCCCCTTTCCCACTCCCTCTCCCCTTCCATTCACATCAAGATTCATTTTCAATTCTCTTTATATACAGAATATCAGTTTAGTATATATTAGGTGAAGATTTCAACAGTTTGCCCCCATATAGCAACACAAAGTGAAAAAAAATACTGTTGGAGTCCTAGTTATAGCATTAAATAATGGTGTACAGCACATTAAAGAAAGAGATCCTACATAATATTTTTTTTAAAATTAATTAATTTTCTATGCCATTTCCAATTTGACACCAGGTTGTTTTTTTTTTCATTTCCAATTATCTTTATATACAGAAGATGGATTCAGTATATAATTAGTAAAGATCTCATCAGTTTGTACCCACACAGAAACACAAAGTGTAAAAATACTGCTTCAGCTAGTTATAGCATCACTGCACATTAGACAACACATTAAGGACAGATCCCACATGAGATGTAAGTACACAGTGACTCCTGTTGCTGACTTAACAATTTGACACTCTTGTTTATGGCATCAGTAATCCCCCTAGGCTCTAGTCCTGAGTTGCCAAGGCTATGGAAGCCTTTAGAGTTCACCAACTTTGATCTTATTCTAATAGGGTCATAGTCAAAGTGGAAGTTCTCTCCTCCCTTCAGAGAAAGGTACCTCCTTCTTTGATGGCCCCGTTCTTTCCACTGGGATCCCACTCACAGAGATCTTTCATTTAGGTCTTCTTTTTTTTCTTTCCCATGGTATCTTGGCTTTCCATGCCTACAATACTCTCATGGGCTCTTCAGCCAGATCTGAATGCCTTAAGGGCTGATTCTGAGGCCATAGTGTTGTTTAGGACATCTGCCATTCTATGAGTCTGCTGTGTATCCCGCTTCCCATGTTGGATCCTTCTCTCCCTTTTTGATTCTATCAGTTAGTATTAGCAGACACTTGTGTTGTTTGTGTGATCCCTTTGACTCTTAGACCTATCAGAGCCATCAATTGTGAACTGAAATTGATCACTTGGACTAGTGAGATGGCATTGGTACAGCAGTAAGAAACAATGAAACCCGGTCATTTGCAACAAGATGGAGCAATCTGGAAAACATCATGCTGCATGAATTAGCGTGAATTAAGCCAGTCCCAAAGAGACAAATGTGATTTGTTTTCCCTGATTGGTGACAACTGAGCACCAAAGAGGAAACCTGTTGAATTGAAATGGACACTATAAGAAACAATGACCTGATCAGCTCTTGTCCTGACTCTAGATGTACAATGTAATACTTTATCCTTTTTAGTATTTGTTGTTGTTGTTGTTGTCCTAGTACTAGTGGTTGAACTCTGTAATTAACACACAATTATTCTTAGGTGTTTAAATTTTAACTGCAAAGTGATCCCTGTTAAATTTAAGAGTGGAAAAAGAGAGGGAGGAGATATACAATTTAGGATATGCTCAATCGGACTTGTCCCAAATGGTGGAGTTAGAAATGTGCCAGGGGATCCCAATATAATCCCATCAAGGTGGCATGTACCAATGCCATCTCACTAGTCCAAGTGATCAATTTCAGTTCACAATTGATGGCTCTGATATATATTTTTTCTGACCACAGTTGAAATAAGCTGGTAATTAATTGTGGTGGAATGAGGTGAAAAGGTCATGCCAAGATGGCCACTGAGGTGAAAAAGCCATGCCAAGATGGTCACTGACAACAGAAACTGCCTGGCAACAGGCCGTGATTGGATGGCCTTGGAAACCACATGACAACAGAGGAAACCACATGATAACAGAGCCTGACTGATGGCAAACCATGATTACATGGTTTCAGAAACTGCCTGGCAACAAGAGCCTGACTGGCAACAGGCTGTGATTGGATGGCTTTGGAAGCTGTCTGGCAACAGGCTGTGATTTGTTGAGGCATAGACCACCCCTTGACTGGATTGGCTGGTCTTGGCTATATAAGCTGTTGTACTAACTCAAATAAATGAGTCTGCGGGCTGTTCACCTCAGGCCTGCTTTCACCCAACTCCTGGAGTTTGTGTGGTGACTCCACGCCTCTTGCCCCCACCACACTCCTCTCAGAAATGAATCCACTGCAACGTTGTTGAGAAATCAACTGCAACAATTAATAACACAAAAATTCTAGAAAATATACAAAAACATGGAGTCTGAATAACATGGTCCTAACTGAACAGTGTATCATAGAACTCAAAAGAAAATAAAAAGAACTTCCATGAACTAAGCAAAGACGTCAGCACATCATATCAACATTTATGGGATATGGCAAAAACTATGTTATGAAGAAAGATTAAATAGCAATTAGTGCCTACATCATGAAATTGGCAATACATCTCCAAGACCTAGATGAACAAGAATAAACCAAACCCAAATTAAGAAATAATAAAAATTAGAGAAGAAATATATAAAATTGAAGTCAAAAAAGATACAAAAGATCAGTGAAATGAAGAGCTGACCTTTTTAAACAACAATAAAATTGATTAACAATTAGCTTAAAACATCCAAAAAAGAGAAGACCCAAATTAATAAAATGAGAGATGAAAAGGCAGATGTTACAACTGATGCCATTGAAGTGAAAAGAATCATTAGAAATTATTTTATTTAGATTTATGCCAACAAATTGGAAAATATATAAGAAATGGATAGATTTATGGACACATAAGCTATACCAAAATTGAGTATGATGACATTGAAATTCTAAATAGACCAATAGCCAAGATGTAAATTGAACCACTAATAAAGACATCCCCAACAAAAAAGTGAAAAATTTAATGGCTTAGTAGCTGAATTCTAATAAACTTTTAATTAATTTCAATGCTTCTAGAACTATTCAAAATAGTTGAAAGAGTGTGATTTATATTTAACCCCCTTTATGAGGCCAGTATCACCTTTATACTAAATCCCTAGAAAAGATACAACAAAGAGAACTACAAACTGATATTCCTGAAGAATATTGATGCAAGGATCCTAAACAAGGTACTAGCTAAAGAAATCCAACAACACACCAAAAAGATTACACCAAGACCTGGTGGGATTTATCTCAGGAATGCAGAAATGGTGCACCATATGCAACTAATAAACATTATACACAACATTAACAAATTGATGAGTGAAATCCAAAAGATTATCTCAATAAATGCAGAGAAAACATTCTGTCATGATAAAAACATTAAACAAAATCAGTATAGAAAGACTATACAAAACATAATCAAGTCAGTATGTGAAAAACTCACAGCCAGCATCATATTGAATAAGGAAAATGAGGAAGCATTTTCACTAAGATGTTGAAGTAGAAATAAGCACAGGTTCATCATTGCTATTCAATACAGTTCTCAAAGATTTATCAAGAGTCATTCAGCAAGAAAAAGAAATTTAAAATGGTACAAATTGGAAAGAAGAAATTCAAATTATCTGTTTGCAGATGATATCATCTTATATTTATTGGAACCAAAAGACTTCATTAAGAAAGTCTTGGAACTCACAAGAGAGTTTGTCAAAATTGCAACTTACAAAAATCAACACAAACAAATAGTATTTGTATATACAAACAATACTGTGGCTTAGAAATAACACTAACCAAAACTCTTTCATGCCTTAAAATAAGTTTACAAAGGAAGTGAATGATATTTAAAATAAAATTTACAAAACATTAAGTAAATAAATTGAGTAAAACACACAAAAAGTGGTACATTTTTGTGGTTTGGAAGAATCAATATAATCATAATGTCCATATTATGAAAAGCAATCAAAGTTATTCCAATCAAAATACCATCCTCCTCAGATCTAGATAAAAGCAATGTTAAAAATGATATGGAAACATGAATGTTCCCAAGTAGCAAAGAAAGGCCTTGTTTCATTATCGGTGTGAAAATATCCAATTTTCCCAACCCTTTTTGTTGAGAAGGATGTACTTTCTACAGATAGTGATTTTAGCTCATTCATCAAAAATTCATTGTAGATTCATGTACTAATTTGGGGGATTTCTATTCTGTTTAATTAGTCTTCATGTATATTTTTGTGCTATGCTAGTAGTAGGCTGTTTTGACTATAACATCCATGTGGTGTGTCTTGAAAGCTGATATGGTGATGCCTCCAGCTTTGTTTTTGTTGTTTAAGAATCCCTAAAAATCAAGACTCTTCTTTTACATCTTATACAAAAATTAATTCACAATAAATCAAGGATCTAAATCTGTAACCTGATACCATCACATTACAGTATACTTACATTATTTATGGTAAATTTTAATATCTGATATATGATATATCATGGTTTCTTGTATATTACAATTTTTGTTTAATATTCCCTACATTGCCTATTTTGATATTTGTTTTTGTAAGTAATGACAATAAATACAGCCAATCAATCAAGTTAATTCAAATATTTCAATTTGTAGTCATTTATACCATTGATAAAGTACAGATTTTATTAAAACTAATACTGACAAAAATTACACACATATAGTTAAAGGGTGCTCATTCCTTGTACACAATAAGGTAAAAATATAGAAGGAGAAAGTCTTGGAGATTCATATGGTTTGGTTCATGCCACCTTGATTCAGGGTTTCAGTTGGCCCTAGCCTGAAGCTGTTGTAGTAATCTGGGGAGAGACCCAAGGGATATGAGGACTCTCTCTGTCTCATGGGATCTCATCAATTAATTAAATTATTATTTAAAATGAACAGCCTTACTATCAATAAAAGTTTATAAATGCAATGTAAAATTAAAATTTACTGGGTAAGAGGTGGATTGCTCTGTGTATTCAGTTGAGAAAATTGGTTGGGCATTTGACAATCATTCAACTCTGGTTCACATATAATATTATATTTGAATTTTGATGTGAACAGTCATAATTGTTCCCAAGTGGCTGCTGCTAAGGATTATCAAACAGCTATATTAATTGAGGATGGTTTTGCTTATACCTTTGGCCTGAATGTTTTTTATCAATTGAGTATTATTCTTCCACTTTTCAAGATTTATGTACCCAAATACATAAATTTCTCTTTTAAAACAATAAGATGACTATTTTATATAAAACCTATATAAACAAAAAGTTGCAATGCTGACAAGTCAACATATTTTAGCCATTTAACCTTACCTTCAATGTTGTGTGTGATTTCTCACAGGAGAAATTAAGCATAATGCAAATTACAAATAGGAGTAAAATGGAAGGCACATATGAAATTAGGCAGTTGAGAAATTAGCCACCAAACCACTCAACATCTAATCAATTAAAAAGGAGAGAGAGAGCCATATTTGGGAATTTTGAAATTGAAAGTTTTAAGGTAATCTTTAAGAAGAATAAAATGTATCAATATCAAATGGGCAGTGCAAGGGAAGAGCCAGAAACAGGGATGAGAAAAACTTTACACTGTGGTGATAAATGGTGGGCAACTGAGAAATAAATCATTCATTACTATGTGTAAAAGATAAATTAGATTCTTGAAAGAGATATTTATTTTTGTGTGTTGAAAGCTAATTTCTAGATCCTAACAGAGAAAAGTATGTAACTGCTCTTTATCCGGTCTTTGCTCTTTATCCTATGGACATTACTCTGTCTTTTGCTGCTGCAAGTGATGGGGCCAATTAGCTGCGCTTTCATAGTAAGATTACTTGTGGTCTATCATTGTAAAAGGTGGCCACTAGTATGCAATTTTTTATGAAAAAATGATTTGAATAATGTTTCTCTTGTTCAGAAAATACCTGAATGTCACTTTTCTGCTGCACTCTGTACATATTAAGTGGAAAAAGTTGAATGGGTGCAAATTCAGGAGTTTTGTCCTTTGGTGTTCATCTGTAAGTAAGGATTCACTAAATGTAGATTTACTCTATTTTTCATGTGGTTAATTATGACCTATGTTTTTTGTTCACTTTATATTTTATGCTTTCAATTCAAAGAATTAAACTAATCATAATTATTGGCTATAGCATAATCATCATTGATTTACATGTAGTTTTCTACATTATACACTTATATATTTTTAAAAATAATTTTAGACATGAATTCTCTGTATAGGCTTACTGTTTATGTATAACTGGCATATTTAAGCTTGCATTTGTGTAGTCTCTTATCTGAAAGCAAACTATAGAACCATGCAGTAAACTAAACTAGAATTTGTTGATTCAACAAAATTTCAAATCAGATATAATATGGGTTCATTTTGAAATATTTAAATAGAAAATACTTAAAAGTGATTAATGAGTAATTTGCAAATATATACTACATTCTATACTTTTTCAAAATATTTTATTTGAATAATACATGTCTGGTTTGACAGTATTGACATTCATATCCATAGTTGTTCCTAAATGTTCAACTTTTATAGAAAATATTTTCTTTACAGACTAATATTTCATTAGTATAGATAATAGACAAATATTTTATTAGTATAGATAATAGACTAATATTTTATTAGTATAGATAATAGTTTCATATTTAATGATCAAAATATATTCAGGTACAGATATAGGTCTTCACACAAATAAAACTGATACCTGGATGAATATAGCTTTTTTTACAAGTGGTCATGGACATTAATTCTAGAGATTGACTAACTTTTAAAGTGATTGAGGATTCAAAATTAACTGCAACAAAAAGTGCTTTTGCCAATGTAAAAGAGATGATAACCTCTTGAGTATATCCAACCTTAAAGTAGTTGAAAATGGCAAACATCAATTTGCCTCATTCTATCTTCCCTGTATAACTGTATAATAAGTGCTGTATAACCTACAGCACTTGTAGGACATATTTCAGTATCCATAAAATTGTAAACATATATGTTATTTTAGAATTGATCTTTTTTTCCTGAGCATGAGGTGATTTGTAACATAGTAGGTTGTAATTTTAGTTAACATTTAGTTTATTTGCCATTATAATACCAAATCTCATAAATTTGCTATATTTAAGATTTTGCTAACAATATTTAAAGTTATACAATGTTATAAATCTATCTGAAAGGGAGGTCAATCATTGGAGAAGCAGCAGGCCACTTTCTCACAATGCTATGCATATCAGATAAACACATGTAATGAAATGGAAGGCTAATGGATTAGTTACTAAATATTAGAATACTTAATTTCAATTGAAATTAAATAAAAAATAAAGTAAGCTATCTCTTTCTCTTGGGCTACAAGATTATTGAGGAACTATTATAGGAGATAATTTATGATAAGAAATACAATTATTTGTTGAATTTTTGATGTTGGTTTATTTTTAAACTTTTTTTAGTAAATATAAATTTCCAAAGTACAGTTTATGGATTACAATGGCTACCCCCATAAATTCCCTCCCACTCGCACCCCTTCCATCTCCCGCCCCCTCTCCCATTCCATTCACATCAAGATTCATTTTCAATTATCTTTATATACAAAAGATCAATTTCGTATATATTAAGTAAAGATTTCATCAGTTTGCACCCACACAGAAACACAAAGTATAAAATACTGTTTCAGTACTAGTTATAGCATTACTTCACATTGGAGAACACATTAAGGACAGATCACACATGAGATGTAAGTACACAGTGACTCCTGTTGCTGACTTAACAATTTGACACTCGTGTTTATGTTGTCAGTAATTTCCCTAGGTTCTAGTCATGAGTTGCCAAGGCTATGGAAGGCTTTTGAGTTCGCCAACTTTGATCTTATACTGACAGGGTCATAGTCAAAGTGGAAGTTCTCTCCTCCCTTCAGAGAAAGGTACCTCCATCTTTGAAGGCCCATTCTTTCCACTGGGATCTCACTAACAGAGATCTTTCATTTAGGTGTTTTGTTTTGTTTTTGTTTTTGCCAGAGTGCCTTGGCTTTCCATGCCTAAAATACTCTCATGGGCTCTCATGGGCTCTTCAGCCAGATCTGAATGCCTTAAGGGCTGATTCTGAGGCCAGAGTACGGTTTAGGGAGTCAACTGGGTATCGTACTGCCCATGTTGGATCATTCTCTACCTTTTTTATTCTATCAGAATTAGCAGACACTAGTCTTATTTGTGTGATCCCTTTGACTCTTAGAGCTATCAGTGTGATCAATTGTGAACAGATCCCCTGCCACATTTCTAACACCACCATTTGGGGCAAGTCCGATTGAGCATGTCCCAAATTGTACATCTCCTCCATCTCTTATTCCCACTTTTATAATTAACAGTGATCACTGTTCAGTTAAAATTTAAACACCTAAGAATAATTATGTGTTAATTACAGAGTTCAACCAATAGTATTAGAACAACAACAACAAAATACTAAAAGGATAAAGTATTGAATTGTACATCAACAGTCAGGACAAGGGCTGATAAAGTCACTGTTTCTCATAGTGTCCATTTCAATTCAACAGGTTTCCCCTTTGGTCCTCAGTTAGTTGTTGCCGATCAGGGAGAACATATGATATTTGTCCCTTTGGGACTGGCTTAATTCACTCACCATAATGTTTTCCAGATCCCTCCATCTTGTTGCAAATGACAGGGTTTCATTCTTTTTGATTGCTGTATAGTATTCTATAGAGTACATGTCCCATAATTTCTTTATCCAGTCTACTGTTGATGGGCCTTTGGGTTGGTTCCAGGTCTTAGCTATTGTGAATTGAGCTGCAATAAACATTAAAGTCCAGACAGCTTTTTTGTTTGCCAATTTAATTTCCTTTGGGTAAATCCCAAGGAGTGGGATTGCTGGATTGAATGGTAGGGTTATATTCAGGTTTCTGAGGAATCTCCAGACTGACTTCCATAGAGGCTTAACCAGTTTGCATTCCCACCAACAGCGGGTTAGTGTCCCCTTTTCCCCACTTCCTCTCCAGCATCTATTGTTGGTAGATTTCTGAATGTGAGCCATTCTAACTGGGGTGAGGTGAAACCTCACTGTGGTTTTGATTTGCATTTCCCTGATTGCTAGTGATCTTGAACATTTCTTCATGTGTCTGTTGGCCATTTGGATTTCCTCTTTTGAAAAATGTCTATTGAGGTCCTGGGCCCATCTCTTAAGTGGGTTGTTTGTTTTGATGTTGTTGAGTTTCTTGAGTTCTTTATAGATTCTGGTTATCAACCCTTTATCTGTAGCATAGTTTGCAAATATTTTTTCCCATTCTGTTGGTTGCCTCTTCACTCTCCTGACTGTTTCTTTTGTAGTACAGAAACTTCTCAATTTGATGCAATCCCAATAGTTAATTCTGGTTTTGACTGCCTGAGTCTGCAGGGTCTTTTCTAGGAAGTCTTTGCTGGTGCCAATATCTTGCAGGGTTTCTCCAATGTTCTCTAATAATTTGATGGTTTCAGGTCATAGATTTAAGTCTTAATCCATGCTGAGTGGATTTTTGTGTAAGGTGAAAGGTAGGGGTCTTGCTTCATGATTCTTCACATGGTAATCCAATTTTCTCAGCACCATTTATCGAGTAGACTGTCCTTACTCCAGGGATTGGTTTTGGATCTTTGATCAAATATAAGTTGGCTGTAGATGTTTGGATTGATTTCTGGTGTTTCTATTCTGTTCCATTGGTCTATCCATCTGTTTCTGTACCAGTACCATGTTCTTTTGATAACAACTGCCCTGTAGTGTGTCCTGAAATCTGGTATTGTGATGCCTCTGCCTTTGTTTTTTTGTACAAGATTGCTTTGTCTATTCGATGTATCCCATGTCTCCATATAAATTTCAGTATCATTTTCTCCAGATATTCACAAATTAATGATATTTATTTGTTCATGATAGGATAGATGGAGTTATATTTGAAAATGAAAAAAATTAAAGTTATTGCCAAGAAAACTTCTAATACACTTAAGATATCAGAACAACTCTCATCTCCAGATCTGGGCCCATATGTATCAAAATGTACTATTTTTCCCCACAAAGCAAAATGTTTAGGTAACTGACCTCACTTTTCTTATTAATTTTGAAAATGTTTCACAGCTAAGTTGTTGAATTACTCAAAAAAATGTTAACTGCTCATAAGCCTTTAGGTTTTAATTCTTCTCAATTACTTTTTAATGAAGAGAATAATTTTAAATTTTTCTTCCTTGAATTCTTATGAGTGGAAAATAATATTAATCTCAATTAACAATTATGCATTTTAATATTATGTTCATTTCAATTGTAAATTAAACATACTCTTCTAAATATATTGGTATTTAAATCTTGTATTTAGACATTTTTACCTTGTAGATGAACAGTGATGGGAAAAAGAAATTGTGGAAGTTTGTAGAGTATGTGGCACAGAATAATTTTACATCTAAAGACCTTTATTTGTGGTGCTACACACTGTTATATTATTAACACCTCACCTGGGATAATAACTGAAAATGAAAAGAAATATGGTTACTTAGTTGTATTACATTACCTTCACAGATATTATCCTAATTATTATACTCTTAAATCTTCACCTGTGGTGGAAGGAGATGAAGTTCTTTATTTTATGTATAAAACAAATTTAATGAAGAAATTCAAGAAACTGACAGAAAGTCTAGTTAAGCCAAACAGTAGAACAAACTTTTCTACTTGTTAGTTATTTAAAGAAATTGCTCTTGGTTCACCTGAACATTTTTCTTGCCACTCCATTCTGTGTGATGTGACATGAAACCAGTGGATGGAAAGAAATTTTCTTTTTATAAATGTGTTCTTTGTGTTAGACTTCGTAAGGACATTTTATGTTATCTGGTAATGGTTCCACTATTCTTATTTTACTGAACTTTTTTTTTCTTTCAGAATTTTTTTTGACAGGCAGAGTGGACAGTGAAAGAGAGAGACAGAGAGAAAGATCTTCCTTTGCCATTGGTTCACCCTCCAATGGCTGCTGTGGCCAGTGCACTGTGGCCGGAGCACCATGCTGATCTGAAGGCAGGAGCCAGGTGCTTCTTCTGGTCTCCCATGGGGTGCAGGACCCAAGTACTTGGTCCATCCTCCACTGCAGTCCCTGGCTACAGCAGAGAGCTGGCCTGGAAGAGGGCAACAGGGACAGAATCTGGATCCCCGACCGGGACTAGAACCCAGTGTGCCATTGCCGCAAGGTGGCAGATTAGCCTATTGAGCCACAGCGCCAGCCTCAGAATATTTTTATAGTAGGCTGAGAACCTCATGGATAGAGTTACAGTTAATAGAAAATACTTGGGCTGTTGACTATATTTTATGTTTTTGAGAAGTTAAAACTTGATGCTACACTCAGTTTTTCATGGATTGAAGTTTATGATTAAGGATACTGGAAAATACCAATATTTAGGAGTTAAAATTGTTGCTAAAATGGGATGGTAGTATTTTTCTTTGTTGCTCTTTCATGCAATATTTTAAAAGTATTCCTGATCAGATTGTGTTTTATAAATTTTATTCCTCTATATTTCCTTTACAATATTTCTCAGATCAATAATGTAAATTAAGGCACAATAGTATTTTATTGTTTAACCATTTTATCCCATTAAGGCTTCCATTTATTTAGATTTCCACTAAAAATCTCAGTACATTCTGACATTTTAGGTTAAGTTTGTACTGATGAAGATGATCTAATATATTAATAACACTTAATACATAGCAAATTAATGTATATGTTGCTATTTCATATGCAATGGATTAATCATAAAGTTGCCATGAGTATTACCAATGGCACTACTGAAAATGAGGTTTAAACAGAGGCTTGATTTAGAATAGATAATACAGATGATTACTAACAGTGAAGGTGCAGAAAAATGTTCTTATCACTCATGTAAATGTTAGCTCTTTTAAGAATTACATTTAATGATTCAGATTAGATTTACCAGGCCCATTTCTCACTACTTTTATAATTGAAGTGAGTGAATTGACAAGGAAGTTTTGCCATAATTGAAGTGAGTGAATTGACGAGGAAGTTTTGCTAACTGCTTATCATAAGTTCTTTCTTGCCTATTTTCCCTCATTACAAAATAGCAGAAGTAAAAGAAATATAGTAATAATTGTACCAAAATTTGTGGCAGATGCATTTATACACTTTGACAGGCAAAATCCCATTTTTTAATTTTTGGATATCTTTATTTGTTGATGTGTTATTGTGTATTTGGTCATATTCATTTAACCATTAGTTTTATTTTAGCCAAAACCATATATCAGGGATCAAAAAATAGAAATAAATAAATGTTTTTAAGAACTTTACAATGTAGTGGAAAAACAAACATATAAACACATGTAATTCAACATAGTAATCCTCTAAAAAGTAGAGCCACATTTATTATGGCATAATAGGCTAAGAAAAGCCTTTTCCTAGTTTTCGGTGCCCTTATCATGAAGAAGTATGGGGTTTTATCAAATTTTTGTGTTTACTGAGATGATTATATCCTTTATTGTTATTTTTCTATTTTTTGTGTATTACATTGAATGATTTTCATTGGTTTAATTATCTTTTCATTCAAAAGATATTCCACTTAGTTATATATAAAGCATCTTTTTAGGTGTTACTGAATTGTTTGTTCATATTTTTGCTGAGGGTTACTCATCTATAAAAATAGTGAATATTGTCTTGGTTTTCATGAATGTATTTTTTTATTTCAGTATGAGGATAATGCTAGCCTCACTGAATGAGTGGAGTGTTTCCCATCTATTTTTGAAAAGTTTGCAAATAATTGGAGTTAATGTTTCATTTTTCAACACAGACATGTTATCCTTTAGTTAGAGTTACAATGAAAATCATATTATTATAGTTTGTTTTTTTACATTGTGCTATTACTTGTGCATTTTATGTCTTTGTGTTAATATTTGCTATCATCAAGTACCCCTTCATGTTACCCTGAAGTACTTTTAGCAATTCTTGTAGGATAGATTTACTGATGACAAATTCCCTCAATCTTATTAAATCTATAATTTTCTTAATGTATGCATTAATTTCTTAAAGATTTATTTATTTCTTTGAAGGGCAGAGTTACAGAGAGGCAGAGGCAGAGGGAGAGGGGAGAGAGAGAGAGAGAGAGAGAGAGATTTTCCATCTGCTGGTTTATTCCCCAAATGGCTGCAATGGCTGAAGCTTGGCTGATCTGAGCCAGGAGCCAGCAGCTTCTTCTGGGTTTCCCATGTGAGCGCAGGGCCCCAAGGACTTGGGCCATGTTCTACTGCTTTCACAGGTCCTAGAAGAAAGCTAGATAGGAAATGGAGCAGCCAGGACTCAAACCGGCACCCACATGGGATGCCAGCATTGCAAGCAGCATCTTTACCCACTACACCACAATGCTGGCTCCTCAAACATTCTGTTTCTGTCGCTTTTCCTTTCTGGGATATGCATGTGTATCTTGGTATACTTGATTAGTTTGCAAAGATACCCTTAGCTTTGTTCATTTTTATTTATTCATTTTTAATTTTTCCATAGATTGTGTAACCTGAAATGCCCTTTAGTTTCTGTCTTTTCATTGATATTCTGAGCAGCATGGAGACATTAACCTCATACTTTATTATTATCTTTAGATAATATTTATTTGTGAATGGTTTAAATAACTGATTTAAACTCTTTGTCTAGGAAGTCTATCTTGACTTCCTCAGAGATAGTTTCCATTGGCTGACATTTTCCCGTATAGGGGTCATACTTGCATCTTTCATTATTTTCTTCCATCTCTGCATCTTGTATAGTATTTCTGTTCAAAACTGGACACCGATATAATAAAATGAGGATTCAGATTATCTCATGCTAGTTTGTGTGTGTATATGAGGGGTTTACTCTTTGATTAATGACTAATAACTTTTCAGATCTAATTCTATAGCCTGTTTTTATGTGTGACCATTGAAATTTCTGTTTGGTCAGCTTAGTGGTCAACTAAGTCCCTTACATATTTGGAACCAGTAAATTGACTAGGCTTTCACTATTGGATTGCAGAATCACTCTTATGTCTCATTCACCCTTGATATTAGAGCTTCAAAATATGAGTTTGGTGTGGCTACAAAAATGCACTCCCTACCAACTTCACATTCCTCAGCTTTTCTTTTTAAATTTATTTTTTGTCCATTGCACATTTTCTCCAAATATTATCATTTCTGGTAACCTCAGTGTTGAAAGTATTGCTGCCTCTGGGGGCAGAGCCAAGATGGCAAATAGTGAGGTCACACATTGATAGTCTGGGAAAAGATAGGTTGATAAAAAATGAATTACAGTTAATACAGGGGAAGGCCCAGGGAAAAAATGCAGAGGAAACTCCTCTGGATCTAGTGGAGGAGACACAGACAACCTGCGGTGAGAGCAAGGACGCTTACAGCTCTGGCTCCGAGTCTTCACATCCGCACTGGAGGGGGAGGTGAGCTCAGTAATCCCAGACGTTGGCTGGAGAAGCCGCAGACCAAGAGGGAACTGGGCTGGAAGCTGCGCAGGGAGAGCTCACCAAACTAACTTCAGGAGAGAAGAAAAAGAAATATGGGTGGGGGGGGCAGTACAGATGAGTTTCTCTCTCCGCCCATCTAGCAAAGATGTGCAAGAAACAAAGAGCAGGAGACAAAGAGCAGGCGCCATTCTCGATATATGTAAAAGGTGCGCACCTCTCAGGGCTGTGCGTGATGTCAGAGCTGTGTGCAACAGGGCCATGTGCATGAACTCAGAGCTGAGCTCTAACTAAGTCAAACAGAAAATCCTGACTCTGGGGGAGAGGGGGAGGTGAAATACCAGGAGGTTAGGATTTAATAAAAGGGTAGAGCTAATGAACTGAGGTGGGGGGGGAAAATAGAGAGACGGTGGGGTGAGAGAGCTCATGGAGGTCACATGACTACTCTCCAGAGATGCTACAATTCAGTAACCTTAGCAACCCGGTGGGAAACTGAAGGAGAAACCAAACCCACACTGAGCGCAGCACAGATACTTTGGGTGATCTGTGGGAAAAAAAAAAAAAAAGCAGATAATACCTATACCCACAGAAGCCAGAGATTGGAAACTAACTACTATCAATTCTGCTCAGCTGTGTGGTATGACTTCCCTCCTGAAAATAAATAAATAAATAAATAAATAAATAAATAAATAAATAAATAGAGAGATAGATCTACCACGCCTAACCCTGAAGAACTAAGCAGAGCTCTCTGCCCTCACACATCTCAGGCCACCAAGGCTACTCCAATAGCAGACAGCCCACTTAACACACAGTATAACAAGAAAAAAAAAAACACTGTAAGGAAATAATTCAAAGAATTCCTTCAAAATGCCAAGCAATAAACACAGAAACCATCGGAACAAGATCAACGAACATATTATGATGTCCCCAAAAGAATAAAACACCCCAGGCCAAGATTATGAAGATGATGAGATAGAAAAAATGCAAGATATGCATTTCAAAAAATTTATGATAAAAACATTTAGAAGTTTTCAAAAGGAAATTCTTGAACTACAGAAATCCTTACTGGAGAGGATAGAAAATCTCTCTCGTGAAAATGAAATCTTAAGGAGGAACCAAAATGAAATGCAGAAACTAGTAGAACAGGAAAGTGTGATAGTGAAGAGAAATCAAAATGAAATGAAGAACTCTATAGACCAAATGACAAGCACATTAGAAAGTCTTAAAAACAGAGTTAGTGAAACAGAAAAGAGAATATCGGACTTAGAAGACAGAGCTCAGGAAAGCATACAGTCAAACCAAAGAAAAGAAGAGGAAATTAGAAATCTAAAAAATATTGTTGGGAATATACAGGATACTATTAAAAAAAATACGAGTTCTAGGAATTCCTGAAGGCATGAACAGAGAGAAAGGATTAGAAGGCCTTTTTAATGAGATACTAGCAGAGAACTTTCTGGGTTTGGACAAGAACAGAGACATACAAGTACAGGAAGCTCATGGAACCCCTAATAAACATGACCAAAAGAGATCCTCACCATGACACGTTGTAATTAAACTCACCACAGTGAAATATAAAGAAAAGATTCTAAAATGTGCAAGAGAGAAATGTCAGATTGCTCTCAGAGGATCCCCAATTAGACTCACAGCTGACTTCTCATCAGAAACCCTACAGGCTAGGAGGGAATGGCAAGACATAGCCCAGGTGCTAAGAGAGAAAAACTGCCAGCCCAGAATATTATATCCTGCAAAGCTCTCATTTGTGAATGAATGTGAAATAAAGACCTTTCAGAGCAAACAGAAATTGAAAGAATTTGTTGCCACTTGTCCTGCCTTGCAAAAGATGCTTAAATATGTGTTATACTCAGAAACACAGAAACACGGTCATCAATATGAAAGAAGGTAAAGGAAGAAAACTTACCAGTAAAAGATCATAGAAAACTCAAATCATATACTAGAAAACATCTTTGGGAAAATGGCAGGGCAAAGTTACTACCTATCCATAGTCACATTGAACGTTAATGGATTGAAATCTAAACTAAAAAGGCAAAGACTGGCTGAGTGGATTAAGGAACAAAACCCATCTATTTACTGCCTACAAGAAACACATCTTTCCAACATAGAAGCATACAGACTGAAATAAAGGTTGGAAAAAGATATTCCACAACAACAGAAACCAAAGAAAAGCAGGTGTAGCCATATTAATATCAGACAAAATAAACTTTAACACAAAATCTGTTAAGAGAGACAAAGAGGGGCACTATATAACAATTAAGGGTTGAATTCAACAGGAAGATGTAACTATTATAAATGTATATGTGCCTAATTACAGGGCACTGGTTTATTTAAAAGATATGTTAAGGGACTTAAAGGGAGACTTAGACCCCAATACAATAGTACTGGGAGACTTCAATATTCCATTCTCAGAAATAGACAGATCATCCAGACAGAAGATCAACAAAGAAACAGCAGATTTAATCAATACTATTGCCCAAATGGATCTGACAGATATCTACAGAACTTTTCATCCTACACATACAGAATTTACATTCTTCTCAGCAGTGCATGGAACCTTCTATAGGATTGACCACATACTAGGCCATAAAGCAAATATCAGCAAATTTAAAGGAATTATAATCATACCATGCAGCTTCTCAGACCACAGCAGAATGAAGGTGGAAATTAGCAACTCAGGAATCCCTAGAAAGTATGCAAAAACATGGAGACTGAACAACATGCTCCTGAATGAACAAAGAGTCATAGAAGAAATCAAAAGAGAAAGCAAAAATTTTATGGAAGTAAACGAGGATAACAACACAACATATCAAAACTTATGGGACACAACAAAAGCAGTGTGGAGAGGAAAGTTTATATCAATAGTTGCCTACATCAGGAAATTGGAAAGGCACCAAATAAATGAACATTCAGCACATCTCAAGTATCTAGAAAAACTGCAGCAAACCAGACCCAAAGCTAGTAGAAGAGAAATAATTAAAATCAGAGAAATCAACAGGATTGAATTAAAAAAAATTGCAAAAAGTCAGCCAAGTGAACAGCTGGTTTTTTTTATAAAAAATAAAATAAAATTGATACACCATTGGCTTAACTAACTAAAAAAAGAAGAGAAAAGACCCAAATCAATAAAACCAGAGATGAAGAAGGAAATGTAACAGACACCACAGAAATAAAAAGAATCATCAGAAATTATTACAAAGAGTTGCATGCCAACAAACAGGGAAATCTATCAGAAATGGACAGATTCCTGGACACATGCAATCTACCTAACTTGAACCAGGAAGACATAGAAAACCTAAATAGGCCCATAAATGAGACAGAAATTGAAACAGTAATAAAGGCCTTCCCAACAAAGAAAAGCCCAGGACCAGATGGATTCACTGCTGAATTCTACCAGACATTTAAAGAAGAACTAACTCCAATTCTTCTCAAACTATTCAGAGAAATTGAAAAAGAGGGAATCCTCCCAAATTCTTTCTATGCATCACCTTAATCCCTAAGACAGAGAAAGATGCAGCATTGAAAGAGAATTACAGACCAATATCCCTGATGAACATAGATGCAAAAATCCTCAATAAATTCTGGCCAATAGAATGCAACAACACATCAGAAAGATCATCCACCCAGACCAAGTGGGATTCATCCCCGGTATGTAGGGATGGTTCGATGTTCGCAAAACAATCAACGTGATACACCACATTAACAAAATGCAGAAGAAAAACCATATGATTCTCTCAATAGATGCAGAGAAAGCATTTGATAAAATACAACACCCTTTCATGATGAAAACCCTAAGCAAACTGGGTATAGAAGGAACATTCCTCAATACAATCAAAGCAATATATGAAAAACCCACGGCCAACATCCTATTGCATGGGACAAAGTTGGAAGCATTTCCACTGAAATCTGGTACCAGACAGGGATGCCCACTCTCACCACTGCTCTTCAATATAGTTCTGGAAGTTTAGCCAGAGCTATTAGGCAAGAAAAAGAAATTAAAGGGATACAAAATGGAAAGGAAGAAGTCAAACTATCCCTCTTTGCAGATGATATGATTCTTTATTTAGGGGACCCAAAGAACTCTACTAAGAGACTACTGGAACTCATTGAAGAGTTTGGCAAAGTAGCAGGATATAAAATCAATGCACAAAAATCAACAGCCTTTGTATACCCAGGCAATGCCACGGCTGAGGAAGAACTGCTAAGATCAATTCCATTCACAATAGCTACAAAAACAAATACCTTGGAATAAACTTAACCAATGATGTTAAAGATCTCTACAATGAAAACTACAAAACCTTACAGAAAGAAATAGAAGAGGATACCAAAAAATGGAGAAATCTTCCATGCTCATGGATTGGAAGAATCAATATCATCAAAATGTCTATTCTCCCAAAAGCAATTTATACATTCAATGCAATACCAATCAAAATACCGAAGACCTTCTTCTCAGATCTGGAAAGAAATGATGCTGAAATTCATATGGAGACACAGAAGACCTCAAATAGCTAAAGCAATCTTGTACAACAAAAACAAAGGCAGAGGCATCACAATACCAGATTTCAGGACATACTACTGGGCAGTTATTATCAAAACAGCATGGTACTGGTACAGAAACAGATGGATAGACCAATGGAACAGAATAGAAACACCAGAAATCAATCCAAACATCTACAGCCAACTTATATTTGATCAAAGATCCAAAACCAATCCCTGGAGTAAGGACAGTCTACTCAATAAATGGTGCTGAGAAAATTGGATTTCCATGTGCAGAATCATGAAGCAAGACCCCTACCTTTCACCTTACACAAAAATCCACTCAGCATGGATTAAAGACTTAAATCTATGACCTGACACCACCAAATTATTATAGAGCATTGGAGAAACCCTGCAAGATATTGGCACCAGCAAAGACTTCCTAGAAAAGACCCTGCAGACTCAGGCAGTCAAAACCAGAATTAACTATTGGGATTGCATCAAATTGAGAAGTTTCTGTACTACAAAAGAAACAGTCAGGAGAGTGAAGAGGCAACCGACAGAATGGGAAAAAATATTTGCAAACTATGCTACAGATAAAGGGTTGATAACCAGAATCTATAAAGAACTCAAGAAACTCAACAACATCAAAACAAACAACCCACTTAAGAGATGGGCCCAGGACCTCAATAGACATTTTTCAAAAGAGGAAATCCAAATGGCCAACAGACACATGAAGAAATGTTCAAGATCACTAGCAATCAGGGAAATGCAAATCAAAACCACAGTGAGGTTTCACCTCACCCCAGTTAGAATGGCTCACATTTAGAAATCTACCCACAACAGATGCTGGAGAGGATGTGGGGAAAAAGGGACACTGACCCACTGTTGGTGGGAATGCAAACTGGTTAAGCCTCTATGGAAGTCAGTCTGGAGATTCCTCAGAAACCTGAATATAACCCTACCATACAACCCAGCCATCCCACTCCTTGGGATTTACCGAAAGGAAATTAAATTGGCAAACAAAAAAGCTGTCTGGACTTTAATGTTTGTTGCAGCTCAATTCACAATAGCTAACCAACCCAAAGGCCCATCAACAGTAGACTGGATAAAGAAATTATGGGAAATGTACTCTATAGAATACTATACAGCAATCAAAAAGAATGAAACCCTGTTATTTGCAACAAGATGGAGGAATCTGGAAAACATCATGCTGAATGAATTAAGCCAGTCCCAAAGGGACAAATATCATATATTCTCCCTGATTGTCAACAACTAACTGAGCTCCAAAGGGGAAACCTGTTGAAGTGAAATGGACACTATGTGAAATAGTGACTTGATCTGCTCTTGTGCTGACTGCTGATGTACAACGTAATACTTCATCCATTTTAGTATTTTTTCTCTGTTTTGTTCTAGTTCTATTGGTTGAACTCTGTAATTAACACACGATTATTCTGAGGTGTTTAAAGCTTAACTGAAAAGTGATCCCTGTTAAATATAAGAGTGGGAATAAGAGATGGAGGAATGTACAATTTGGGACATGCTCAATTGAACTTGCTCTACATCATTGCTACATCAGGAAGTATGAACGGAGTCCATATAAAATTTTTCTAATTTGCATTTTCTGGGATTTTGTGTGAACTCTAAAGAATAATTTACTCAATTTCCTTGACTCAATTCCTCAGACATGTTCCTGTATTTGCTGAGAATCTGGGTAAGGAAGAAAAAGAGTAGAGTAGTTCAGGAAGCTAAAGTTACATTTTAAACATGTAAAATGTTCTTACTGTGTAAAATTGTTTCATATGTAAATTGAATTGGGATTGTAAGTAAATCCAGGATCTTGTGTACAGTACACTAGATTCTGTAGTATCATGACCTTTATAAGATTTAAATGTATTTATTTAATACATTTGTAAATGTATTAAATACAAACAACAAATAACATTACTATATTTTATACAAATACAAATAACAATTACTATATTTGTACAAATAACATTACTATATTTTATAAATACATTACTATATTACAAATAACATTTGTGTACAAATAACATTACTATATTTTATAAAATTACTTCATCAGTTTTTTTAGTTTTTAGATATTTCCTTTTCACTTTTATGGAAGATGGAATAACTACTCTGCTATATAAGTGAAAAAAATCATTAATCAATTATAGTTAAAATATTCAGAGATTGGTGGAATACTGTCATTTCTTATGTATTTTAGATGACACTAATTCCCCTTTTATACTTTGTTTTTCTTAAAATTTCTGCATGTGTGAACTTCTTTTTCCTTATAATCTCAAATCCTTTGTTGTATTGGGATGGAAAATGAGCTCTATTTTGGCCATAATATGGGTTATCCTAGCAATAGGATACTTAACTTTCCTGTTCTAAATATTCAAAATCTACAACTTTAGAAATAAGTGTTTTTGTTTTTCCCACCATTTTGCAAATTTTATCTTCCTTTGTTAAAGTTTTTTTTTTTTGACAGGCAGAGTTAGTGAGAGAGAGAGACAGAAAGGTCTTCCTTCCATTGATTCACACCCTAAATGGCTGCTACAGCTTGCGTGCTGTACTGATTTGAAGCCAGGAGCCAGGTGCCTCCTCCTGGTCTCCCATGCGGGTGCAGGGCCCAAGCACATGGGCCATCCTCCAGTGCCTTTTCGGGCCACAGCAGAGAGCTGGACTGATAGAGGAGCAACCAGGATAGAATCTGGCACCCCGACTGAGACTAGAACTCGGTGTGCTGGTGCTGCAGGCAGAGGATTAGCCTAGTGAGTGACAGCTCTGGCCTGTTAAAGCTTTATTAAAGTTACTGTTATGCTACTGGAATTTACAGTTGTGCATAATGCTGAACAATTAAAACTTTTTTATTGGTTATGGCAGCTTTACTTATAGGTAGTATGCATATATTATGTGATTATAGGAGCATATATTATATATAACAACAGATATATTAGTCTTTTTAGAAAAGATATTTACTTATTTGAAAGGTAGAGTTATAGAGAGGGGGTGAGAGAGAGAGAGAGGGAGATGGTGGGAGAGAGAGAGAGAGAGGTCTTCCATCTGCTGGTTCACTCTCCAGATGGCCATAATGGCCAGAGCTGCACAAATTCAAGCTAGGATCCACGAGCCACTTCCATGTTTCAACTTGTGTGTAGGGGCCCAAGGATTTAGGCCATCTTCTTCTGATTTCCAGGATCAGAGGTGGATCAGCCAGGATTTGAACCAGTGCCCATATGGGATGCTAGCACTGCAGGCAGCAGCTTTACCTATTAAGCCACAGGACCAGCCCCATGTTAGTCATTAAGAATGCATTGTTTACTTAGAAATAAAGAATAAATACAAATAATTTAGTAGTCATAGATATTCAAACCTAGATCTTTTTTTAAAAATCTATTTATTTATTTGAAAGTCAGAGTTACACAATAGCTGGAGCTCTGCCAATCAAAAGCCAAGAGCCAAGATCTTCTTCCAGGTCTTCTGCAGGGTCCAGGGGTCCAAAGACTTGAGACATCTTCTATTGCTTTCCCAGGCCATAGCAGAGAGCTGGATTGGAAGTGGAGCGGCCAGGATTTGAACTGGTGCCCATATGGGATGCTGGCATTGTAGGCTGCAGCTTTACCTGCTACACCACAACTCCAGCACCCATAATTAGATCTTAGATGGTTTTCAATAGAGCCATGATTTTTACAAAAATTGATATTCATTTTAACATAATTTAAAAATTATAAAGAGGGAGAGGAGAGAGAGAGAGAGAGAGGAGAGATATCTTCCATCCATTTATACACAATTGAAATGGATGCAATAGCCAGGGTTTGGCCTGGTTGAAGCTAGGAGGCAAAAACTCAAGCTTGGTTTCCCACACACAGGTGGCATGGGCTCAAATACTTGGGTCATCTTCGTGTTCCCAGATGAATTTGCAAGAAACATGATTAGAAGTGGAGCAGCCAGCACTCAGACTGGCACTCTGATATGGGTTGCTTGCATGGCAAGTAGTAGATTAACTAGCTGGACCACAACACCATCCCAAATAACATATTCTTTTTAACATGAATCACTTTATGTATTGAAAAGTAGTATGGCAAAGATGGAGAGAGAATGAGGGGGGGAATTTATCTTCCAACCATTGGTTCACTCCCAAATGGTTCTAACACTGGTGTTTTTAGGTGGAATTCAAGAGTCAAGAACTGGATAATATGAGTCACCCACAGGGTGGCAGTTGCCCAAGTACTTAAATCATCTTCCACTGCTTTTCAAGGTACCTTAAATAGAAGCTGGAATGAAAGTGGAGCAGCTGGAATTGCAAGTGAGAGCTCATCCCACTGTAATAAATAAATTTTAGATTTATTTATTTGAAAGGCAGAGTGACAGAGAAGAATAGGCAGTAGGAATAGATTCTTAATAATTTCCGGAGTTTAATTTTGAAATACATTGCTTGTGGTTTGGGGCCAATGCTGTGGCTCAGCAGATAAAGCCAAGGCATCTGATGTTGACATCCCATGAGTGCCAGTTTGAGGCCAGTGGCTCCACTTCTGATCCAGCTTCCTGAAAATGTGGCTGTGGAAACAATGGGATATGACCTATGTGCTTGGATCCCTGCCACTCATATGGGAGACCTGGATGAAGCTCCATGCATTTTGTGTTGGCCTGGCTTAGTTCAGGCCAATAATCCATTTGGGCAATAGACCAATGGATAGAGAACCTCTTTTTCTCTCCCTATCTATTTCTCTCTCTCTCTCTCTCTCTCTCTCTCTCTCTCTCTCTCTCTCTCTCTCTTACTCCGCTTTCAAATAAATTCAATCTATTTTTTATCTAAAATGCTTTAAATGTAAATTAATATTATCAGATATTAGAAATGTCATTTTAAATGTCTGATATATTGGTATCAAACTGCTAAACTAAAATTAATTTTATAGTTCATATGATTTTGGTAATTCTGTTCACAGCAGTTTTGTTCATCTGTTGCCAAATGGAACTCATTCAATTTGTCAGAAAAGACCGAATCACAAATTAAATGAAGCACCAACCCTATCTAAAATAAAACATTAAAAAATATACCACAGTACCATTGCTTAATTATTATGTTTTGACAAGTTTGTCAGTTGAATAATTTGGATAGCACCTGCTCCCATGATGTCTCTGTTCTTAGTTTTCCATGAACACACATGCATAGCTTGCATTAAGATGAATATCTGTACAAACATAACCATTGTTTTTGTTGTTACATCACTAGTTTTTTTTTTTAACTTTTATTTTACAAGTATAAATTTCCAAAGTACAGATTATGGATTACAGTGCCCCCCCATAACTTCCCTCCCACCTGCAACCATCCCATCTCCTGCTCCCTCTCCCATCCCTTTCACATCAAGATTCATTTTCAGTTATCTTTATATACAGAAGATCAATTTAGTATAAATTAATAAAGATTTCAACAGTTTGCACCCAGACAGAAACACAAAGTGAAAAATACTGTAGGAGTACTAGTTATAGCATTAAATCATGATGTAAAGCATTTTAAGGACAGAGATTCTACATGAGGAGTAAGTGCACAGTGACTCCTGTTGTTGACTTAACAAATTGACACTCTTGTTTATGGCATCAGTAATCTCCCTAGGTTCTTTTCATGAGTTGCCAAGGTTATAGAAGCCTTTTGAGCTCACCAAAGCTTAACCATTTTTAATCAGATATATATTTGCTAGAAGTATAATTGCCTAGATCTGCTAAGAAAAGAGGACTGATGGCCGGTGCTGTGGCTAAACAGCCTAATCCTCCTCATGCGGTGCTGGCACACCAGGTTCCAGTCCCAGTCAGGGAGCCGGTTTCTTTCCCGATTGCTCCTCTTCTAGTCCAGCTCTATGCTGTGGCCCAGGAGCATAGTGGAGGATGGCACAAGTGCTTGGGCCCTGCACCCGCATGGGAGACCAGGAGAAGGACCGGGCTCCTGGCTTTGCATCAGTTAAGTGCGCCAGCTGCAGTGCACTGGCCGCTGTGGCCATTGGGGGTTGAACCAATGGAAAAGGAAGACCTTTTTCCCTGTCTCTCTCACTGTCCACTCTGCCTGTCAAAAAAAAAAATCCACTTAGCATGCCAGTGCTGTGGCTCAAAAGGCTAATCCTCCACCTTGCAGCACCGGCACACCGGTTCTAGTCCCGGTCGGGGATCCAGAGTCTGTTCCAGTTGCCCCTCTTCCAGGCCAGCTCTCTGCTGTGGCCTGGGAATGCAGTGGAGGATGGCCCAAGTGCTTGGGCCCTGCACCCTATGGGAGACCAGGAGAAGCACCTGGCTCCTGCCTTCAGATCATCACAGTGTGCCCACTACAGCACACCAGCTGCAGCAGCCATTGGAGGGTGAACCAATAGCAAAGGAAGACCTTTCTCCCTGTCTCTCTCACTGTCCACTCTGCCTGTCAAAAAAATCCCCTTAGTATCATGAGTTAATGCAGGAATTATCCCCAAATATTGAAATGTGGTATGATACATCTGTATATACTCTATAAAGTGATATTGTAACATGGAAGAGTTGAGTAGAACATATGAAGACATATATTAGAAACACAGTCAAATTTAAGAATGGGGAAAATTCTATATGTATACTGGCAGAACATCAAATAATCATTACCTTCAAAGGAATTAAAATAACACCTTCTCATATTGGTCATATTCAGTAATGAATTCTAAAAGTAAGAATTTTAAAAATCTTTTGAGTCTATTATTATTTAGTATTTGAAAAGGAGAGAGAGATAGAGCAAGAGAGAGAGAGAGAGAGATGAACCCCCATGAGCTGGTTCCCTCCCCAAATGCTCACAGCAACCAAATCTGGGTCAAATATAAGCCAGGAATGAGGAACTCCTTTAAGATCTTCATGGTGGGTGAAATGGACCCAAGCACTTAGACCATAATCACTGCCTCTAAGGTGCATCAGGAGAAATCTTTGTGGGCAACAGATCCCAGGAAATCCAATATCTCTATGGGCAGCAGATCCAAGGCAATCCAGTATCTATATTGGCAGCACATCAAAATCTATTTGAACAGCACAGTCCAAAATCTATATGGGCAGCAGACCCCTTGCAATCCAATATAGGATGTGAATATCACAAGAGGAAGGTTAACCTGCTGAGGGACAAAGAACACCCAAGTATTTTCTAATAAATGTATAAAACATGGGTGCTAAGTGAAATCAAAGTTATCATTTATGTTGAAAAACAACAAATTTATTCTCATCTCCAAAGATTTGTGAAAATCTTCCATTGAATTATAATATTTTAATGATATGCCATAAATATTCTTCTGAAAAAATGCATAGTCATAAATAAATAATTACATCAGGAAAGGGTTGCTAATGACTTTTTACTCTTTTTATTGTTTATACTGAAGAGAGACAAAGAGTTTACCATCAATGAGAAAGTTATAATTATTAAATATATTTAATTTCTAAATATACCAATCTATACCCAAGAAAGAATGCAAGAGCACTAACTGTAATGAAATAATAAATAATATTGCCTTTTTTCTTTTTTTTATTTTTTACAAGCAGAGTTAGTGAGAGAGAGAGATAGAGTTATAGACAATGAGAGAGAGACAGAGAGAAAGGTCTTCCTTCCATTGGTTCACTCACCTAATGGCTGCTAAGGCTGGTGCTGTGCCGATTTGAAGCCAGGAGCTGGTCTCCCATGTGAGTGCAGGGACACAAGCACTTGGGCCATGCTCTGCTGCTCTCCCAGGCCACAGCAGTGAGCTGGACTGGAAGAGGAGCAATTGGGACTAGTACCTGGAGCCCCAACCAAGACTAGAATCTGGGGTGCCAGCACCACAGGTGGAGGATTAGCCAAGTGAGCCATGGTGCTGGCCTGCTTTTTTTCAGATTTGTCTTCCCACCATAAGCAGTAAGAATACAGAAAAATGAGACCAATGCATACAGATATTGGGCAACAGCAGTGTTGGGCCATAATCCTTAAGCAAGAAAACAAGAGACCCCTATAAAAGAGGACCCATTTCTGTTAGAAGAAGATAGCTCAGGAGGATGGAAACTTAGTTGGTTCTTCTGGGCTGAGTAGACCTTGTGTTGTTGGAGGCTGAAGCAGGAGTGATTTGGAAGACGTGGATCAGGAAGAAGGAATATCCAGAGAAAGATCTACATAAATCTGCATAAGGGTCTCTGTATTGATGGATATTAAAGTGTGTGTGAGTCATGTGAAACTAGGAAGCCCAAGATAAAACCATCCCCCAAACTGGGAGATTTCCAAGTTCCAACAATGAGAGTAAAAGACTCATCATAACATCTATATTTAGTTTAAAAATAGAAACATATGTATGAAACATATATATGCATTTTACACACATATATTTATATATTTGTGTACACACACATATATATGTTTCTTTCATATATATGATGAAATGCTTTTTCAGGTATACAAATACAAAAAAATTATCTGCTACAAATTGTACAATAATTTGAACAAATTTTTATTGTACAAATATTTATTGTAAATTGAAGGAAATTTGTGCAAATGGAAATCCAGATCCACAAAAAAGAAGTAAAGAGCCCAGAAATGGTAAATACACAGATAAATATAAAATGTGTTTCTCTTACTTATAAAATTCTTTCAATACACATTTATCCATTTAATGTAACAATAGTAACAATGTGTTTTGGAATTAATAAAATATATACGGGGCAGACCTTTGTCACAGCGATTAAGATACCACTTGAGACAGCTGCATCCCTTATTGGAGGGCCTGGATTGGAGTCCCAGCTCCACTCCTGATTCCAGTTTCCTGCTGGTGCAAACTCTGGGAGGCAACAGGTGATGCTTCAAATAGTTGAATCTCTGTCACCCACAGAGGTGGCTTGGATTGATGTGCCATCTTCTGGCCTGGACCAGCTCTGGGTATTGTCATCATCCAGCATCTGGGGAGTGAGCTAACCTATAGAATGTCTGTCTCCTTGTAACCATTCCATTCTCTCCCCTCCCATCCCCTTTCTTTCCCCTCCCATCCCCTTTCCTCCCTCCTCCCTCCCTCCCTTTAACATAATGGTTTGATTCCTACTTTGAGTTCTGATTCCGGTTTCCAATTGGTGTATACCCTTGGGCAGCAACAGGTGATGATTCAAATTGATGGGCCCTTGCCACCAATGTGGGAGCTCTGGATTTCAGTTGAGTTACCACTTTGGAATTAGCCCAACCATGAGCATTTTTGGTATGTAAGAGAGAAGCCTGATGATCAGAGATGCATCTCTCTCTCTCTCTCTCTCTCTCTCTCTCTCTCTCTCTCTCACATACACACATTCTTCCTCATTCTCTTGCTCTCACTCTAGAACTTACTCTCATCTCCATCCTTGCATGCCCATAAATAAACAAAAATGTTTAACAAATAGACTGAGATAAGGTAAATGTGGTTGTATTAATGCATAGAAAATCATATTTTAAAAAGAACAAAGGGCTAAAGCACATAAACAAATAGGACAAAATATATCCTAAATGAATAAATAAACCTAATTAGCTAGAGCAAGAAAGAAAGCTTTGTGAGAACAAAATCAACAACCAATATGCAGTACAGTGAAACACTGAAAGTCTTACTGATGATTACATTAACTGTAAAGCTGTAAGCATTCCAATTAAATCAGTTTTCATACTGAAGAAAAAAATGCTACTCCAACTATATGCTAAAGAAGCTAAATTTCTGAAAGAAATGAAAATTTAATTAAATATCAGTACACAGACAAGTTAAAAGAAAAAGAATACCTTGCAAACACTAATCTTAGTAAGCTAGACTGACTATATTGATAAGAAGCAACATAGATTTAGGGACTTGGCATATTGCTAGAGATAAAAAATAATATTTCATAATGACAAAAAGACCAATTGACAAGGAATATATAATTATTTTATATATCTACAAAATGACAGAGATTCAAAATTTGTACATATAAAAATGACTGGGGTAAGAAACAGTTGTGTACATAAATGATAGCTGGCTGTTTCAGTATGCATTTACAGTGTTACAAAAAATGAAATACTACCTACTGACTGGGTGCAAATCACATGTCTCAAAAAGTACATGTATCTAGTATGTATGTGTGTGTGTATAGATACACACTATATATACAAATGCACACTATCTATATACACTTTATATATATGAATATATATACATACTCTAAACTCATTTGTAGGAAAATAGGAAGTCCAATCAGAAATGAAGAAAGACATGAACATACATTTCACAAAGGGGTAGGTATATACATATAGGAAGTAAGTACATGAAAAATAAACAAGTTCATTAGCCTTTGTGGAAATACAAATTAAGGACAGAATGAATACCACAGTCTATTATACTGACTAAAGTTTATGCTGATGATATAAAGTGGTAGCAAGGATTTGGAGTGACTAGACCTCTCAAATTACAGGAGGGAATGTAAGCTGGAATATTAGCTCTGGAAAAAATCATGGCAGCATTTTATAAACACACATCACCATATGAGTATAATTTAAAAGTTGCATTCCCAGCTATTTATCTCAGAGGAATGAAAACCTAACATTCACACAAAGAATTTGCATCTGAATATACTTAACAGCTTTATTAATACTCAAATAAAACTGAAACAACCTGAATGTTTTCAATGAGCAAATAGAACTATGGTGCATCTGTTCAGTGAAATTATTACTCAAACAAAATGTACAACATAAATGGATTTTAGGAACATTATGCTAGGTGAAAGAAGCTAGAAACAGAATCTACGTGTCCTTTTAAAAAATATATATTCTATAGATGCAGAAAGCTTACTTGTAGTTCCCTAGTGTTGAAGTTGGAAATGGAATGAACTGCAAATGGGCATGAAAGAAATTTGTGAGTGGAAGAAATGGATTATGGTGGGGCTGGCACTGTGGCTTAGTGGGTAAAGCCGTTGCCTGCAGTGCTGGCATCCCATATGGGTGCTGGTTCGTGTCCTGGCTGCTCCACTTCAGATCCAGCTCTCTGCTATGTCATGGCAAAGCAGTAGAAGATTGCCCAAGTCTTTTTGCCCCTGCACCCACATGGGTGACTTGGAAGAAGTTCTTGGCTCCTGGCTTCTGTTTGGCACAGCTCCAGCCATTGAAGCCATCTGGTGAGTGAACCAGCAGATGGAACCTCTCTCTCTCTCTCTCTCTTTCTCTCTTTCTCTCTCTTTCTTTCTCCCTCTGCCTCTCTGTATCTCTGCCTTTCAAATAAATTATCTTATTAAAATGGATTATGATGTTAGTTATATAAACTTTAGATACCATAACTTTACTAGGAATCATTAAATTGCATTCAAACAATGTGTCCATTAAATTAAATCCTGCTGTTCTGTAAAAAGTATAATTTAGTATGTAAAATATGATGGAGTAGCATGTGGTTTATGAACTAAAGTTAGGTATACAAGAAAATAAGATAAACGTAAAGAGGAGAAAAGTCAAAAGCATGGTAGTATAAAATTCTCATATGTAAAGCAGTATAATATCATTTTAATGTCATTTTTTATCATTTAAACCCTATATCCTAAACCCTAAAGCAATAACTAAAATAATAAAATCAATAGTTCGTATAACTCCCATCTAGGGAGTGAACCAGTGGCTAGAAGTGTGCTCTCTCTCTCTCTCTCTCTCTCTCTCTCTCTCTCTGTCTTGCTCTCTTTCTCTCTAAATCATTCAAATAAATAAATAAATCCTTAAAACATTTTAAATATTCATAAAATGGAACTAGCACATGATTTTGTGTTGGTGTAATGCTAATTTTGAAATCCATGTGCTTTTCACTATTATGCATTCTCTATATATTATGAGAATGTCTTATTGCCAAAAAAGTACCAAAATAAACTCATACTTTCAACTCCAATTTTCATGAACTTTTTGAAGTTCCCTCCTCTATGTTTCACTTACCACACTGCACATTGTAGGATAGCCAGAACTGTTGCTCCTACTCAGACAATTGATCCAACATCTGGGTTACATTTGCTGCATAAGCACCTACAGCTGTACATCTATGTAGCTTCCTTGATTACACAACAGGGAAGAGAGGATTATAAATTGTTTAAATAATCAAATTTGGAAGATTACATATCTGACTAAATCCAGGACTGCTACTTTGTTTAAATGAAAGTATACTGGATAATTGGAAATACACTTCTCCCTTAATCTTCAATAGGGCACCCTAAGCATGGTGAACAAATAAAATCTGGATACAAACAGTAAGTACTTTTTGCTATAATATTCTGGAACCCATAGTTTTTATCACTCAGAGCACAATAAATAGTCTCTTTTGCCTATCTTTGCAGTTTCAATAAATTTCCCCTGAATAAGCTTTAAATTGCAACACATTTTTTATTTTTTTAAATTTTATTTAATGAATATAAATTTCCAATGTACAGCTTATGGATTACAATGGCTTCCCCCTCCCATAACTTCCCTCCCACCCACAACCCTCCCCTCTCCCGCTCCCTCTCCCATTCCATTCACATCAAGATTCATTTTCAATTCTCTTTATATACAGAAGATCAACTTAGTATATATTAATAAAGATTTCAACAGTTTGCACCCACACAGAAACACAAAGTGAAACATACTGTTTGAGTACTAGTTATAGCATTAAATCACAATGTGCAGCACATTAAGGACAGAGATCCCACATGAGGAGCAAGTGCACAGCGACTCCTGTTGTTGACCTGACAAATTGACACTCTAGTTTATGGTGCCAGTAACCACCCTAGGCTCTCGTCATGAGTTACCAAGGTTATGGAAGCCTTCCAAGTTCACCGACTCTGATCATATTTAGACAAGGTCATAAAAGACAGGGTGAGGATAGTAACCAATGATCCTAAGAGTGGCATTAACCAGGTCTGAACAATTATACAGCATTAAGTGGGGAAAAGAAACATCAGTACACAGAGGTTGGGAGTAGAGCCATTGGAGGCAGAGTAAAGGTTATAATTATGAAGGAATGAGGCCCAAGTGTGCTAGAAAGGATCTAGAACAAAGGACAGAGTCATTATTAGAGGGGCTAAGAAAGATGCTGTCTAAGCTACAATTAAGTTTTCTGATTGAGAGGTAAATAGAGCTTGACAGAGGGGCTTGATAATAATCTGGTGGGCTTTAGGCCTTGTAAGTTAAGAGGCCCAGACCTATCCTTCTCTTCGCATGGGGTACATCCTAAGGGAGGTGTGAACCACCAGGGGGAAAGCACCCTGTTGACTTTCATTACTTAGTTGGCTTGGGAGGAGAGCTGGCCAGGTAAAGGCAGGTGGCATCTCTAACAAGAAATTTACAGTTCTTCCTGCAATGTTGCTGACCCTACTTGGCCGTCCCCTCAGCTGCAGTGGTCACTTTGGAAGTTGGGCTTAATGAAGGGCTTTTCAGATTAGAGCCAATAAGATCTGTGGCTCTGACCTGGGCATCCTTTGACTCCAGGACAAGTCCATTTCCAGTGATCCAACTCTTGGCAGAGCTGCCAGGGCTCTTCACAAGCTGACTTCTGCTGATCACATTGAAAACCACTGCAGTGGACTGGCCTGTTGGGTCTCCTTGAGGGCAGATCACTGTACAGATCAGCCATTAATAGACCTGCCACCCATTGCTTCTGATGCCTAGCTTTCTTTTCCTCCTGGTTTTTGTTAAAGCAGACCAGAGGATGCAAGTCAAGGGAGTGCCCATGTTCCATCTCTAATCTTAGGTGGCCTGAACCACAAGTCTATGGTCACAGGCATTGCAACACATTTTTTTTTAAAGGACTTTGGTCAGGTGATTGACACAGCAGTTAAAATGCCACTTTGGATATCTGCATTCCATATTGGAGTGCCTGATTTGAGTCCCAGCTTCTTTGCTTCTTTGCTTTCTATTCCTGTGACTGTGCAACCTGGGAGGCTGAAGGTGATAACTCAAATACCCGGATCTTTACCAACAATGTGGAAGACCAAGAGAGAGTTTAAGGTTCCTGACTTCACTCTGTGCCAGCCCTGCCTGTTTGAGGGTATTTGGGGAGTTAATTAGCTGATAAATGAACTCTGTCTCTCTTCTATTTCTCTGTCTCTGCCATTTAAAACAAGTGAAAATAAATAAAAATTCAAGCAAAATAATAATTCTATATGCTATAATAGAATTTATTTTTTAAATCAACAAAACCCTTGAGACCATAAACCATAAATGAAGGGAAAAAAACTAAAAGTGGAGCTTACTATTATCAATGAATTCACTTTGACAGTTTAGGTTCTTTGTGTGTGGATATCTTAATGGGTGTGGCCTCACCATTCCTCAACTACACTACCGCAGGTGTCTTCTTAGGGTGATCCATCCAGCCAGACCAAGCACAACAGCTTACAGAAGTCCTCAAGAAGGATCCATCAGTAAGGGGCAATTCATGATATTAAAGCCACAGATCTATGATTAAGTAACATAAGATTTAAGGCAGAATTAGATTTTAATGGATGAGTTGTTACAAGATCTGATTTGGAAAAATAAATTTTGATCAACTACTGTAATAAATTTAAAAAGTGAAAACTCCAGAAGCGCCAGAGACATCTATGAGACATATTAAATGTTCAATCAACTGACAATCAAGCATTTGGGCTTCAGTAGGGAATATTCTGGTCCTTAAATTGTTCATAATTTCTCAGTTAACCTTTCAATATGTGTTGTACTTTGAAAGCATGTTTCCTTTCTTTACCTTGGTAAAAATAAGCAGCAGCATCAGGATTATGGTTTTTAGTTGTTTTTCCACTAAAGATTAAATTCCATCAAACTCTTCCCAAATTGAATACGCTCGCTGTATATCAGTATGTGATTTTTAAACAGTCACTCTATTTCAGAGTTATCCTTTCTCATAAAATATGTAAATTATTTCTACATAACTTGTGACTTTGACCTGAATGCCAACAGAAACACTATCCTAACCTAATTATCCACAGCTATCCAAATAGTAAAGTAGGATGCTCTGAGTTTATTGGTAAACACTGCCAAGCCAATTATTTAAATGAGAGTATAGGATTAACATCTTTAACTTCCAATTGTTGAAATGTCTGATTTAAAAGTCCAAAGTTTTAACAACTGCACATATTAAATTTTATATTTTTAGTCATATTGCATAGGCTTAGGAAAAGGTAAATAAGTATCACTTTGAAGAATGAAGTGATGGGGCAGGCACTTTGGTGTACTGGGTAAAGTTGCCACCTGCAGTCCTGGCATTCCATATGGGCACCAGTTCAGGTTTCAGCTATTATACTTCAAATCCAGCTCTCTGCAATGCCATGGGAAAGCAGTAGAAGAATGCTTATGTGTTGGGACCCTGCACCCTCATGAGAGATCCAGAAGAAGATTCAGTCTCCTGGATTCACATCGACCCAGCTCAGTCTGTTGCAGCCATTTGGGAAGTGAACCAGTTAATGGAGAACCTTTCTATCTTTCCCTCTTTCTGTAACTCCATTTCTCAAATAAATAAATAAATAAATAAATAAATAAATAAATAAATAAATAAATTTATCTTTATAAAGAGAATGAAGTGGTAAAAAAGAACATGGGGTTAAAAGAAAGTTTATTAGTAAATATACAGAAAGGAACATAAATTTTCCAAAAATGAAGTTAAAAGGCAAGTTCATTTTTGTACAAAAATGCATGAAGCTCTTTCATAATACATATTCTCTTTGTATTTTAGACTCATCATGTCATCCCAGATCTCATCATGAAGAAATATTTTTGTTTATGTCCAATATGACAACATTCTATGTATACAATTGTTACCTGATTTCATGAATTCATAATATGTATTTTTGTCCAGCAAGCATTGCTATCCCATTTTAGGGGCAATAATTAGTTTATTTTTCCATATATTAGATATGTCCAGGGAACAAAGGAGGACAACTGACTGGATCCATTCTTTGCCCATTTTTGTCATTTAGTCTTGCACCTTTCCATTAAAATCTCACTGATGTGCTGGAAACAAAGTCTAGCTGTCCCAAAGCATGTCCCATTTTCTTCTTCTCACCTGAATTCTCTTAGTTTGTCTTTTAATATTTTATTCTATCCTCTAAATATCCTTGAAACAAGGAGACAAATCATGTTAGGTTCAAGTTAAACATGTTTGACAGGAAGAGAATATGTATATGAAATCCATGTATCGGCCGGCGCCGTGGCTCAACAGGCTAATAATCCTCCGCCTTGCGGCGCCGGCACACTGGGTTCTAGTCCCGGTTGGGGCGCCGGATTCTGTCCCGGTTGCCCCTCTTCCAGGCCAGCTCTCTGCTGTGGCCAGGGAAGTGCAGTGGAGGATGGCCCAAGTGCTTGGGCCCTGCACCCCATGGGAGACCAGGAGAAACACCTGGCTCCTGCCATCGGATCAGTGCGGTGCGCCGGCAGCAGCACGCCAGCCGCAGCGGCCATTGGAGGGTGAACCAACAGCAAAAAGGAAGACCTTTCTCTCTGTCTCTCTCTCTCTCACTGTCCACTCTGCCTGTCAAAAAAAAAAGAATAAAGGAACATTTAAAATAAATAAATAAATAAATAATAAAAAAAAAGAAATCCACGTATCACACATTGTATTGCTACAAGAACAGTTCTGCCAGATAAAATACAGGATACCCTAATACTGTGAAGAACATAATTATACTAAAATTTATGCTGCTTAACTTACATTCAAATTTAAACAAGAGCTTCATCTTTCTTTATATGTGACCATCTTAATTAAAAAAACATATAAAAGCTTCTCAAATTAAATAATGAGGTGATGACACATTGTTCATTGTGGTTTTTCCCCCTTTGTAACAAAGGATGTGAGGTTACTCTGATACTATATAAATTTCCACTTCCATCAAACATTTAACTTCCCAGTTAATTACACTTCTTGTTGTCTAGTTCATATATCTTTAGGCTTCAGAGAATATTTATTGCTGGGTCTTAGTCCACCTGAATGAGGATGGACTGGATCTGAAGAAGTAAGGTAAGTGTGCTGCTAACCCGTTCCCCAGCCTCCCGAATCCGGAGACAATTAGACACAGTGGGGAGTCAAGTCAAGCAAGCAAGAACTTGGTTTATTGCACACGTAGCAAAGCCTTTTATTTTATTTTATTTTTTTATTAAACTTTTATTTAATGAATATAAATTTCCAAAGTATAGCTTATGGGTTACAATGGCTTCCCCCCTCCCATAACTTCCCTCCCGCCCAAGCAACCCTCCCCTTTCCCACTCCCTTTCCCCTTCCATTCATGTAAAGATTCATTTTCAATTCTCTTTATATACAGAAGATCAGTTTAGTATATATTAGGTAAAGATTTCAACATTTTGCCCATATAGCAACATAAAGTGAAAAAACTACCATTGGATTACTAATTATAGCATTAAATAGCAATGTACAGCACATTAAAGACAGAGATCCTACATAATTTTTTTTTAAATTAATTAATTTTCTATGCCATTTCCTTTTTAAAGCCTTTTAAAGCACAAGACCACAGGATTACTGGGGCAGGGCATAAGGACCAACCAATTACTTAAAAGGTCATTTTACAGGGCAACTTTTTACAGGACCAGCCATATGTCTGTACACTCGTCAGTTGACACCTCCCCTGATGCTGCATGACCAATCAGCTTTGGTGGTAAATGACTTTGGGTACCGCCCACCTTTCTTCCTTTGGGTGCCATCTTTGAATTGCCACATGTGCCTAATTTCCCTGCAGGTGCCATCTTTGAATTGCCTCCTGTGCCTAATTTCTCTACAGATTCCCTTTTTTTTGTCTTATATAAAAGAGAGAAAAAGAGGAACTGAGCGGAGAGTGTGCCTGTCTTAGGTTGTCCCCTCTGACTGGGATCAGCCCTTTAGGGAACATGTCTGTCTTAGGTTGTCCCCCTCTGGGGATCTTAGCTGTCTTTGACTACTATTCCAGCTGTTAAGGGCTGTCCCAGGGATCTTACCTGTCATTGGCTACCAACTCAGCAACTCAGTGTATGATGTATTATATATCTACATCTTGGCAGTGGCCATGGGCGGATGTATAGAGTTCCCAATCTGGCACTTAAAGAGTGTCATATTGTTGTTGAACCACCATTAAGTGGACCACAGCAATGCAATCTTAGACAAATTTACAAGGAAAATGGAGACCAAGGGTCCAAAAGGGGGAGAAGATAAGGAAGCCATCCCCCAAGGCCAGATCACAGGTAACTAGAGCTTCAAGTTCTTCTTGGAGTGTCTTGATCTTGTCCTTGATGATGCTGGAGCAATTAGCATAAAAGCAGCACTCCTGATGTACCATGATGATCCAATCACAATGAGGCAGGGAGTTCAATATGGTCTTTTTATACCTGTAAGAGAAAAGAAAAATCACTCCTCAGGAGGGGGTCCTCCTGGGTGACATTCTTTGGCAAAGGGGGGATATTTAAGGTTTCTCACAGGTACCCATAAGGGGTTGGAATTCCCCTGAGGGAAGACACATCCAAATCCTCTACCAGCCCTTATCAGTGGGTCTGTTCCTTGCCAGCATCCCTTTAGTGGGTTTTTCCATTTTATCCTACCCAAAAGGTAGGGTACTTGGAGGGACCAATGTTTGTGAAAGGCTGACAAGGGCTGATATTTTGGAATATTCAAAATATTTAAGGTGAGCATGGCCATTTGTAGCTGGTCTTATGGGTGTATGATTCCCCCTTTTTGTTTTATAAATTTATTTTAAAAAATTTTTGATGATTATTTGTGCTTGTGGGTTGCAAGGAATTTTAGTAGAGTGTTGAATTATTTTATATCTTGGCAGCACTTTTAATTTAAACATTCTGATTGGTTATTATCTCTGCAAGATGAGAGATATATCTTTTGATATCTCCAGGGGCCCTTCTGGAGATACCAAAAGTTTAGAGAATTTAGAACTTCGATTTTTACAAAGTTTGTTAAAAGTGCCAAGAAAACTTAGAGTATCTGGTTAAAATAGAATTTTTAACACCCTGAAATGACAGCTATTTACTTAATTAGGGCAATTTTAAAACTTTTAGACCAGATTTAATTATAATGATATTTAACACACCCTTTTAAGACTTAATGTTTTTTTTTATCAATCTAAACTTAACAAAGACAGTAAACAATTAATTACCTTGGCAGAACATGAATTTTATGTCTCTTGTTGTCAAATAAACCAGAAATAAAAACCTTGCATAAGAGTTAGCGCATGAAATCAAAACATAACTCAGAACTATTTAGCAGAGTCAAAAAGAGGCCGGTGCAACGGCTCAATAGGCGAATCCTCCGCCTTGTGGCACCGGCACACCGGGTTCTAGTCCTGGTTGGGGCGCCGGATTCTGTCCCAGTTGCCCCTCTTCCAGGCCAGCTCTCTGCTGTGGCCTGGGAGTGCAGTGGAGGATGGCCCAAGTACTTGGGCCCTGCACCTGCATGGGAGACCAGGATAAGCACCTGGCTCCTGCCATTGGATCAGCATGGTGTGCCAGCCACAGCGCGCTGGCCACGATGGCATTGGAGGGTGAACCAATGGCCACGGGAAGACCTTTCTCTCTGTCTCTCTCTCTCACTGTCCACTCTGCCTGTCAAAAAAAAAATTAAAAAAAAAAAAAACAGAGTCAAAAAGAGCTTACCGGACCTAACTCTAGAAATGGCAGAGTAACCAATTAAGCAGACACTGTTAAAAAGAGATGTTACAGTTTTTGCAAAAACAGATCTATAAAAGAAACAAGTTTAAAGCATATCAAAGACATGTAAAGGCTTGTATACACAGAATTTACTCTCATTTACATAAGACCACTTTATCTGTGAGAGAAAATAAGGCAGGCTGGGTTTAAAATGGAGTCGCTTGGCTAACTGCATATTGTTCTGCTTTTGTACAAAATAGCTGGGCTTGCAAAATGCTTTTATGAGCTAGTTGAATTTTAGCTGAACTGGTAGCATGTGATGATTATGAGATAATTGGGCATGTGATAATTATTTTGGGAGCTATGTTAAGTTTTTGGTCACGATGACCCCGTGTTTGTGCTTGCTCAAGGTTTTTGTCCCTTACCCTGGAAAAACCCATTATCTTGTGATAATGTGTCATGCTGTGGTTTATCTTGTGATCTTTTGTAATGCTGTGGAGATATGCTAATGTTGTGGTTTTAAACCTTAAATACTCTGTGTGGTTGATGATCGGGGCCTCTCTTCTTGCACAGAGATGGCCCATCTGCGCAGATGTAATAAACTTCCTCTTGTTCTTTGCATCGATTGGAATGGATTTCGTGTTTCTGGGGTCGGTAGAAGTGTGAGACACCTGTCAGGGGTCTTACATTCATGGGGGCTCATCCGGGATTCGAGACCCCCAGACCCACGCTCCATTTTCCAATCAGAGGTAAGTCTTTGCTGTTTTAAGTATTTTTGTGTGTTTTGTTGATTTTGTTATTATTTTATTTTTTCCCGGGGCGCTTGACGTACCGGAGGTTTATGTTTTACTGAAATTGTGCCTGTAGGACCTGTATCTGTATCGAGCCGACAGTGGGTAGGGGCAGACGTGCCCGGTGCCCCGGGCTCGAACCACTGGAGGACGCTCCGGTGGTGGAGGGGACGTGGAATCCCCCTCCTTCTTTAATTTTTGTTCCGTGGGAGGTGGCAGCTCCCCTCGGAAGTTTAAAAGGTCTTCTTCCCCGGGAGAAGGGCTGGTGGCAGCAGCCGCTCCCGTCGGTGGTTTCAGTTTTGTGGGGAAGTTTTGGTTTCTTCTTCCCCGGGAGAGGGCTGGTGGCAGCAGCCGCTCCCGTCGGTGGTTTCAGTTTTGTGGGGAAGCTTTGGTTTCGGTGTAAGTTTTTCTTCCCCGGGAGAGGGCTGGTGGCAGCAGCTGCTCCCGTCAGAAGTTTTGGTTTTAGTTTTGTTGCGCGCAGGTCTCGTCTTATTAGGGCACGCAGGTCTTGTTCCATTGTTGTGTGCAGTGTTTTTGTGAGTTTTGTAATTGTTATTTGTGTTTTAATATACTTTCCTTATATGCCTTTCCCCTTCAATATGGGACAGGAATTAACTACACCTTTGAGTCTTACTTTATGAGTCTTAATTGGGAAAACTGCAATGCAAAGTTGTTTATGTTGTTTAACCTTTTTCAGTGTTTGAGTGATTACCCAACTGATTAGAAGTGTACTAATTGTTGGCCAAACCGCTTGACTCTGACAGCTTAAATTCTAAACTGAGTCTTCCAACTTTGGGCTTCCAGTCGGATCCCTGGAACTCTCAAAGGATGAGACTCTAAAATTTGTTAAAGTAACCGCTGCTTGAGTCAATTCAGATTATGTAAAATATATTAAAATGTTGTAAATGGTGTCAGACCTATGCTGTATTTATGTTTTTGTTTTTCAGCTAGAGTGGTCTTATAAAAATAAGAGTAAATTCTGTGTATACAAGCCTTTATGTTGTTAACATTGGTTCAGAGAATTAAGTTAATGCTAAAGCCCTTTGGTTTGCTTGGTAGCTCACTTATTCGGGTTTTGCATGTCTTTGATATGCTTTAGACATGTTTCTCTTAACGATGAATATCTTTTCAAAGTTATGTCCATGTTTGCTGTCCAGGAGGAGTTATTCTTATGTTACTTAAAAGCATGGAAATGTAATTTTGACTTTTAATTCAGAACTCAGTGTCTTAAGCCATCTAGGCATCAATGCTAAGCAAAATGTAAAAAAATGTATTGTACTTTTCACATCTTAAATTCGATAAGAGAGACTGTTTGAGTTTGTTAACATGTATTTTCATAGATTGTCTATACATAACAATTCAAGACTATGTAAAAGTAACTACAGGTATAAAGTTTCAGAAAATGTGAGCAAGTCATAAAAAGTTTTAAAAGGTTTACAACTTTAAAATTGTTTACAGAGCTTTCTTTAAGTTAAGTGCTAATGCCAAAATTACATTGACCTAAAGTTAAAGTCTGATCTTCTGTTACAACAATGAGGTTTTTTTAAAAAAAAAATGTACACTAATGTTAGTAAATACCTAAAAATGGTCTAAGTCTTAAAATCTGTTTTTGCAAAAATTGTAATGTCTATTTTAACAGTGTCTGCTAAATCAGTTACTCTGCCATTTTTAGAGTTAGGTCCTATAAGCTCTTTTTGACTCTGTTAAGTAGTTCTAAATTATGTAAACCCTTATGTTCAAGGTTTTTATTTCTGGTTTATTTAACAACAGACATAAAATTCATGTTCTACCAAAGTGATCTATTGTGTACTCTACTGTCTCTGTTAAGTTCAAATTAATAAAAAACATTGTTAAGTATTATGATCAAATCTGGTTTAAAAGTGTAAAAATCACCCTGACTAATAAATGGCTATTATTTCAGGATGTTAAGGAATTCTATTTTGACCAGATACTCTAAGTTCTCTTGGCACCTTTAACAGACTTTCTAAAAATCCAAGTTCTAAATTATCCGAACTTTTGACAACCCCAGAGGGCCCCTGGAGATGTCAAAAAGAGATCTCTCATCTTGCAGAGATAATAACCAATCAGCTGTTTAAATTAAAAGTGGTGCCAAGATGTAAAATGATGCTAAACTTCAGCTATAAACATGTTTCTTTCTAGCTGCTCCAGTCTCTGGCTCAGAAGCCAGATCCTTTAAAGAGGGACCGATAAAGTCTCCGTCCAGCTAACGCTAAACAACCAGGCATTGCTAGTTCAAATGTATTGCTAGTTCAAATGTGGATTAAACGGGAGGTCTAGCCAAAAGGGAAACAAATAGTTAAGATTGTACAAACCTACAAAAATGTAACAATTACAGATAGTAATAGGCTACTATCATTATGGCTAAATGGTTACCCACCGTGTTCCATCCACTAAAAAATTTTTTTTGTTGTCTTACAAATATTTAATGAAACCCGAATTACTAATTTCAGAGTAATGCACAATGTTAGCGCATTTGTTAATTGGACTGTGTGCACCTCAACATGTCTGTTTATTGAAATGGTACTGTTTTTTATGCTCCTGACATTGGTGCCCTTTTTGGAAACCAGAAGAGAAATGGAGAAGGAAAAATCCGATAAAACAGAGGAGGATGAAGCAGAGGAGGGAGGACCCCCGGCCCGTTCTAACTGGCCATCCTCCTCCTCCATATAACTGGGAAAGCAAGCCCTGACAGGACTTGCAGGGCCTGTTTTACTAACATTAATTTTACTGCACTTAAATGGAATTCTGTAAAAGACTCAGTCTCTACTGCCAGACTCCCCTGAGGAGTTTAGCTGAAGGGGTTAAAGTTTTTTAGTTAAAAAAGGGGAAGTTTAAAATGGGCTAAAAAAGGAACTAACTAGGATCCTGGCCACCACAGTTAAAAGAAAGCAGAAGTAAGGAAAAATCAGGATAGGCAGGGACCCTGGAGACTGGCAAAAGCACAGAAAAGTGCCCAAAAGGACAAGTCTGCCTAAGGTCCGAATAACAACGAGAGTCAAGTGGTGTACGATTGCCACACGAGACTGAACTGACCGAAACGGCCCCTGCAAGATGACAAGAGAAAAGATGACAGCAGCGGAGTGGTGAGACTTGGCGACAGCGGCCCCTCGGCCCCTCCCTCATTGGGACACGTCTGGGTTTCCACCTTCAACCCCCCGAGGACTCTGCTCGGCACAGGGCTGATCGCTATGGACCATGCACTCTGTGCAGCTAAGAAAAAGGAGCGGGTGGCAATGCACAAGAACAGCAGGTACGCTCTCGCCACTACCCACGGGGAACTCAAAATGGACAGAGGCTTTATCGACCAGGAAGAAGAATTGCGCCAATGTTTCCCTGATTTGGACTACCAAAGGTACTGGGGTCAGACACCGGGCCGGCTTTCGTCTCCAGGGTAAGTCAGATGGTGGCACAGGTGTTAAAAATAGAAAGTTGCATTGTGTTTATAGGGTAAGTCAAATGGTGGTAGCGGTAGCCAAGGTACTGGGGATATAGTTAGGTAAAACATATAATTAATGGTGGAGACTGGCACTGGAGACTGGGTCAAATTGCTGCTACACATTTTTATAACGCTACATATCCTTCATATGCTGCTACCCTTTTGCAACTTCCCTATCCTGCCAGGCTCTGCTTAAATGTCTGCCTTTTAGGGCTTTAAAAGGCTTCCTGAAGAAGCAGTCCCTGGCTCTGCTCTCCGAGCAGCAGAAGATGAGTGACTGCGAGTTTGCCTATGTACACATGCTGGCTTAGGACTATTTGCTGTATATCCTGAAGATGCCGCAGCCTGGACAGGGATTGAGCACGATGTCCAGGGTGCTGCAGAACGTTACCTTTTCCATCCAGCAAGAAGTGGAAGAGGCTCTGCTTTATACATAATTCTGGTTAAAAGATTTTTTAAAAGTTACCAAACAGATCTGTGTGATACTGTCATTGCTAAAGAAGAAGTATTGCTGACCCTTAGTAATATTATTTTTAATTTTTACCCTGCATAATAAATAGGCTTCTTTAGTTTATTAAAAGTAAAATTGTTTATCACCCACGCCTTGGTCCTGACCCAGCAGTGCCAAAGTTTAAAAATGAAGGACATAAAAGAAAAGAGTATTGTTGGTGAGAAGGGCTAAAGAGAAAAAAGAGCTTTTTATATAAGGAAAGGACATGGTTTGTAAGAATGACTTTATCCGGATGGCTAGTTTACTCTAGGCTAAAATGAAAGTGGTAAAATGTTTAAAGTAAGTCGAAGAGGGTGTGTGAAAGTCACGAAAAGTATTTGGGTCAATTCAGCTGAACAGGCACCAGGTATTAACCCAAATTTGTATGATTTCTTTAGGGAAGTGTTTTCTGTTTTTGTCTCTGTTGTATTTTCTGTTTTTAAATTTTGATGCCTTTTTGTAACTTCTTTATTTTGCGGGGCGGGGCATACTTCCCCTACCCTGCGGACTTGCTTCTGTGCTTATAAGATTGGCTGTAAGACACAGAGATGTGCTTGCAATACTTTTATTTTGTTTTACCCCGGTGATGGGCAGCCCACATATCCCAATGAAGATCACGTGGGAGGTAAGATCTGGTACCGCTGAGGTTGTGTGGTCCGTTACCCGCGTGGCCCCTTCTGGGATATGGTGGCCCTCCTTGCACCCCAATGTCTGTTAATTGGTTGTAAAAAAGACACCTGGGACATCTCCGGCCTGTTTTATGATCAGACTCCCCTATGAAACAAAGGACCGGGCGGAAGCGTATACTTAATTACCTCTTAATTCTAATTGTTACCAATGTGGGATTTTTAATTTCTTTCCAAAAGAACCTTAGCCATTGCAGGACCCTTAGTAAGATAGGGCCTGCTCCTCGGGGTATGCAACTGATATTTTAAAATTTTAAGATTAAAATTTGACAAAAAGAAAAGGGGGGAATGAGAGAAAATAAGGCAGGCTGGGTTTAAAATGGAGTCGCTTGGCTAACTGCATATTGTTCTGCTTTTGTACAAAATAGCTGGGCTTGCAAAATGCTTTTATGAGCTAGTGAATTTTAGCTGAACTGGTAGCATGTGATGATTATGAGATAATTGGGCATGTGATAATTATTTTGGGAGCTATGTTAAGTTTTTGGTCACGATGACCCTGTGTTTGTGCTTGCTCAAGGTTTTTGTCCCTTACCCTGGAAAAACCCATTATCTTGTGATAATGTGTCATGCTGTGGTTTATCTTGTGATCTTTTGTAATGCTGTGGAGATATGCTAATGTTGTGGTTTTAAACCTTAAATACTCTGTGTGGTTGATGATCGGGGCCTCTCTTCTTGCACAGAGATGGCCCATCTACGCAGATGTAATAAACTTCCTCTTGTTCTTTGCATCGATTGGAATGGATTTTGTGTTTCTGGGGTCGGTAGAAGTGTGAGACACCTGTCAGGGGTCTTACAATCTGGAAAGCAAAAAACATGAGTACAACATAGGTCTGACATCATTAATGACATTTTAATACACTTTTCATAATCTGAATTGATTCAAACTGTTGTACTTTAACACATTTAGAGTCTCATCCTTTGAGAATTCCAGGGATCCTACTGGAAGCCCCAAAGTTGGAAGACTCATTTTAGAAATTAAAACTGTTAGAGAGTCAAACTGCTTAGCCAAAAATTTAACCAAGGCTGTGGGCTAGATCTGATTAGATTTAAGGTAATCACTTCAATGTTAAAAACAGGCAAATAGACATAATATAGACCAAGCTTGATAATTGTTACAAGGTGATTATTTAAATGTTTGAAAATAAGCACATATTTAAATAACTCATAGCTCTTAATAAAAACTCAGCTGTTTTCAAACAATTAGAATTTAACAGACATCCAGAGAACATAATATATTAAACTCATTGCTTTAACAGAGAATCAGATTTTAATTCTATGTCAAAGAGGAATAGAGAGAACATAATAGATTATTTTAACACATTACTTTAACAGAAGATCAGATTTTAAGTTTATGTCAAAGAGAAATAGATTAGTATACTTGTGATGTTTTCCATCTGCCAATGTCCTTGATTTACATTTTGAAATAACCTGTTAAGAATCTCCAAATTAACATAACATTTTAAAATAAGGTAACACAAATTTTAACCTGAGTCATTTTAAACAATGCTGAACTGTTATGGCCATGCTGGAGCAGAGAACATTCCAAGAGACAGGCTCTTATGCAAAAAGCAAGTAGAGTATTTTATTCACCAGCATGCTGGGGTCCCAGCATCACCAAAGTGAGCAAGGGACCCTAAGTACAATTTACATCAGCTTTTTATAGTTACTTGGGGCCTTTCAAGCTAATCCATTGGGTTCACAAAGGAGATAAGGGCGTTTTACAAGCACAAGGTGAGAAGGTATATATATGCAAAGTACAGATAACATCAGGCAAAGACAAGATTTACAACAGGGTAGGGCGGGGGTTGCTCTCACCATACATTCCCAAGGCTGAATAAATTCTAAATTAAACATTTTAGGAACAGACATGAAGAACAGAGAGGAGGCTGCTCCTGTGTTTCACCAACCAGGCACCTGTAGAGGTAAACACGTTTTGGTGGGCCATTTCCCACATTCCAATGTTATCTCTTCCTGCCTTGGCTCCATTATGCCTGGTCAGTAGAAGCAGGCCTCAACCCCCTTTGGGCCAGAAATTAGAAAGCAGGTCAAGGGTTGCTCTAAAAATGAAGGGTAAAATAAAAAAGTAAAACTTACAAAATAGGGAGAGGGGGTCTACTATCTTTAATATTTCTTCAGAACTATTTTCATAACATGTTGAGTATATAAAAGTTTACATTTGGATGCATTTATCTCATCTGCCTTTACCCAATTTAAATTAGCAGTTACACCTAAATGACTTAGGGTGCTGATATTATATCATATGTATCTGAATTTGATTAAAATTAAAATTGCATTTATCTAAAACAAGAACTAATTACCCATTGCTGTTTCATTGAGCACTGATTACCCAGAAACCTGTTAAAATAAATTGCAAAATAAGTTCAGCAAGTCACAAAGCAATATTTTTAAGGCTAATGAATGTGTTAGATTCAAAGAAAAGTTAGTTAGTTGCTCCCATCCCCCTTTTTTAAAAAGAATCTCTCAGGCCCCATGACATCATAGTCTATCAGCCATGTGGGGCTGCTTTTGAAACAAAGGTTTAGGCAGCTGTCACAGTTCCCACTCCTGATTTTACTGTCTGCCTTGCTCAAGATAAAACAAAAGAGCCATCAGAGGGTGGGATACCTAATTTGTTTCTCAATAAGCAGGGAGCCCAAGGATGTGATTATCACTCCCTTGCTATTCTTATGGTAAAACTGAAACAATAGAGGGACAAAAGACCAATTGAAAATCATGGAGACAGCCATTAATACAAGGAGAGTAGACTTTGGACCAGGCCTTGTTCTAAGATAAAGTCAGTAGTAGCCAGAGACACTTTCCCTCCCAGTGAGGAGAGATATTGAATTGTCAATGGAGAGAAAAAAAAAACAGCCCTAGGGAGTACTCTCCCTAGAGATATCTGGCCACACCTGCATCCAGAGACACTTTCCCTCCCAGTGAGGAGAGGTATTGAATTGTCAATGGAGAGAAAAAAAAAACAGCCCTAGGGAGTACTCTCCCTAGAGATATCTGGCCACACCTGCATCCGTGGCAGGCAGGCCACACTGACTAGAAGAGAGTGCAGAGAAAGGCCATGGTCACCCATTTACAGGGAAGACTGAGCACACCAGGGCCTAGCAGGACTGGCCACAGGGTTGGGTAGGTGTGCTGTTTACAAGATGGTGCCAGGCAATCCAAGAGAGGGGAATAACCATAAAGGGGTGGCCACATGGGTGGAATTGTAGGCTCAGTAGGTTGAGGCAGTGCTAGGCCTTTAGGGGGTGCTGCTGCACCTGAAGGCTCCACCTTCATTTTAACTGCCTCTGGGGATTTATGAGCCTCCCTCAGGCCAGCACAGGCTGTCCAATGATCAGCATTCATTTCTTCCCAAACAAGTATCTTAACAAACTGATCCAGAAGGTCCCCAGCCGGCAACTTATGATGGAGGCTGTGTTGGACCCTGGCTGTAAAATCTGGCAATGACTCTCCTGGTTTTGGTCGCACTTCCACTATGGGAGATTCAGTGGGCCCCTCATCCAGCTTGTACTAAGCATTAAGTCCTGCCTGCCTCACTTGTTCACAGTATGGAGTGGGTAGCACAGATTGCTGGATCCTGGTAGAGAATCCCTCCCCTGTCCCAGCCTGCATAATGTATGTGATAGGAATAGCTGGCTGGGCTGCTCAGTTAGCATCAGCCCTCATCTGGCACTCCTTAAAGAAGGCGCACCACTTTATGAACTGGGGACTCGCGAGGGCTGCCTTGGCCATGTTCAACCAGTCTTTGTGGACACATGGGTGATAAGCTATGTCTTGCAGCAGAGTTTGGGCCCAGGAGGAGTTTGGCCCATCTTCTGCCACTGCCTTGCAAAGCTCCTTTAAGTCCTTTGCTTCCCAGGGATACCACTCCAGAGGTCTGTTGCTACCAGGAGGTAAATTAACAGGGTAGGCCTGAGGCAGCAGGTTCCCAGCCCAGAGTTCACTTCCCTACACTGCTTTATGTCCATCAGATAAGCTTCCACAAAGGTCACCTCATTTATCCTCTCCCCTCCTGGGCAATCATAAGGGCCCAGATCACATAGCTCCCTCTGTGGCTCTACATAGGGGGAGGCCACCTCTGCCTCCAGAAGGTATTGGGGGATCCCGGCCCTTCTGGGGCAGATGGGCTAGGCAGGATGACTTTCACTTTCATATTTACCTCAACAGTTTGTGCCTCCGTGGAGTCTGCATTCCTGATCAAACTTAGCCCATTCTCTCTCCCCACCATCTTCCTCTGAGTCTTTAGGCTCTCCCAAGTCCTGTGTTTCCTCTTTCTCCCTCTTGCCCTCAGAAGTTGGGGGTATAGCATCTGGGTGGAAGGATGCTTTAAGGGTGGTATCAAAGTGTCTCTCCCTCTCAAGGGTGAGTTTTTCCACTTGTGACCTTAACCTAACAGCCTTTAAATTGTTGCTGATCTGAAGCAGGTTACTGTGAGCCCAGGTAGAATCCTCAGAGAAATGACCTTGGATGCAGGAGTGGGCCCAGCAGGTGGTAGACCAGGGAGGTGAAAACCCCCATGGCAGGACACAATTTCAGAACAGAACACAGGACTCACCTCTTATTTTTCCTTCCAGCAAGATCTGAAGTTATTTGCAGCACTATGGAGGATGCTGATTGATGCGACTTTGGTAATTTTGTGCATGCTCAAGGATATCCATGCTGTCCAATCAAGCATTGGGCGTGAATGCTACGTAATCATGTGAGATATTAATGCCATAATAGTCTTCCAGTGTCACAGTGGAGAGAGGTCCAAGGCAGGGCCTCTGGTGTTTACTGAATTCCGGTGTAATTCAGCGTCAGGACAGTGCTCACCTCGTGAGAGTTCTGGCATGCAGATATGGGGAAGGAGGAGTTGGGGAAAGTTGTGGAGAAGGCTGGTCTGAGGCGGGCCTCCCCAAGGGGTCCTTTCTGGGAATCTGTGGGCCACATCTCCCTGCAGGCACAGCCCTTCCCTCAGCCCACCCTGGTCCACAGTGTCAGGGCTAGGCTGGCAGCTGGGACTCCTGGAGTTTTGTTTCCTCACAGTCAGATCTCGGCTGGGACCAGTTTCTGAAAACCAGTGTTGGTGGCATCCCCCAGCCTCCCAGAATGTGCAGTGAGCACACGATGGACACCAGGGAGAATCCAGACCCTATGTGTGGTATTCATGCAGGGGAGGAGTTGTTCTTCATGAAGTCCTCGATTACTTTTTCCAGGGCTGACCTCATTCTCCTTGTTTTCTGATTATGTCAGAAGCAGGGTCTCAGCATAGCTCTTTCTGAGTCTTTCTGTTGACAATAACAATGTCCTAGACTAGATAAATTAAAAACAAAGCAGTTTTCTTTGACTCAGGTTTTTGTCCAGGTTATGGGAGGGCAGGAGGACACTGTACATTGATATTTGGATGTCATCTAAGCCGTGCTCATTACATGGACAGGCTGTCATCTGTCTGAACTTTCAAAATACAAATTTTAGCTGGTCACATTTCTGACTGTTTTAAAAACTATTTATGTTCCGTGATTATCTTTCCACCTCGAAGATATAAGCCCAGATTCCTAAGTTAATTTTTTAAATTTTTAGTTTGATAGAGGGTGATTTTTTAAAGTTTATTTAAGTATAATTGACAAACAAAATTTGCATACATTCAAGGCCTGCAACTTGTTTTGTAATGTGAGGGACTTTTACAAGCTTATGGAATATTCAAATTATATTTTAAGCCCTTTATCACATACATATATATGTATATTATATATATGTGTGTGTGTATATATATACATATGTATATATATATATATATATATATATATATATATATAATGAAGTGATTAGAACAATTAACTAACATATCTATGACCTTACATGTTTTAAAAAGATATTTCAGATGTTAACCTGTTGTATCTAATACTGTATTCATATCATTACTGTGCTCTATTATACATCTTAATGTTAATTTATCTCCTAACTGCAAATGTGTCATTCAACTAGCATGTTCCAGTTTCTTTCACCCTTAGCCCCTGGCTACCCTCATTATAATTTGTGCTTATGATTGACTCTTAGATTTCACTAATAAGTAGCATTTATTTTTCTCTGTGTTATGTCAAGCAGCCTAATTTCCACATTCTAACTTTGGGATCCATGTTGTGACAAAACGTCAGAATTTATTTTTTAAGGTTGAATGTGGTTCCATTGTGTGAGTATCATGCTCTATCTTTTGATCTATTGACAGACAATATGGTTATTTTAATATCGTAAATAATGCTTCCATGGACATGGATGTACAGGTTTACATTTGAGATAGTGATTTTATTTCTTATGGATGCACATATATTAATGAGATTGTTTTGTCATTTGTTCCATTTTTAGAGGCATCTCCATAGTGTTTTTCATGGTGGATGTACCAATTTACATTCCTACAACCAATTTATATATTCCCATTTCTCCATATCCGGTTCAATACTTGTTACCTTTTTTTGTACTTTTTGATAATATCCATTTTTACATATATGAGATGATAACCATTTTAGTCTTGGTGATCCATACTGAGCCCTTTTTCAAATACCTGTTAGCTGTTTGCATATTTTCACTGGAAAAACAGATCAGATCATTTGTCCAAACTGATTAAGTCATTTATCAGTTTTTATTATATTTACTTTTGATTTCTGTATGTCTTATGTATTATTTCCTTAGTCATACTGTTTGCCAATATTTTCTCCCCTTCTTTGCTTTCTGTTTTTATCTTTTCCTTTAGCATGTAGGTTTTTTTTTTTTTGTTTGTTTGTTTTACAGTCCTATTTCCTTATTTTCATTTTTGTCACCTGTGTATGGTGTTATATCTAAATCATTGTTGGATTTTTAGGCATTTGTGAAGTGACAAGTTGAAGAGAGTATTTTTTTCTGTCTTTTCATGTGTCTCTCTTTTTAAAACTAATTAATTTCACCCCCCTCAATGAAACTTTTTATTTGAGGAATGTAAACTTAATGCATTTCATAAGTACAGGTTTAGGAACATAGCTATTCTTCCCACCATTCCTGCCCTAACATCTACTCTCTCACTCCTCCTCCTCCTCCCTTTCCCATCATCAGTTCCATTCACCATTAAGACCTATTATTGACTAATGTTATACACAGAAAACCAACTATATACTAATTAAAGAGTTCAACAATTTGGACATCAATAAAAAAAAAAAACTGTTCCTCAATAGTAGAGACAAAAGCTGTTCAAAATCATTGCATCTACAAGTTAATTTCACTTTTTTGTTAGAACCTTAATTTTTAAGAAGCACCCAAGAATGCTACACCTTTTGTGAGCACTTTGACATGGTTATAATAGAACTCTTTGAAGACAGAGGTCCTGCATGGGAAGTTAATGCACAATGAATCTTTTTGTTAATTTAACAATTAACACTCTTATGTATGACATCAATGATCACCCGAAGTTCTTGGCGTGAGCTGCCTAGGATATGGAAGCATTTTGAACCCACAAACTCCATCAGTATTTAGACAAAGCCAAAAACAAAGTGGAAGTTCTCTCCTCCCTCATTCTTTGATGACCACTTCTCTCCTCTGAGGTTTCACCCACCAAGTTCCTTCATGTAAGACATGTATTTCCACAATATCTTGGCTGCCCATTCCTGAAATGCTCTCATGGGTATTTCAGCCAGACTAGAATACCTTAAGGTATTCTGAGGTCATAGTGCTATTTAAAGTGATTGTTATTTTGTGAGTCTGCTGTGTGTAATGCTTCCCATGTTGGGGCATTCACTTCTTTTAATTTCTATTATTATTACTACCAGAACCTCAATCCTATTCATATGATAACTTTAGCACTTAAGATGGTATTTTTACCCACAGCTTAAGGGATTTGGGACCTCATGGAAAGTTTTTAACCTGAACCCTTAAAGAAGTAAGACTGTAGGAATGTATGCAGAGGTATAAAGCTTTACAGCCACACACTTCATACACTTTAAGTACATGGTGATTCTTCCCATCATGCCCATCCTCTCACCCATACTTCCAAACTACTTTTCCTCCTCCCTCTCTTATTCCCACTCTTTTTACTGAGATCTATTTTCAGTTGACTTTATATACAAGAGTTCAAAAAATAGTATAAAAAATGCTCTTCCACTATCAAGACAAGAGCTGATCAAGTCACTGCTTCTCAAAGTGTCAATTTCACTTCCACGGAGATTAGCTTTTAGGTGCTCTACTAGTTATCACAGGTCAGGGAGAATTTGTGGTATTTGTCTTTTGGGGACTGGCTCATTACACTAAGTATAATGTTTTCCAGATTCTTCCATTTTGTTGGAAACGACTAGATTTCATTTTTAGCACTATGTAGTATTCCATAGTGTACATACCCCATAATTTATTTTCCCAGTCTTCAGTTAATGGGCATATGGTATGATTCAATGTCTCAGTTATTGTGAATTGAGCTGCAGTGAACACGGGTGTGCAGATAACTCTTTCATATGATGGTTTCATTTTCCTCAGGTACCTTCCAAGATGTAGAATAGCTGGGTCATATTGTAGGCCTATATTTAGATTTCTGAGATATTTTCATTCTATTTTTCATAGTGGCTGTGCCAGTTTACATTCTCAGCAACAGCAGATTAGGGTACCTTTTCCCACATCCTTACCAGCATTTATTGTTTGTTGATTTCTGTATGAAAGGCATTCTAACAGGGGTGAGGTGAAACCTCCTGGTGGTTTTGATTTGCCTTTCTCTAATGACTAGTGATTGAGCATTTTTGTGTGTGTGCCTGTTGGCCATTTGCATTTCCACTTTAGAAAATGTCTGAGTAAGTCTTTTGCTCATTTCTTCACTGGATTGTTTTGTTGTTGTTGAGTTTCTTGATCTCTTTATATATTCTAGTAATTGATCCTTTTTCCATTGCAAAACTTGAAAATAATCTCTCCCATTCTGTTAGCTGTCTCATCAGTTTCCAGAGTGTTTCTTTTACAGTACAGGAACTTTTAAATTTGATGAAATCCTATTTATGAATTTTGCTTTGATTGCTTGTGCCTCTGGGTTTTTTTTTTTCAAGAAGTCTTTGCCTATGCCAATGTCTTGCAGCATTTCCCCAGTATTCTCTAATAAATTGATGTTATCAAGTCATAGATTTAGGTTTTAATCCATTTTGAGTGGATTTTTGTATAAGGTGCAGGATGAGGATCCTGCTTCATACTTTTGCATGTGGAAATCCAGTTTTCTAAGCACCATTTGTGAAAAGGCTATATTTGATCCAGGGATTGATTTTAGTTTCTTTGTCAAATTTAAGTTGGTTGTAGATGCTTGGATTCACTTCTGGCATGTCTATTGTGTTCCATTAGTTTATCCATCTGTTTTTGTATGAGTACCAGAATTTTTTTTATTGTAACCGCCCTGTAGTGTGTCTTGAAATGTGGTATGTAAAAACTATTTAGACAATTGACACCAAATCTGAGTTAGATTATGGCTGTTAGTTCCTAGTCTTACATAGAATGCTGGGGTGACTGTAGTACACCATAAAGTATTCTATACTTTATAAGCAAACAGAACAAAAGTTTTCCAAGGCTTGATCAAGAAGTGCAATTCCAGAGAAGGGAGAATGTTGTTTACTCTGATTTGATCAGTAGCCACTGTTTTCAGAGATTAAAATTTCACATTGTAGCTCATATATAACTATAGACAAAAAAACTCAAAAAGCATCTCACTCAGTGTTTAAAATTAAGTAGTGTTAAAATATTTAAATTCATATCACAGCTAAAATTATGATCTTTGGAAGCAGTTTAAGAGAAACAATCTGAAAATAACTGAATTGATATTTTGTCATGGTAAATGGTTTTGTTAGGAATCAAAAATTTCCTTAAATTGGTGATTAATACATCATTTACATTGTTTTCACATAAAGAAAGTGAGATATTTCTCAAGCATAAGTGGAATTAATTTGAATTAGAGCAATTGAGCAATCTCAAGCAATAAATGAGGAATTAATGGTGCAAGAATTTCTAGAATCATATGCATAGTTCTTTCACACAAAAACATTGTCCATGAATTGTAAGTTCCCTCATATTATAGTTTTATATATTTTTAACCAAATTGAGGGTATTTTAATTTCATGTTCTACAAAGCATGCGAAACCCTCTCATATATTTTTTCTTTTTTTTAAATTTTTAAAAATTTTTTTGACAGGCAGAGTGGACAGTGAGAGAGAGAGACAGAGAGAAAGGTCTTCCTTTTGCTGTTGGTTCACCCTCCAATGGCCGCCGTGGCTGCTGCACTGCGGCCAGCGCACCACACTGATCCATTGAGAGGAGCCAGGTGCTTCTCCTGGTCTCCCATGGGGTGCAGGGCCCAAGCACTTGGGCCATCTTCCACTACACTCCCTGGCCACAGCACAGAACTGGCCTGGAAGAGGGGCAACCCAGACAGAATCTGGCTCCCCGACCAGGACTAGAACCCGGTGTGCCGGCGCCGAAAGGCAGAGGATTAGCCTGTTGAGCCGTGGCACCGGCATTTGTTGTTGTTGTTTTTTTTAAGATTTATTTTATTTATTTGAAAGATAGAGCTACATAGAGAGGCAGAGAGAAAGAGAGAGAGAGAGAGAGAGAGAGAGAGAGAGAGAGAGGTCTTCCATCTGCTGGTTCATTTCCCAAATGGCTGCAACAGCCAGAGCTGTGCCAATGCAAACCAGGAGCAAGGAGCTTCTTCCAGGCCTCCCACTCAGGTGAAGAGGCACAGGACTTGAGCTGTCTTATACTGCTATCCTAGGCCACAGCAGAGAGCTGGATGGGAAGTAGAGTAGCTGGGACTAGAACCAGTGCCCATATGGGATGCTGGCACTTCAGGCCAGGGCTTTAACCTGCTGTGCCAGAGTGCCAGCTCCAACTCCCTCATATTTGTTAATTTTCACTTTATTCTGTGAAGATCAAACTCAGGATGCTATCTGCCTAGACCTAACTGACCCATGTTTTAAGTGAGTATTCCATGCTTTATAAAATTTTGGGAATTACATAATGATTACCACAATCTAATATAAGCACATTTTGTTAATTCCATATAATCAGTATTATTCACAATAAGTCCTCATTCATCAGCAACAGACAGACATTAATTTAAAATCTGTTTTCAGAGATTGAACTTTTTTGGATGTGTCCTAAAATTGGAGTCAGAGAGTCTTACAGTATTTGGGGTTTTACTTTTGATTTCTTTTTTCTTGTGAATTTCACTAGATCTGTAGTCTGTCATTTCATAATTAATTTTGATTGCCAAATAGCATACCATTATGAAAGATGTACTTCATAACATATTTTCTTATACTTCAGTATTTGTGTTGCTTTTGCATTTGGCTTTCATGAATATTGCTGCTGTGAGCCTTTGTGTGCATGTGGATTTTGAATATTTTAGTGGCATGGCTGGGAGAGAAACTGCTGAGGCAATAAATTGTCCCTTGTAGAGTTTTCTTTTCTTTCTTTATGTGATTTCTTTGACAGAATCCTCTACTCGACTGATGAATAGAAGTGTTAACAGTATCTGTGCCTTATTCCCATTTACTGAAGTCTGCTATAGATTTCCTATATGTGCCTTTCTTGTGGAATGCTCTTCAATTCATAGTTTGTTTATGGTTTTAATGATAAGGTGAATTCAGTCAAATTTTTCTTGATTAATGAGATTAATGAACCTTTACTTTCATTTATTAACATAGCTTATTATATATTAATGCTTCAATGAAGCCACCAATTTCTGAGCTTAGTTTTGTAGGAAGGCTTTACATTTCAGTCTCAACCTTGCTTATTGGTCTATCCAAATTTTCTATGTCTTCATGCATAAATTTTGGTGTATGTTTTATAACGAACTGAAGGAGAGGACTAAGGTACTAAATGAAAGTGGTGGAGAGGTAGAGAGGTTAATTGCTTTCTTCAATCAGTTCTCACTGTGTTTATGCATTGAAATACTGCATTGTGACCTATAAAAGTGTATAATTTGGCCGGTGCTATAGCTCAATAGGCTAATCCTCCACCTGTGTTGCCGGCACTCCATGTTCTAGTCCTGGTTGGGGCTCCAGATTCTGTCCCGGTTGCCCCTTTTCCAGGCCAGCTCTCTGCTATGGCCCAAGAAGCAGTGGAGGATGGCCCAAGTCATTGGGCTCTGCACCCACATGGGAGACCAGGAGAAGCAGCTGGCTCCTGGCTTCAGATCAATGTGATGCACCGGCTGTGGTGGCCATTGGAGGGTGAACCAATGGCAAAAAGGAAGACCTTTCTCTCTGTCTCTCACTCTCACTATCCACTCTGCCTGTCAAAAAAAAGTGTATAATTCAACAAAATTTTAAAAGAAATCATTTTATTGTGCTTTTAATGAGAATCAATGAGAATGCCAAGGGTAAAGAAGCTTAGGATTAGCTTCTTTGTAAGCCTAGAGTATAGTAGCTAGGTATCTCTGGTTTTCTGTCACTTGACTTTGGAGTGATTTAGCAGAGGAATGCCAGACTAAAATGTGAAAACCTTACACAGAAGGCAGTTGGTGCTGTGTGATGAATTGTGGAGTTTGCCTAGAAAGCTGCATTCACAAGCCAGTCTTTTACCATCTCAAAGAATCAACTAACCCTGAGAACAGTTTGTCCCTGGTCAGCCTTCAGTTTATCTATCTCATGTAAATTCTCATTTTTGCAGAAATGTGTTATCATATTATGTTATATTATTCATCTACCCATTGTATGGATGTTATCTCTTTCACTTCCTGATATTGTTAAATTATGTCAATTATCTATTCTCCTCATAAGTGTTGCTGTACTGTGATACAATTAATTGATCATCTCTAAAACATAGTTTCATATCATTCATTTTCCTATATCATGCTTCTGTTTTCTGTTTCATTGGTTTATATGATTCATATTATTTCCTTCTATTTACATTGTGCTTCATTTGTTTTCCTCTATATAGTTTAAGATTGAAGGACATAATTCCATTTTTAAAGACATTTATTTCTTTGAAAGGCAGAGTTACAGAAAGGCAAAAGCAGAGAGAGAGAGTGAAGGTGGAAAATGGTGGGGGAAGAGAGAGAGAGAGAGAGAGAGAGAGAGAGAGAGAGAGAGAGAGAGAGAGAGAGAGAGAATGGGAGAGGTGTTTTCCACTTTCAGGTTCATACTCAAAATGGTCACAGTGGTTGGAGCTGGGCAAATCTAAAACAAGAGCCTGGGGCTTCTTCCAGGTTTCCCACGTGGCTGCAGTGGCCCAAATACTTGGGCTATCTGCTGCTGGTTTCCCAGGCACACCGTCAGTGAGCCATGAAGTAGAACAGCTGAGGTTCAAATTGGTACCCACATGGGATGCCAGCACCACAGGCCATGGCTTTAACTGCTGTGCCAGAGCCAGCACCATATTTTCAATTTTAAAACATTCATTTTTTGCAGATGATTGAATTGAAAATTTTATCTTCAATAAAAATCATTTCATAATAAAGTATATGATAATAAAGTATCACATGCTCAGAGATTTAATTTTACAATACAAATTCCTCAGAATTAAGTTTAGTTATTTTTGATAGCATTCTTATTGTTAGTGGAAAAGATCCAATTATGCCAGTCTGGTAATTTAATTATGGCAGTATTTTTCTTTATCTCTTTCAGATTTTTAAGGAATCTTTGTCACAGCCACCAAATGGTCACATTTTACTTAAGGAAGTAAATACAATATTTTTGAAATCATCATTCTCTTCTTTGCATGTTAAAAGTTGCATCAATTTTTTATTATGGAAATGTTCTTGTGCTTTAGGAAATATAATGTGCCCTATAGTAAGGCTGTTTCAATACATTTGTTTTTGGTTCTGAAGACTACATGTCATTTTAGGTGAGTATAGATATCTCTAGTTTCTGTTTATATTGTGCTTTCATTCCCTTCATTCCCAGTACCATTTTGTGAGGTACTCTACATTTTTCAGCATGGTACCTGACCTCAAAGAAATCAACTTGTGATACTTTAGATACAAGTATGAACAGCAACTATTTTGAGGAGGATGTACATTCACATTTGAGAAATGTGATTACTATCCTTCTTAACTCTTTTCAGTGGTATGTTTTATCTTCGACCTGTGCCTCTGTGGCTGAGTGGAGTGATTGCTCCCTCACTGAATATAGGGTGCTTGATAAGGCAAGTCAGCTCTGGTCAGGGCTCACATGTGGGACAAGAATCTGTGGTGGCCGGCGCCGTGGCTCAACAGGCTAATCCTCCGCCTTGCGGCGCCAGCACACCGGGTTCTAGTCCTGGTCGGGGTGCCGGATTCTATCCCGGTTGCCCCTCTTCCAGGCCAGCTGTCTGCTATGGCCCGGGACTGCAGTGGAGGATGGCCCAAGTCATTGGGCCCTGCACCCACATGGGAGACCAGGAGAAGCACCTGGCTCCTGGCTTTGGATCAGTGCGATGTGCTGGCTGCGGCGGCCATTGGAGGGTGAACCAATGGCAAAAAGGAAGACCTTTCTCTCTGTCTCTCTCTCTCACTATCCACTCTGCCAGTCAAAGAAAAAAAAAGAATCTCTGGTGACACTCACGTTGGGCCTGGTGAATATGTATTGTCAGTAAGGTGGAGGGTAGGATCATGCCTGTTGCCATAATCACAACATTACCCCTCTCTTCCATGTTGATCAATGCTCAAGATTAGCCCATGATCAGTATAAACCTCATCCATGCTGAAACATGAACTGCAAAACAGGATCTGTTCAGTCCTCAGAGTGAGCATGGAACCCTCTGTAGTGACCTATCTCAGGCATTAGGGAGATCTGAGCTTCTGATGCCAGACACAGTGATTGCCCAAAAACCCAGTTAGGCCCCATGCCCTATCTTGCAGTCACAGATTTCCAACAGTCATGGGGTGAAGAGGATACCCTCTGCCCCATGAACCTGCCTCATCCATGTAGAAACAGAGTTGTTTCCAGAGCCAGCTGCTTAGGGGTGATCTGCCTTGGCAATTTGAGCCCCAGATCCTGTGATATGTTGAGATGTTGGGAGCACCTCTAAATCCTAAATAGGAGTGCAGCTCCCTCTCAGCCCTTCCAATCAGACTCAAAGTCAGTGAAGAACACAGCATGTTTTCTTCTGGGAATCTCCCCTAGTCATGCACAGGAGAGCCACTGCAGCTTCTGCTGGTGTAAAGATGGTACCTTCTCCCTATTGCAAGCACCCTTGTGGGGGGATGAGGAGAAATAAATGTGCTCATCCTTGGCCCCAGCATCTTCAGGTCCAGATACTCCTTGGTGTCCAGCCAGTGGGCAGCTCCAGCTCCTCCTTGGCTCCTGCTGCTCGGCAGCCCAAGCTCCTCCTTGGTGTCCAGCTACTTCAGCTCTAGCTCCTCCTCGATCTCCAGCCACTCCAGCTCCAGCTCCAGCTCCACCTTAGCATCCAGCCACACCAACTCCAGCTCCTCCTTGGCTCCTGGCCACTCGGCAGCTCCAGCTCCTTGGCATCCAGCTGCTCCAGCTCCAGCTCCTCCTCAGCATCCAGCTGCTCCAAAGATCCAACTTTCCACAGTCTCCTGCTGCTCCGCAGCTCCAGCTCCTCCTTAGCATCCAGCCACTTCACTCTAGCTCCTCCTAGACTTCCAGCCAGTCGGCAGCTCCAGCTCCTCCTTGGCTGCTGCTGCTTGGCAACTCCGGCTCCTCCTCAGAGTCCAGCCACTTCAGCTCTAGTACCTCCTAGACTTCCAGCCACCCAGCTCCAGCTCCACCTCATTCAGCTGCTCCAGTCCAGCTCTTCTTCAGTATCTAGCTACTCCACGGCTCCAGCTCTTACTCAGCCACTGCAGCTCCAGCTAATCATCAGCACCAGCTGTTCCACTGCTCCAGCACTTCATTGGCCCCAAGCTGCTCCATGGCTCCAGCACCTCATCGGCGTCCAGCTGCTCAGCAGCTCCAGCTCCTCCTCATTATCCAGCCACTTCAGCTCCAGCTCTGCCTTCGCATCCATCCACTCTAAAGCTCCAGCTTCTCCTTGGTGTCCAGCTGCTCCAGCTCTAGCTCCACCTCAACATCCAGCTGCTTTAGCTGCTGCTCCTCAGTGTCCAGCCACTCCAGCTCTAGATCTTCCTCGGCCCCAGCCGCTCCAAAGCTCCAACTCCTCCTCGGTGTCTAGGCACTCGGCAGCTCTAGATCCTCCTGGGCATTCAGCCATTTCAGCTCCAGGTCCTCCTCAGCATCCAGCCACTCCAGCTCCAGCTCCTCCTCAGCATCCAGCTGCTCCAGCTCCAGCTCCTCCTCAGCATCCAGCTGCTCCAGCTCCAGCTCCTCATCAGCATCCAGCTGCTCCAGCTCCAGCTCCTCATCAGCATCCAGCTGCTCAGCAGCTCCAGATCCTCTTCAGCATCCAGCCACTCCAGCTCCAGCTCCTCCTTGGCCCCTGGCTGCTCCACAGCTCCAGCTCCTCCTTGGCGCCTAGCTGCTCAGCAGCTCCAGTTCCTCCTCAGTCCCCAGCTACTCAGCACCAGTTGCTTTTCAGTGTCCAGCCCCTCTGCAGCTCTAGCTCTGTGGCGTCCAGCTGCTCCACAGCTCCAGCTCCTCCTCGGCGCCCATCCACTCTGCAGCTCCAGTTTCTCCTCGCCATTCAGCTGCTCCAGCTCTAGCTCCTCCTTGGCCCCAGTCGCTTGGCAGCTCCAGCTCATCCTCGGCCCCCAGCCGCCCAGCTCCTGATCCTCCTCAGTGTATAGCCGCTCAGCAGTTCCACCTCCTCCTCGGTGTGCGGCTGCTCCAGCTCCAGCACCAGCTCCTCGATATTCAGCTGCTCCAGCTCCTTCTTTATGTCTAGCTGCTCTGCAGCTCCAGCTCTTAATCGGCTCCCAGCTGCTAGGCAGCTCCAGCTCCTCCTCATTGTCCAGCTGCTCCAGCTTTAGCTCCTCCTTGGCCCCAGTACTTGGCAGCTCCAGCACATCCTCTGCCCCTAGGCTCTCAAGCTCCAGATCCTCCTTGGCATCCAGCCACTTCTCAGCTCCAGCTCTTCTCAACCCCGGCTGCTCCACAGCTCCAACTCCTCCTCGGTGTCCAGCTGCTCCACCTCCAGCTGCACCTTGGCATCCAGCTGCTCAGCAGCTCCAGATCCTCTTCAGCATCCAGCCACTCCACCTCCAGCTCCTCCTTGGCCCCTGGCCGCTCCACAGCTCCAGCTACTCCTCAGCGTCCAGCCACTCCAGCTCCAGCTCCTCCTCAGCCCCCAGCCTCTCCAGATCCAGCTCCAGCTCCTCTTTGGCATCCAGCCACTGGGAAGCTCCAGCTCCTCATTGGTGTCCAGCTGCTCCTCAGGTCCAGCTTCTCCTTGGTGTCCAGCCACTGGTCAACTCCAGCTCCTCCTTGGTGTCCAGCCATTCCGCAGCTCCAGCACTTCTCAATCCCTGGCCACTCCATAGCACCAGCTCTTCCTCAGTGTCCAGCTGCTCCAGCTGCAGCTCTTCCTTGGCATCCATCTGCTCTACAGCTCCAGCTCCTCCTTGGTTTCCGGCCACTTGGCAGCTCCAGCTCCTCCTAACCATTCAGCCGCTCCTGTTCTAGCTCCTCCTCAGTATACAGATGCTCCAGCTCTAGCTCCTCCTCAGCATCCAGCTGCTCCAGCTCCAGTTCCTCCTTGGCATCCAGCTGCTCAGCAGCTCCAGATCCTCTTTAGCATCCAGCCACTCCGGCTCCAGCTCCTCCTTGGCCACTGGCTGCTCCATAGCTCCAGCTCCTCAGTGTCCAGCTGCTCCACAGCTCCAGATCCTCCTTGGCATCCAGCCACTGGGCAGCCCTAGCTCCTACTCATCGCCCATTCACGCGGCAGCTCCAGCTCCTCTTCAGTGTCCAGCTGCTCCAGATCCACCTCTCCTCAGTGTATAGCCACTCCAGCTCCAGCTGCTCTTTGGCATCAGCCGCTCCAGCTCCAGCTCTTGCTCGGCGCCCATCCACTCAGCAGCTCCAGTTTCCTCACCATTCAGCTGCTCCAGCTCTAGCTCCTCGTCGGCCCCCAGCTGCTCCAGCTCTAGCTGCTCCTTGGCCCCAGATGCTAGGCAGCTCCAGCTCCTACTCAACATCCAGCCGCTTGGCAGCTCCAGCTCCTCCTGGGCTCCCTGCCTCACTGCAGCTCCAGCTCCTCCTTGGCATCCAGCCATTCCAGCTCCAGCTCCTACTCGGCTTCCAGACCCTCCAGCTCCAGCTCCTCCTCAAGTCCAGCAACTCTGCTGCTCCAGCTCTTCCTAAGCCCTGGCCACTCCACAGCTCCAGCTCCACTTCAGCCCCCACCAAACCACAGCTCCAGCTCCTCCTCGGTATTCAGCCACTCCAGCTCCTGCTCCGCCTCAGCGTCCAGCCACTCAGCAACCCCAGCTCCTCCTTGACATCCATACACTCTACAGCTCCAGCTCCTCCTCAGCTCCTGGTCACTTGGCATCTCCAGCTCCTCCTCCAATCCAGCCACTGCAGCCCCAGCTCTTCCTTGGCATTCAGCTTATCCATCTCTGGCTCCTCTTCAATGTCTAGCCACTCTGCAGCTCCAGCTCCTCTTCGGCGCCCATCCACTCCGCAGCTCCAGTTTCTCCTCACTGTTCAGCTGCTCCAGCTCTAGCTCCTCCTTGGCCCCAGTCGCTTGGCAGCTCCAGCTCATCCTCAGCCCCCAGCCACCCAGCTCCTGATCCTCCTCGTCATGTAGCCACTCAGCAGCTCCACCTTCTCCTCGGTGTGCAGCTGCTCCAGCACCAGCTCCTTGATATTCAGCCACTCCAGCTCCCCCTCTGCCTTGGCATCTAGCCACTCCAGTTCCAGCTCCTCCTTGGTGTCCAGCTGCTCTGCAGCTCCAGCTCTTCCTCAGCCCCAGGCCACTCTGCAGCTCCAGCTCCTCCTCGGCATACAGCTGCTCCAGCTCCAGATCCTCCTCAGTTCCAGCCACTCCAGTCTAGCTCCTCCTTGGCCCCCAGCCGCTCTAGCTCCAGTTCCTTCTCTGTGTCCAGCTGCTCTGAAACTCCACCTCCTCCTTGGCTCCTGGCAGCTCTGCAGCCCCAACTCCTTCTTGGCATCCAGTCACTCCAGCTCCAGCTCCTCCTAGGCCCCCAGCACTCCATCTCCAGCACCTCCTCAGCATCCAGCCACTCCACAGCTCTAGCTCCTCCTTGGCTCCCATCCCCTCGGCAGCTCCAGCTCCTATTCAGCTTCCAGACCCTCCAACTCCAGCTCCTTCTCAAGTCCAGCCGCTCCACTTCTCCAGCTCTTCCTCAGCCCCTGGCTTCTCCACAGCTCCAGCTCCACCTTAGCATCCAGCTACTCGGCAACCCCAGCTCCTCCTCATCTTCTGGCTGCTCAGCTTCTCCAGCTCCTCCTCCGAGTCCAGCTGCTTCAGCTCCAGCTCCTCTTTGGTGTCCAGCCACTCCGCAGCTGCAGCTTGTCTCAGCCCCTGGCTGCTCCGCAGCTCCAGCTCCTCCTCAGCATCCAGCCTCTCCAGTTCAAGCTCCTCCTCGGCATCCAGCCACTCCAGCTCCTCCTTGGCATCCAGTTGCTTCAGCTCCAGCTCCTCCTCAGTGTCCAGCTGATCTGAAGCTCCAGCTCTTCCTCACTCCCAGCCACTCCACAGCTCCAGCTCTTCCTCAGTGTCAATCTGCTCAGCAGCTCTGAAGTAGGCAGGCATACAGGTTGGAGTTGATCGGATTTGTGAACTGGAAGACCACGCCGCTGTGTGACCTCATGCTCCTACCTGATGCCTTGGCCACACCCTTGTGTGGCCTCATTCCCCTACCTGGCCGTACCGGGGTGCCCACCGGCCAATCAGGTTAATTGACCACTCCCTTTTGGAGTGGGTTAAAAGCTTGGGGCAGAGTGTGCCCAGCAGCTCTTTTTCTCTGGTGTCTTGCTAGGAAGGGGCTTGCTATAGCCCCATGCCTCCAGGGTGCATGGCCTTCGGGCCATGTGCTCTAGGCTTCCTGGCCTAGATGCTTTTCCATGTGGCTGGTTCCTGGTGCTCAGTATGAACCCCTAATTACCTCTTTCTCTTAAATAAAGTTCTCACTCTCCTATGCATCTTTCTTACTGAATAAAAGCTTAAAACGTACCATGCTGCCTCGTTTATCTGTGCCGGTATTTAGAATTCTTCTCTAAATATTAGGCAAGAACCCTCTTGGGCTTATTAATATCAGGGATTTAGTAATAAGCCCGTGGTAAAATCGTAAGGCACCCCAAATTCTGGTAGTACATGTGGCACCCCGGCTAGCATTTCTATGGAACTTTAAGGGGCCACGTTTTAGTGTGAATTTTAGGGGGTCTTGTCCGATATCAGCTCCAGCTCTGCCTCGGCATCCAGCCACTTGGCATCCCCAGCTCCCCCTTGGTGTCCAGCTGCTCTGCTTCTGGCCACTTGGCTTCTCCAGCTCCTCCTCCGAGTCAAGCTGCTCCAGCTTCAGCTCCTCGTCAGCATCCAGCCACTTGGCAGCCCCAGATCCTCCTCCATGTCTAGTCGCTCGGCAGCTCTAGCTCCTCCTTGGCTCCCTGCCTCTCCACAGCTCCAGCTCCTCCTCAGCTTCTGGCTGCTTGGCTTCTCCAGCTCTTCCTCTGAGTCCAGCTGCTCCAGCTCCAGCTCTTCCTTGGCATCCAGCCATTCCAGCTCCAGCTCCTCCTCGGTGTCCCTCTGCTCTGCAGCTCCAACTCCTTGGTGTCCAGCCGCTCCAGCTCTAGCTCCTCCATCCCCAGTTGCTCTAGCTCAAGCTCCTCCTTGGCCCCATCCACCCCTTAGCTCCAACTCCTCCTTGGTATCCAGGCACTTGGCAGCTACAGCTCCTCCTTGGGGTCCAGGCGCTCCAGCTACAGTGCCTCCTTGGCATCCAGCCACTCCACAGCTCAGCGCCTTGGCTCCCGGCTGCTCGGAAGCTCCATCTCCTTCTTGGATCCTGGCAGCTCAGCAGCTCCAGCTCCTACTCAGTGTCCAGCTGCTCCATCTCTAGCTCCTCCTTGGCCCCAGCCACTCTGCAGCTCCAACTCCTTGGTGTCCAGGCACTCGGTATCTGCAGCTCCTCCTCGGCATCCAGCTGCTCCAGCTCCAGCACCTCCTCAGCATCCAGCCACTCCACATCTCCAGCTCTTTTGGCTCCTGGCCACCTGGCAGATCCAGCTCCTTCTTAGATCCTGGGAGCTTGGCAGCTCCAGCTCTTCCTTGGTGTCCAGTTGCTCCAGCTCTAGTTACTCCTCAACATCCAGCTGCTCCAGCTCCAGCTCCTCCTCAGCATCTAGACGCTCCAGCTCCAGCTCCTCTTCAGTGTTCAGGCACTTTGCAGCTCTAGCACTTCTCAGCCCCTGGCTGCTCTGCATCACCAGCTTCTCCTTTGAGTCCAGCCACTCCAGCTCCAGTTCATCCTCAGCTTCCAGCTGCTCTGCAGCTCCAGCTCCTCCTCTGCCTCCACCCACTGTGCAGATCCATCTCCTCCTTGGCCCCCAGCCAATCCAGATCCAGCTCATCCTCTGTGACCAGCTGCTCCAGCTCCTCCTCACTGTCCAGCCACTCCAGCTGCAGCTGGAGTGTTTTTTTATATTATTTTTCGAACCCATTACTTAATGTAGGGCTAATCTTATGAGTATGAAGTATTCTGAAAATAGATCTTTCTAAAAATTAAGAGTAGGAATAGGAGGAAGAAGGGTAGGAACATGGGGGGAGGGAGTGTTATGGTGGGAAGTATCAGTATGTTCTTAAATCTGTTTATGTGAAATACAGAAAATTTACATACCTTAAATAAAAATTTTAAAAAATAAAATAGTCTTTAAAGAAAAAGCATCAAATTATTTTTTTCTTTTACTTGTTTATATAATAAACTTGAATTCTACAGCATGTCCATAATCATTTATTATTCCAAGGGCTTTTTGGTTCATTCTTTGAAGTTTTCTAAATAGAAATTTGCATCTTCTGTGTACATACTCTTATCTCTGTGCAGCAACTCCAGTAGCGATCACAGTGCTGTCTTGTAGTTCATGGGTTTCTGATGTTATTAGATAGTTTAGGATATCTTGGTCAGGATCTTGGATGAGGATGGATGAGTATAATACGTTCATTAGGAGGCTAGAGGGAGTCCTTATATTGTTATTCCAGATTGCAAGTCATGTCAAAAAATAAATGAGAAGAAACTCAGGACAAGAAGCCCAAGGATAAGCGTGGTATGATGTGAGTGCACTGAGCAGTTATGGGGCAATGGGAGCTGTGAGATATAGGGATACAGTAGGCCAAAATAAGTTATGTGTGCTGTTAATAGACTCTCTCCTGGACCTTTGCATGCACTCATCCAAGTTTGTTTCTCTTGACAATCAGGCTAGCGTCACCTTTACCTGCTTTAGAAAATATCTACGTATGCCAACTACCATGATTTTTGACCTCTCAGGCATAGTTTCTAATTCCTTAATTGGCATCATCTTTTTCTTTTTGAGCTGTTAACTTCATTTGTGAGGAATCAGATAGTCCTACCCTTCATTGGATAAATGACCTGGTCCTGCCCTCCCTGTTAAAGTGGGAATCTTCATCCCCAAGCTGTGGGGAGACTGAAGGTCCCAGTAACCCCTCTTCATTTCAGCCCATCTCCAGCCCCCAGATACCTGATCTGGAGGATCTAATGTTTCCCACAAGCATGTGTTTTGTCTTGTGAGCAGTGAACTCACAAAACAATGTGACAACGAGACATATTTCTGCTTTTCATGCAGTTTTGTGTTTTGCCTGGAGTCAACAATTATGTTAGCATAATTTTCTGTGTACTTATTAGGTAACTGTGCACATACCACAGCTACTATGCTGTATGATACACTCAGTTTATGAGCTGTCTATAAGTATTGCTAAAATTTTCTGAATCTAGGTACTCACATGTTGAATAAAATATTAGTACACTAGGCAGTATAACATTTTATTGCTTTAAAATCCCCAAATTTTCATTATCAATTTCAATGTAACTTTAAGAATTTTATATCAATATCCTTTATATAGAATTGTTACTCCATTACTGATTTTATCAAGTTAGTTACTACATCTATAATCAAAATCAAATATCCTCTATAAATGAGACATTTTCTCATTTTTATCTTAGAATTTATTATTCCTACCTGAATAGATAGCTAAGAAAACCCTACTTTATGACCATCCTAACAGAGATACCATGAGTTGCTTTATCATTATATGATCTTGCTCTAAGTGCTGCAAGTTGTCCTAACTCAGGTTAACAGGATTTAAGCATTCAAAGGCCAGCAGAATCATTATCAGTATTGGACATATGTTTCAGTTTTTTTTTAAATATTCTTGGATCTGTTAACTAACTTCTGTTTTTTTTTTAATTTTCCAAAATGTATCATACCACATTTTTGCATTTCAGCAAATATGCATGCATATGTTTGTCTTTTAATTATGGCTCACCCTAAAATATTCATTATTGGTAAGGGGGATCAAAGCAGAAAATTACTTTGTCATATCCATCAGATTTTTAAAAATTTTTCTTTTGTTATTTTTATCCCATATTACCAAAATTAATAAGCTCACCAATCTTTTCACTACAAACAAGATACAATTGTTCTTTTGGGCATTTACATTTTAATGTGATAAATTCACTGAAAATTTTTCAACTTGTCCTAGCAATTTCCATCTTCATGGTCTATTAAATCATTTTAGGATGATATACACTTTTACACATTTGATAAAATACCTTTTTCACATGTTTATTTTTCAGTCTCACTGTGGGGAGCTACCCCCACATATAGCACTGTCATATGGAATTTTCCATACCTAGCCCTAACCTTTGGTTAAGGTGACCTGTTTATGCCAAGAATTGCCTGAGATATGCAGGTGTTCTAGATCTCTAACTGCATAACAGGATGTTATTGATGTTATCAGTTGTTTGAATTTTATGTAACCTTTTGTTTGTTATGCTATACCGACTCTGTGTAACCATCTTTGAGCTTGTGGGGCTGTGGGCATATATACTCGTTTCTTGCTGTGCTTTGGGCTGGTGGTTGAAGAGCCTCTCAAGAAGGCAGCCTCCAGTCCCTTGTCACCAAGCTCCCTACCTTGGCTTGAAGGCTTCAAGGCATTAAACGCTGATGAATGGACCGAGTACTGTGTCTTCGCTTAGTTTGTCGAGTGGCCACCAACATCTCACTATTTACCATTCACTTTAAAATGCTCATGCATTAGATTGAGACACTATTTCCACAGTTTCAAGATTATATGTGGGAATATGAGGGGAAGGAGGAAGAAGAGTTGGAGGTGAGAGGGAGGAGAGGGCCATATCACCATGTTCCTAAATCAGTATGTATGAAACACAGGAAACCCGTATACCTTAAATAAAATTTCAAAAAGAAAAACAAAAGATTATTGTAATAAACTGGGACTGGAAATGTTGCTTAGCAGGTAAAGCTACCACCTGCAGTGCTAACATCCCATTTGGGCACCAGCTCATGTCCAGGCTGCTACACTTATGATCCAGCTTTTTGCTATGGCCTGGGAAAGCAGTAGACATTGGCCCAAGTACTTGATCCCCTGCACCTGTGTGGGAGACCTAGAAAAAACCCTGGCTCATGGCTTCAGATAGGTGCAGCTGGGGAGTGAACTAGCAGGTGGAAGACCTCTCTCTTTATCACCTTCTTTCTCTGTGTAACTCAAATAAATAAATCTTTAAACAACAATAACAAAAGAAATAAACTGCTTATGATTCCCTTGATTTAAATGCCTGTAACATTTCTGTATTTTAAATTAAATTTGAATATTTTATTTATAGCCATTATATCTCCTGTGAACCTATTCTGCTCCTATAAAATTCCCCACTGGTATACTCAGTAGTCAAAATATAATATACATAGAAATATGCACATTTAAATGTTGTATTTGAATTTATATCTACCACCTGACTAGATACTCAACCTAATTTATGTCAAATCTAGCACAAGAAATTTCAGGGTATATTATTGTGCTTTGTCACTGGTAAGACATTATCTGTCTAAATTCTAGAAGTTGCCTGAGCAAACTTCATGTTCATACTATTTGCGAACAATCTAATGCCACTTCCATAACTCTTATTAGCAGTCTTTTATAGCCTTTGTGTATTATCATGAAACTTTAACATTTCATGAAGGGCATTTAGGCTATTTACTTGTTTGGTCTTTAAATTCATGGAGCTCACTTTTTTTAAATGTTGAAGCAACTCAGCATAACAAGGATAAATATCATTTGGTCCAGATGGATGAACTTTCTGATACATTTTGGAGATGATTATCTAGTATCTTGTTGAAGGGTTTTGTGTCTATGTTCAGTCTTGTTTTATTTTTTTCAAGGTTAATTATTTCTTTCATCCTACTAATTTGGGGTTTGGGATTTTTTTTCTTTTTTTCTACGTCCTTGTAATGTGTTGTTAGATCATTTTTTGATGCCTTTCTAACTTCTTGATGTACATGCTAATTGCTGTAACAATTCCTTTTAACATTCCTTATGCTGCATCCCATAAATTTGGATATATTGTGTTGTTATCTTAATTTATTCCTCAGATATTATTATTTCCATTTTTTATCCATTGTTCAAAAGGGACACGTTATTCAATCTCCTTGTGTTTGTAAACTCCACAGTTGTGGGGTGAACTGTACTATAGGTGTCAATTAGGTTCCTTTGGTCTGTTAGGAGATTAGTCATATTCCTTCATTTAATTTTGAATATTTCATATGTACATTGACAAAAGGTAGGTATTAAAGTCCCCCATTATTATTTTTAAGACTTATTTATTTATTTGAAAGGCAGCATTACAGAGAGGCAGAGGTAGAGAGAGGGAGAGAAGTCAGCCATCTGATGGTTCACTCCCCAGATGGCCACAACAGCAGGAGCTATACTGATCCAAAGTCAGGAACCTGGAGTCTCTTCCAGGTCTCCCATATATATATATGGCAGTGACCAAAACTTACAGAGGCAAATCACTTCTCAGTAATTAACCAGATAACCAAGCCATCAAAGTAACTGGAGACCTTTGAAGGAGAACAGATCAACACATATGAGATGTTTAGAATGTAGTCACTGGGCATACAGACACAGGAGAAAACCCTGAGATGTAGTAATATTGGTTCCAGAAACATAAGGAGGACATTGGCTATAGGTAAATGGCATTGAGACATCTGATAAAGACAATTGCTTCAAGCATTGGCATGGAGATATCTAAAGTCTTGCATGATATGGGAGCTCAGGAAATAAAGTCACTCCATGGTAGGCTCAAAGCCATTTTGAACAAGGAATGTAGATAACTGAGAGAAGATCAAGACTACAGGCAGAGAGGCTGGAGGGCATAAAGATCATCATTGAATGCAGAGTGGAGACAAGCAAAGTTCTGCTATAGACACTGGTGGAAACTCATATGACTGGCACATGGTGTAGGCACAAGCAATGGTAGGAACTTTTGAGAGCTGATATAGATGATAGATTTTAAAAACAACACAATAGCAGCTCTTTCTCCTGAGCATACCTGTGTTGCTTGTCAGTGTGCCTTATGCTTTAAATAAGTCTTGCCTCTATTAATTTTCTTTAAATCTCTTCCTCGAGTCCTTCTGGATAGAGGCAGTAAAAATCCTAAGAGACTATAGATTTTGAAATAGATGATGAATGGTGACTAATATTCTGATAAGGCAAATCCCAAGTAGCAATAAACCATGCAGTTAGTTGAGAAAAGAGCCTTCCAGGAAGGAAGGAAGGCCACATGCTGTTGAAAAGAAGGGGGTGAAGGGTCTTGCAAGGATAGGGGAGACAGGCGGGGGTAGTGTTGAGGTCTGGGAAGGTGCCAAAGGTTGTGTAGAGCTTGCAGGCCCTAGAAATGCTTCAGATTATTACTCCCAAATAAAGAAGGCACTGAAGGAATTTGACCTCACTTCAATTTCACAGAAATGTCTTTGGTTGCCTGCTCTGGGAAGCATGAGGGAAGCAGCTGTGTGCAACCATAACCTGAAGGATTAGTCTAGATGAGAGGTGCAGGAGCTTGAGAGCAACTGTGGAAAGGGAGAGGAACTCCTGCGTGTCCACCATGATGCCTCCTTTCCTCAGAGTTCCATCAGTAGCCCCAGTTCACTTCAGGATTGACATCTTTGATGTCTTCCTCCTTTCCTTTCCAAAATCTTCTTCATGTGTTATTTCCCACCCTCTTCATACAAGCACTGGCTGCCTAAATCCAACACCTCATCTGTGAAGCTTTCTAAGAGGCACTCATAACTTATGCCTGACCCAGCTTCTCTAAGGAAGCTTCTAACTTATGCTTGGGGAGAACATACAGCCCAAATCCAGACTTTTCCAGGGCTCTAAAAATAAAAAAAAAATTAAAATTAAAATAGGACAACAGACAACCCAAGTCATAGTTAAAGAGAACTGTAGGTTTAGGACATCAAAATTGATTAGGATGGTAACTATGACAGCACAGTGGTTTCTATGTTGTCAAAATTTATGTTGCTATCAAAAGTGTTTTATGACATCATGATGATATGTTTATGTTTTTGCTAATCATACGTCACACTTTATGGCATATACTTGATTATGAAATCACAATGGATTTTAGGACATCACACTTATGACATAGCAATTGTTTATGACATCCAAACAGTGGTTTATGACATCACAATTATTACACAATTATTAGAAAACAGTAGCAGATTTATGATATCATGATCATAGTTTTAAGAATAAGATATTGGTTTGTGATATCATAATCAAGTATTTTTTTAGCATTTCAACTGGTAAGGGCATCATAATGATGGATTTATATGTCACAATAGATTTGGACATCACAATGTTTTTTGGACCTTTGTGTTGATTGCCCATCTCTTTGGTGATTTAAAACACCACAGTTGCATATGAAAACACTGTTGGTTTATGATATCACCATTGATTTTGACATAAAAATTCTTTATTAGAACATGATGGCTTATAGCATCATCATTGATTATGCCATCAAAAAGGTCAATTTATTATGTCACAGTGGTTTTATCTCTTCAAAATCAATTATGATTTCATACCATTGGCTTATGATGTAACAATAGTAGTTTATCATATACAAATTGATTATAATCGGAAACATTATTATAGAATTATGATTATGAAATAACAGTGATTGCTTTATAATACCACAACATTTTTATGATGTCACATTTGATTTTGACAGGCCAATTATTTTAAAATTTTTACAGTGTTAGATGTATGAATATGAAATTGTTTAGGACAGCAGAATGTTTTTTATGACATCACAATTGAATATTATATCCTACTGAAGTTTATAACATCACAATTGATTATGAAAATAAATTGGTTGATTCACAAAACTGCCATGGTGGACTTACGGTGTAATGATATTGGAATGTAAGGGTCGTGGAACGTCTACCGCCAAGGAACGACTCCAAGAGACACTCTCATGCAATCAGCAAAGGGTTTATTTTCTCCAGCATGCTGGGGCTGTCTGAACACTCAGGAACACAGCAGCCCCAAGAGAAAGAAGGCTAGGGTTTTTATAGAGTGCAACAAACAAACGGGAGGGCAAAGGTCACTAAGCTACAGAAACTTATTGCAGCTCTTTCCAGGCACCTGCAAGCGTTATCACGTGAGACAGTTACACAAAGTAGTTTCCCAAAGCTGTTTCTCAAGCAGATGGGGACAGTTTCACAGGCAAGTGGGGACACATGTTTCAACAGAGATAGTTTGGTTCCTTATCACTATGGCTACACTTGGATTTTTGCAGTTTCAGTTTTATGGCCTTACTTTTAAGCTTTTAACACTTCAATATTGGTTTATGGTATCACAATTTATTTTCACATGACAACCATGACTTATATCATTATAATTGCATTCATTACATCACAAAAACTGGAATTTAACCTCCCAATGGTAGGGTTACTATATGACAATATTGGTTTATGACCTCACATTGATTTCCTGACATCATAACTGATTTCTCACACAATTGTTTTATGACATTAGAATTTTGGATTTGTGACTTCACAATTGTAGCTTATATATCACAATTATTTTATGGCATCAGAACAGATTATGGCATCAAAATGATTTTTAGAACATAATAATTGATTATTACATAATATTGGTGGCTTATGACATCAAAAAGATGACATAGCAATGGTATTATAACATCACAATAAATGTCGACATCATATTATATTTATGAAATCACAATGGCAATTTTATGACTTCAAAGGTTTATTATAGTACAATGATTTTATGACATCACAGTTATGGCATTAAAGTATTGGTTTATGAAATCACCTTATATTTTGATATCATCATTGTTTATGATGTGATATTGTGTTTTATGACCTTACAATTGCCTATATCACAATGGTAGTTCTTAAATTTGAGAATTTATTTATGCTTGTAGTATGATAAAAATATGTTTAATATCTGGCCCCAATTTCTGGTATGAATATATTAAGGGTTCAAACAAATTACATGCTAATACTGTGACTTTCATTTACTGAGAAGACAGAATTTGCATTTCTGTTTATGGATCCAATGAATTTTATATTCAATTATTTACTTTTGTTGAGAAATTTGATATTGATAGTATTACTCTGTGTATCTAATATTAGCTCTTTCTTTCCTCCTATAAATTTTAATTTTCATGGTTATATAATCTGAATTTTTGTCATGAGTTCTTTCTTATGGACAGAGAATGCCAGATGATACACAAATAGCTTTCTTTTTTTAACATTTACTTAATGAATATAAATTTCCAAAGTACAGCTTATGGATTACAATGGCTTCCCTCCCCCATAACTTCCCTCCCACCTGCAACCCTCCCTTTTCCCACTGCCTCTCCCCTTCCATTCACATGAAGATTCATTTTCAATTCTCTTTATATACAGAAGAACAGTTTAGTATATATTAAGTAAAGATTTTAACGGTTTGCCCCCACGTAGCAACACAAAGTGAAAAAATACTGTTGGAGTACTAGTTATAGCATTAAATAACAATGTACAGCACACTAAGGACAGAGATCCTACATGATTTTTTTAAAAATTAATTAATTTTCTATGCAATTTCCAATTTAACACCAAGGGTTTACTTTTTTTTTTTTTCATTTTCAATTCTCTTTATATACAGAAGATCGATTCTGAATATACTTAGTAAAGATTTCATCAGTTTGCACCCACACAGAAACACAAAGTGTAAAAATACTGTTTCATTACTAGCGATAGCATTACTTCATGTTGGAAAACATATTAAGGACAGATCCCACATGAGATGTAAGTACACAGTGACTCCTGTTGCTGACTTAACAATTTGACACTCTTGTTTATGGCATCAGTAATCCCCCTAGGCTCTAGTCCTGAGTTGCCAAGGCTATGGAAGCCTTTAGAGTTCACCAACTTTGATCTTATTCTAATAGGGTCATAGTCAAAGTGGAAGTTCTCTCCTCCCTTCAGAGAAAGGTACCTCCATCTTTGATGGCCCCGTTCGTTCCACTGGGATCTCACTCACAGAGATCTTTCATTTAGGTCTTTTTTTTTTCCATGGTATCTTGGTTTCCATGCTTACAATACTCTCATGGGCTCTTCAGCCAGATCCGAATGCCTTAAGGGCTGATTCTGAGGCCAGAGTGATATTTAGGACATCTGCCACCCTATGAGTCTGCTGTGTGTCCCGCTTTCCATGTTGGATCATTCTTTCCCTTTTTGATTCTATCAGTTAGTATTAGCAGACACTAGTCTTCTTTGTGTGATCACTTTGACTCTTAGACTTATCAGTGTGATCAATTGTGAACTGAAGATGATCACTTGGACTAGTGAGATGTCATTGGTACATGCCACCTTGATGGGATTGTATTGGAATCCCCTGGCACATTTCTAAAACCACCATTTGGGGCAAGTCCAATTGAGCATGTCCCAAATTGTACATCTCCTCTCTCTCTTTTTCCCACTCTTATATTTAACAGGTATCACTTTTGAGTTAAAATTTAAACACCTAAGAATAATTGTGTGTTAATTACAGAGTTCAACCACTAGTACTAGAACAACAATAAGAACAAAATACTAAAAAGGATAAAGTATTACATTGTCATCAACAGTCAGGGCAAGAGCTGATCAAGTCACTGTTGCTTATAGTGTCCATTTCACTTCAACAGGTTTCCCCTTTGGTGCTCAGTTAGTTGTCTTTGATCAGGGAGAACAAATGATATTTGTCTCTTTGGGACTGGCTTAATTCACTCAGCATGATGTTTTCCAGATTCCTCCATCTTGTTGCAAATAACAGGGTTTCATTGTTTTTGACTGATGTACAGTATTCTATGGAATACATGTCCCATAATTTCTTTATCCAGTGTACTGTTGATGGGCATTTGGGTTGGTTCCAGGTCTTAGCTATTGTGAATTGAGCTGCAACAAACATTAAAGTCCAGACAGCTTTTTTGTTTGCCAATTTAATTTCCTTTGGGTAAATTCCAAGGAGCAGGGTGGCTGGGTTGTATGGTAGGGTTATATTCAGGTCTCTGAGGAATCTCCAGACTGACTTCCATTGTGGCTTAACCAGTTTGCATTCCCACCAACAGTGGGTTAGTGTCCCTTTTTCCCCACCTCCTCTCCAGCATCTATTGTTGGTGGATTTCTGAATGTGAGCCATTCTCACCGGGGTGAGGTGAAACCTCATTGTGCTTTTGATTTGCATTTCCCTGATTGCTAGGAATCTTGAACATTTTTTCATGTGTCTGTTGGCCATTTGGATTTCCTCTTTCGAAAAATGTCTATTGACATCCTTGGCCCATCTCTTCAGTGGGTTGTTTGTTCTGTTGTTGTTGAGTTTCTTGATTTCTTTGTAGATTCTGGTTATCAACCCTTTATCTGTAGCATAGTTTGCAAATATTTTTTCCCATTCAGTTGGTTGACTCTTCACTTTCCTGACTGTTTCTTTTGAAGTACAGAAACTTCTCAGTTTGATGCAATCCCAAATGTTAATTTTGGCTTTGACTGCATTGCTACTGGGGAATTTTCCAAGAAGTCTTGGCCTGTACCTAGATCTTGCATGGTTTCTCTAATGCTCTAATAATTTGATGATGTCAGGACATAGATTTAAGTCTTTAATCCATGTTGAGTGAATTTTTGTGTAAGGTGAAAGGTAGGGTTCTTGATTCATGCTTTTGCACGTGGAAATCCAATTTTCCCAGCACCTTTTATTGAATAGACTATCCTTACTCCAGGGAGTGGTTTTGGATCTTTGATCAAATATAAGTTGGTTGTAGATGTTTGGATTGATTTCTGGTGTCTCTGTTCTTTTCCATTGGTCATCCATCTGTTTCTGTACCAGTACCATGCTGTTTTCATAACTACTGCCCTGTAATATGTCCTGAAATCTTGTATCATGATACCTCCAGCTTTGTTTTTGTTGTACAATATTGCTTTAGCTATTCGAGGTCTCCTGTGTCTGCATATGAATTTCAGTATCATTTTTTCCACATCTGAGAAGAATGTCTTCGGTATCTTGATTGGTATTGCATTGAATGTATAAATTGCTTTTGGGAGAATAGACATTTTGATGATATCGATTCTTCCAATCCATGAGCATGGAATATTTCTCCATTTTTTGGTCCTTTTCTATATCTTTCTTTTAGGTTTTGGAATTTTCATCGTAGAAATATTTAACATCCTTGGTTAAGTTTATTGCAAGGTATTTGAATGTTTTTGTAGCTATTGTGAATGGGATTGATCTTAGAAGTTCTTCCTCAGCCATGGCATTGCCTGTGTATACAAAGGCTGTTGATTTTTGTGCATTGATTTTATATCCTGCTACTTTGCCAAACTCTTCTATGAGTTCCAGTAGTCTCTTAGTAGAGTTCTTTGGGTCCCCTAAATAACGAATCATATCACCTGCAAAGAGGGATATTTTGAGTTCCTCCTTCCCAATTTGTATCCCTTTAATTTCTTTTTCTTGCCTAATAACTCTGACTGAAACTTCCAGAACTATATTGAAGAGCAGTGGTGAGAGTGGGCATCCCTGTCTGGTACCAGATCTCAGTGGAAATGTTTCCAACTTTGTCCCATTCAATAGGATGTTGGCCATGAGTTTTTCATAAACTGCTTTAATTGTGTTGAGGAATGTTCCTTCCATACCAAGTTTGCTTAGAGTTTTCATAATGAAAGGGTGTTGTATTTTATCAAATGCTTTCTCTGTGTCTATTGGGAGAATCATATGGTTTTTCTTCTGTAGTCTGTTAATGTGGTGTATCACATTGATTGTTTTGCGAACATTGAACCATCCCTGCATACCAGGGATAAATCCCACTTGGTCCACGTGGATGATCTTTCTGATGTGTTGTTGCATTTTATTGGCCAGAATTTTATTGAGTATTTTTGCATCAATGTTCATCAGGAATATTGTTCTGTAATTCTCTTTCAATGCTGCATCTTTTTCCGGATTAGGGATTAAAGTGATGCTGGCTTCATAGAATTTGGGAGGATTCCCTCTTTTTTGATTGCTCTGAATAGTTTGAGAAGAATTGGAGTTAGTTCTTTTTTAAATGTCTGGTAGAATTCAGTGGTGACTTCATCTGGTCCTGGGCTTTTATTTTTGGGAGGGCCTTTATTACTGTTTCAATTTCTGTCTCAGTAATGGGTCTGTTTAGGTTCTATATCTTCCTGTCTCAATTTAGGTAGGTTGTATGTGTCCAGGAATCTGTCCATTTCTGATAGATTTCCCTGTTTGCTAGCAAACAAGTCCTTGTAGTGATTTCTGATGATTCTTTTTATTTCTGTGGTGTCTGTTACATTTCCTTTTTCATCTCTGATCCTATTGATTTGGGTCTTTTCTCTTCTTTTTTTAGTGTGTTGGGCCAATGGGGTGTCAATTTTCTTTATTTTTTTCAAAAAACCAGCTCTTCCTTTGGCTGATTTGTTGTAATTTTTTTTGGATTCAATCCTGTTGATTTTTTCTTTTTTTAATTATTACTCTTCTCCTACTAGCTTTGGGTATGGTTTGCTCCTGATTTTCTTGATCCTTGAGATGACTTGAAATCTCATCTATTTGGTGCCTTTTCAATTTCTTGATGTAGGCACCTATTGATATAAACTTTCCTCTTAACACTGCTTTTGTTGTATCCCATAGGTTTTGGTATATTGTGCTGTTATCCTCATTTACTTCCAGAAAATTTTTGATTTCTCTTTAATTTCTTCTATTACCCATTGTTCATTCAGGATCATGTTGTTCAATCTCCATGTGTTTGCATATGCTTAAGGGATTCCCAAGTAGCTAATTTCCAACCTGATTCCTTTATGGTCTGAGAAGCTGTATGGTATGATTCTAATTCTTTTGAATTTGCTGAGACTTACTTTATGGCCTAGTATGTGGTCAATCCTAGAGAAGGTTCCATGTACTGCTGAGAAGAATGTAAATTCTGTATGTGTAGGATGAAAAGTTCTGTGGATATCTGTTAGATCCATTTTGGCTATAGTGTCATTTAAATATACTGTCTCCTTGTTGATCTTCTGTCCTGTTGATCTATCTCTGAGAGTGGAATATTGAAGTCCCCTAGTACTAAGGTATTGGGGTCTAAGTCTCCCTTTAAGTCCCTTAACAAATCTTTTAAATAAACTGGTGCCCTGTAATTAGGTGCATATACATTGTTAATTGTTATATCTTCCTGTTGAATGGATCCCTTAATCATTATATAGTGCCCCCATTTGTCTCTCCTAACAGTCTTTGTGGTAAGGTTTATGTTGTTGATAATAATATGACTATGCCCACACACTTTTTTCATTTCTGTTGGCATGGTATGCCTTTTTCCAGCCTTTCACTTTCAGTCTGTATGCATCATTGTTGGAAAGATGTGTTTCTTGAAAGCAGCAAAAAGAAGGGTCTTGTTCCTTAACCCAATCAGCCAATCGGTGTCTTTTAACTGGACAGTTCAAACCTTTAACATTCAATGTGACTATTGAAAAGGAGTAAATTTGCCTTGCCATTTGCCAAAGATATTTTCTAATATATGGTTTGAAATTCCTGTGATCCTTTCCTGTGAGGTTTCCTTCCTTTACCTTCTTTCATATTGGTGACCGTGTTTCTGTATTTCTGTGTGGAACACATTTTTAAACATCTTTTGCAGGGCTGGACGAGTGGCGACAAATTCTTTCAATTTCTGTTTGCTATGAAAGGTCTTTATTTCACCTTCATTCATAAATGAGAGCTTTGCAGGATATAATATTCTGGGCTGGCAGTTTTTCTCTCTTAGTACCTGGGCTATATCTCACCATTCTCTCCTGGCTTTTAGGGTTTCTGATGAGAAGTCAGCTGTGAGTCTAATTGGGGATCCTCTGAGAGTAATCTGACGTTTCTCTCTTGCACATTTTAGGATCTTTTCTTTATGTTTCACTGTGGTGAGTTTAATTATGACGTGTTGTGGTGAGGATCTCTTTTGGTCATGTTTATTAGGGGTTCTATGAGCTTCCTGTACTATGATGTCTCTGTCCTTCTCCAAACATGGGAAATTTTCTGCTAGTATCTCATTAAAAAGGCCTTCTAATCCTTTCTCCCTCTCCATGCCTTCAGGAAATCCTGGAACATGAATCAAAATGTCTATTCTCCCAAAAGCAATTTATGCATACAATGCAATACCAATCAAGATACTGAAGCCATTCTTCTAAGATCTGACAAAAATGATGCTGAAATTCATATGGAGACACGGAAGTCCTCGAATAGACAAAGCAATCTTGTACAACAAAAACAAAGCCGGACTCATCACAATACCAGATTTCAGGACATACTACAGGGTAGTTGTTATGAAAACAGCATGGTACTGGTACAGAAACAGATGGATAGACCAATGTTGAACTGAAATGGACACTATAAGAAACAATGACCTGATCAGCTCTTGTCCTGACTCTAGATGTACAATGTAATACTTTATCCTTTTTAGTATTTGTTTTTGTTTTTGTTGTTCTAGTAGTAGTGGTTGAACTCTGTAATTAACACACAATTATTCTTAGGTGTCTAAATTTTAACTGAAAAGTGATCCTTGTTAAATATGAGTGGGAAAAAGAGAGGGAAGAGATGTACAATTTGGGACATGCTCAATTGGACTTGCCCCAAATGGTAGTGTTAGAAATATGCCAGGGGATTCCAATACAATCCCATCAAGGTGGCATGTACCAATGCCATCTCACTAGTCCAAGTGATCAATTTCAGCTCACAATTGATGACTCCGATAGGTCTAAGAGTCAAAGTGATCACACAAACTGGTGTCTGCTAATACTAACTGATAGAATCAAAAAGGGAGAGAAGGATCCAATATGGGAAGCGGGATACACAGCAGACTCATAGAGTGGCAGATGTCCTAAATATCACTCTTGCCTCAGAATCAGCCCTTAAGGCATTTGGATCTGGCTGAAGTGCCCATGAGAGTATTGTAGGCATGGAAAGCCAAGACACCATGGGAAAGAAAAAAAAAAAGAAGAACACCTAAAAAAGATCTCTGAGAGTGAGATCCCAGTGGGAAGAACGGGGCCATCAAAGAAGGAGGTACCTTTCTCTGAAAGGAGGAGAGAAATTCTACTTTGACTATGACCCTATCGGAATAAGATCAAAGTCAGTGAACTCTAAAGGCTTCCATAGCCTTGGCAACTCATGACTAGGGCCTAGGGGGATTACTGATGCCATAAACAACAGTGTCAAATTGTTAAGTCAGCAACAGGAGTCACTGTGTACTTACATCTCATGTGGGATCTGTCCTTAATGTGTTTTCTAATGTGCAGTGATGTTATAAGTAGTACTGAAACAGTATTTTTACACTTTGTGTTTCTGTGTGGGTGCAAACTGATGAAATCTTTACTAAGTATATGCAGAATCCATCTTCTGTATATAAAGATAATTGGAAATGAAAAAAAAGAAACTGGTGTTAAATTGGAAATGGCATAGAAAATTAATTTTTAATGGATAAATATTTATTTATTTATTTTATTTTTTACTAAACTTTTAGTTAATGAATATAAATTTCCAAAGTACAGCTTATGGGTTACAATGTCTTCCCCCTCCCAAAATTTCCCTCCCACCCACAACCCTCCCCTCTCCTGATCCCTCTCCACTTCCAATCACATCATGATTCATTTTCAATTCTCTTTATATACAGAAGATCAGTTTAGTATATATTAGGTAATGATAGAGAATTAGTTTTTAAAAAATATCATGTAGGATCTCCATCTTTAATGTGCTGTACACTGTTATTTAATGCTATATCTAGTATTCCAACAGTATTTTTTCACTTTCTGTTGCTATGTGGGGGCAAACTGTTGAAATCTTTACTTAATATATACTAAACTGATCTTTTGTATATAAAGATAATTGAAAATGAATCTTGTTGTGAATGGAAGGGGAGAGGGAGCAGGAAAGGGGAGGGTTGCGGGTCAGAGGGAAGTTATCAGACGGGGGAAGCCAATGTAATTCATAAGCTGTACTTTGGAAATTTACATTCATTAAATAAAAGTTTTTAATAATAAAAAAACTTCCCAGCTCCCCCTTAAAAAATAAATAATCATAAATAATCTAGGAACTAAAGGCATTGGATATAATTACACAAAATAAAATCTTAATATTCAGTGCATCTATTTTTGGAAAAAATAAGCATAGGCAATAAATAGTAATCATTGTTTAAATAGTGGAATAATAAACACTTTAATGAAATAAGTGATGCCACCTGGGTGTGGGAAGGGATGTCAGAGATGATGTCATCATTTGCTATGTATTTCTACTTCTAATACATATTAAGCATAGTCTTAAATATGTCTCAGGTGTGGATTGTATATGGTTGAAAATAGTCTTTCTTTCTTGATTCTCCATATTAAAAAGATATATTCATGTTTCATATTCATATTTACAAGCATTAATTATTCCAATACTGCTTGTTCATAATTTGTTTGATGGACTTCTGCTTCTCTTTAATGTCACTTGAATGATTTCAAAAGTGTCTTTTACTTCCTTGGTTAAGTTTATTCCAAGGTAATTGATTGTTTTTGTAGCTGTTATTAATAGGGTTGATCTTAGAAGTTTTTTCTCAGCCATGGCACTGCCTGCATATACAAAGGCTGTTGATTTCTGTGCATGGATTTTATATCCTGCTACTTTGCCAAACTCTTCTATGAGTTCTAACAGTCTCTTAGTAGAGTTCTTTGGATCCCCTAAATAAAGAATCATATCATCTGCAAAGAGGGATAGTTTGACTTCTTCCTTCCCAATTTGTATCCCTTTAATTTCTTTTTCTTGCCTAATGACCCTGGCTAAAACTTCCAGAACTATATTGAAGAGCAGTGGTGAGAGTGGGCATCCCTGTCTGGTACCAGATCTCAGTGGAAATGTTTCCAACTTTGTCCCATTCAATAGGATGTTGGCCATGAGTTTTTCATAAACTGCTTTAATTGTATTGAGGAATGTTCCTTCTATACCAAGTTTGCTTAGAGTTTTCATCATGAAAGGGTGTTGTATTTTATCAAATGCTTTCTCTGCATCTATTGAGAGAATCATATGGTTTTTCTTCTGTAGTCTGTTAATGTGGTGTATCACATTGTTTGTTTTGCGAACATTGAACCATCCATGCATACTAGGGATAAATCCCACTTGGTCCAGGTGGATGATCTTTCTGATGTGTTGTTGCATTCTATTGGCTAGAATTTTATTGAGGATTTTTGCATCTATGTTCATCAAGAATATTGGTCTGTATACCTGTGCTATTAGCATTTGCCCCTATACACAGTGAATGATACAATTAGGTAAACCATGTAAATCCTTCAAGATTAAGAGATCATTTTGACCATCTACACATCGCTTTTCCATGACAGGTGTTTTCTGTGACTAGAATGATATCAATGTCAAATTACTATAATTGTCTCATTTAAAAAATAAAGGGAGGCTGGTGCCATGGCTCAATAGGCAAATCCTCTGCCTGCAGCACCAGTACTCCAGGTTCTATTTCCAGTCAGGGTGCTGGATTCTGTCCTGGTTGCTCCTCTTCCAGTCCAGCTCTCTGCTGTGGCCTGGGAGTGCAGTGGAGGATGGCTCATGTCCTTGGGCCATGCACCTACATGGAGACAAGGAGGAAGCACCTGGCTCCTGGCTTCAGAATAGCACAGCGCTCTGGGTGCAATGTGCTGGCCATAGCAGCCACTTGAGGGGTGAACCAACAGAAAAGGAAGACCTTTCTCTCTGTCTCTCTCTCTCATTGTCTAACTCTGCCTGTCAAAAAAAAAAAAAAAGATTAGCCGGCGCCGCAGCTCAATAGGCTAATCCTCCGCCTTGCGGCGCTGGCACACCGGGTTCTAGTCCTGGTCGAGGCACCGATCCTGTCCCGGTTGCCCCCTTCCAGGCCAGCTCTCTGCTGTGGCTAGGGAGTGCAGTGGAGGATGGCCAAGTGCTTAGGCCCTGCACCCCATGGGAGACCAGGAGAAGCACCTGGCTCCTGCCATCGGATCAGTGCGGTGTGCTGGCAGCAGTGCACCAACCGCGGCGGCCATTGGAGGGTGAACCAACGGCAAAAGAAAGACCTTTCTCTCTGTCTCTCTCTCACTGTCCACTCTGCCTGTCAAAAAAAATAAAAATTAAAATAAATAAATAAATAAATGAAAGATTAAAGGGAGATTTTGATATATTTTTTAACTTTTATTTAGTAAATATAATTTTCCAAAGTGCAGTTTATGGATTACAATGGCTTCCCCCACCCCATAACTTCCCTCCCACAGTACGTGCGGAGGTGGATTGGATGAGCCAGATGGAACAGAAGGCCTTTTCAGAGAAATGAACTTGAACTCATTTCCTCCCACCCACAGGAAAAATTCCCCATTGCTACAGCACTTGCCATATGAACTGCTCACATTATTTATGGCATCACATGAATGGTTTATGATATATGTTTAGAATACAACAACAAAATTGTGAATAATATCACAATGGTTTAGGACTTCATAATGGGTGCTTTATGACAACACACATATTGTTAACATGCCATGGGTTGATTTATGATGTCACCATATTTTATGACATTAAGATGATTATTTTATGATATCACAATGGAGAATAATGTCACAATGTTTTGTGGTACCACAATGGTTAGCTTATTATATCTCTGCCTGGTTTATGAAATCCCAACTGTGAATGGCATCATGATGTTTTATGACACAAGTTTTGATTTATTACACATGGTTTGTGACATTATGATGTGAGTGACATCACTGTAGTTCACAACATCACAATGCTTATTCTAGTGCAGCACAATTCTGAATGTTTATGACACCACAATATTTGGTATATGGCATCAAGAAATTGAATGACATCACAGTGTTTTGATTATGTCTCCATGGTGAATGACAAAAACTATTGTTCAGTTTTATCATTCCAATGTTTGTTTCATAACATCACATTGGTGAATGACACAATTTTAAATTCATGATGGTTTATGATATCAGAATGTGATTGACCTAATTTTACTTCATCAAATGGTTGGTTTATGACATCACAGAGTTGAAAGGGATCACAAATCTTCATGACACTGCAGTGTTTGTTTTATGACCTCACAATGGTACAAAATATTACAAATGTTTATAATATAACTGTTTTAGGGACTAAAAATGGTAAGTTTATGGAATTATAGTTCTAAATTATATCAAACTTTATTATCACACCACAATAGGTTAAGACAACAATATAATTCATTTATGATATCACAGTAGACTAACCACAAATATTATGGTATCACAACATTCAGCCTAGGACATATCAAGTGATGGGAATGTACATAAAAATTATGAATGACATCATAATATTCCATGACAACAAAATGATTGCCATATGGCATGTCAGTGATTGACATCACAAAATTTACTACATCATGCAATTATAATAACTCACTAGTTTAGTATGCCAATATGCTTTTTATGACTCATAATTTATTGTATCAGTGATAAGTATATTAAAACAAAATGGAAGTATACAACATCCCAATTGATTGATGCATTGCAATTGTAGCTTTAGAATTCACAATTATTTTTATGAAATTCCAATGGTTGGTTTATGACATCAAGATGAACTTACATCACAATAAGTTTATGATTTCACAATGAATTTTATGACACATTTGATTATGATGTTACAACCTTTTTGATGCCACAATTGATTAAAATATCATAAGTGCAGTTTGTGACATCACAATTGTCTGGTTGTGACATCACAATGCCTTCATAGCACCTCAATAGAGGTTTATAACATCAAAATGTGTTATGATATCACAATGTTTTTTTATGACAACACAACTGGTTATGATTCAGCAATGCTAAGTTTATTACAACACAGTTAGTTTTTTGATATCATATTTGAATAGGTATCACAGTGGTTTTTGTTGCATCATAATTGTAGATAACATCACAACACTCATGTTACAATATAAAAATTGTGCTTTAATGTATCACAATTCAATACAACAGTATTTCAGAGATGATATTACAACAGTTTTTATACAATCATAATTTCTAAATGGTTTCTATGACTTCACAATTATAATGTAACAATCATAGCATCATGATATCTCAGTGGTTGGTTGTCACATACCAACTGATTATTACATAAAATGCAATTTTATGTCATAAAAAATGATTGTTTCGTCACTGTTAGCTCTATGATATCACTATTATGTTTTGACTTTAGTGTAAATTTTGACATTGCAAATATTTTTCATGAAATCACAATGCCATTCTCATGACATTGCAAATATTTCTAGCAACATAATTATGTTTGTCTTCACAGTGGATTATGGCACAACAATTGTAGCTTTATGACTATTTTTATTTAATCACAATTGATAATGACATCATAATGCATTTTATAACATAATTTTTATGATATCATAATTGGTTCTGACATTTCTAAAATATTTTATAGTATTATAATGGCTTACAATATCACAAATGTGGTTTATGACACCAAATTGTGGCTTATGACATCATAAGTGTTTATAACATCACAATTGTTTTGATGACATCGCAATGGTAGTTGTATGGAATAACAATGTTAGTTTCTAACATTACAATTATATTTATGACATCAGAATTGATTAGAACAACAATGTTAGTTTTATGATTTCATGAATGAAGTTTTTATGACTTCACAGTTTATTATAAATTCACATTGTTAGCATTATAACATTACAATATTTTATGACATTGCAGCAGATTTTCACATCACTGCTATTGATGACATCAGAATGCTGTTTAGGGCATCGTGATAGAATATGACATTGCAAATGAGGTTTATAAGATCACAATTGTGGTTTGTGACATCACAACAGTGACTCAGGAGATTGTAATTATAATATCACCAGGGTAGGTATTGACATCACATTTTGATTTCATAGTTTTGGATTAAGACACCATAATTGATTATGATATTGCAATAGTATATTTATGCTTTCACAAAAGTTTTATCACATTGAAATCCATTACACCACCACAATGCTTCATCTGTATATAAAGAGAATTGAAAATGAATCTTGATGTGAATGGAAGGGGAGAGGGAGTGGGAAAAGGGAGGGTTGCAGGTGGGAGGGAAGTTATGGTGGGGGAAGCCATTGTAATCCATAAGCTGTACTTTGGAAATTCATATTCATTAAATAAAAGTTAGAAAACAAAACAAAATCACAATGTTAAGTTTTATGACCAAAATGTATTGTGAACTCACAATGTAATATATTATGCAATTAGAGCTTATGATTTGACAATTGACTTTGATGTCATGGGTCGCTTTATAGCATCACAATCATGACCTAATCATGGTACTTTTATAACATCACAATTTATTATGACTGTGCAATAATTGGTTTATCAGATCACAATTGAATGTTTAGTACATCACATCAGTTGTTTATAACATTATAACTTTATTACACAATGATTATGTTGTCACACTATATTTCCTGGCAACAAAGTTGCTTATAATCACAAAGTTTGTGACATCACAATTGATTACAACATATAATTATTTTATAACATCAAAATTGTTTATATCAACAATACATTTTATAGTACCATAGGTTTAGGTAAATGAAATTAGAATTGATTATGATATCACAATTTTGGGTTTGATATCACAATTATGATGTCACAATGACAAGTTTCTGATATCACATTACACTTGTGTCATCATGATTATTTTATAACATCATAATTGATTATGAAATCATGTTTGTTGCTTTATAACTTCACAATGGTAGTTTGATGGCAATCTAATGTTAGTTTATCACATCACAATGATTTTATGATATCAAAATTGGTCATGACATTACAAAGAAGATCTATCATATCTAATTATGACAAGTGTTCTATGATGTAAAAATTGATTATGTAAAACAATGGTAGGTTTTTCTTTACATGAAGGTGAATTATCACATTGAAATTGATTATGAAAATAATGGTTGCTTTATGAGATCACAATGGTCTATCTTATAATCACAATGTTGATCTATAATATCAAAATGCTTTTGTGACATTAAAATTGATAGACTCACAAAGGTGGTTTATGACATTACAAATGCTTATGACAAAACAATGGTTTATGACATCACAATGGTAGGTTGATGGCATACCGATGCTGGTTAGTTCAGTGGTTTTTAGATTTGTACATGTCATTACATTGATTGTGACATCACAATAGTACTGTATGATAAAATTCATTAAGAATAAATATTGGTTGACCTATGACATCACAATGAATTTTATAACATCACAATTGACATCAAATGCTTTTAATAACACTGAAATTATGATTTCACAATGGTGGCTTATGATATCACACTGTTTTTATTAGCCCAGCAAATTGTTTTATCACATAAAATTATCACAGAGTGAAGGTTTTTATGGTATAAAATTATTGTAGCATCACAAGGGCTGAATTATGATAAAAATGGAGTAGTTAATCACATTCATTGATTATGACATTGCAATGCCTATGTGACAGCAATTATGACATCACAAGTGTGGTTTATGTTTTCACAGGTTTATGTCATAGAAATTGATTATTTAAAAAATTGTTGTTTTATCACATAACGATGACAGGTTTATGACATCTATAAGATGTCGTTGACATATTTCATGACATAGGTTTATTATGATATCAAAAAGCTATAATACCATTAAGGAAGTAACATAACATGGTGGTTTATGACATCTCAGTTTTTTATGACATCACATGGTAAGTTTTTGATATCATAATTTTGGCTTATCTCATCACCATAGATTATGATATCACCTGCATTTCTTTTACACCACAGTTGGTTATAATGTCACAAAGCAGGTTTATGGCTTCACAATGGGTTTTAGGGCATCAAAACTGTTTTTATAACAATTCATTTTGATATATCAATGGAATCTATGACATACCAATCAGTTATGAAATCATAAATTTTATGATACCAAATAAGTTATGAATTCACATTGGTTGCTGATAAAATTATGATTGATTATTGCATCACATTCTTCAGTTTTTGACATTACAACTATTTTATAACACTAAAATTTATTATGATATCACAATTGGTTCATGTCACCACACATTATTATAATATACAATGCTGGTTTATGACATCACAATGGTATGTAAAATGGATTACAATGGATTTTATAAAACCACAATGATATCTTATTAAATCCCAATGGTGATACCATAATTGATTATGATATCCATGCTACAGTTATGACATCTAATAGTTTTTATTATTTTGTAGATGATTATGACATCTCCATAAATCTTATGACATCATAATTGATTATGTGGGAGTCTGTTACCTGTGCTCAAGGTCAACCTACTCACTCAGACCATACCAGCATGCCATATCTCTACTCCTCCCCTACCTACCAGAGCAGCTGACTCTCTTTCACAATGACAACTTTATGGCTTAAGGAGTCAAAACTGGATGGAATAGAGTTTAAGGTGTTGGTCCAGGGGAAGGTTCACATGCTAGCCACCAAACAGGATGTCTGGGATCTATGGGTACAGACTGCAATGCCAAGACCCTCAGAAAGCTTGTGGGAAGACATACTTCCTTGGGTCCAGGACTTCTTTCACATAGAAGCCAGGGGAATCTTTTCTTAGGGCCAGTCAGCATATGGGGAGTTGTCAGTGCCAATGCAAGCCAGTTGCCTATTGCAGGTGGAAATCTAATGGGGTGAAACCCTCTGCCTGTGACGTGTGTCCAGGTTGAAGTCCTTGGAGTTTCAAGGAAGAATCTGTTGACACACCCTAACTCCAACTCTCTCCACAAACCCAGCCCCACCTCTACCCCTCCTCTGCCCCTCATCACCCATCTTCCAAGAACTCTGAGCTAAAGGCTACAAGCTCAGCTGAAAGCTTTTATAGTAAGTTTCTGGACCAACTGTGGTGTCCCATACTGGTGCCACCTAGTAACTACCTCCAAAAATCTGAAATCAGCATAGAGGTGAGACCCCATCCTCTGGGCTTATGGGGCCAACTAAGCACTCAGTTCCCAGCCTTTCAATGGTAGGTGGTTTTGAGCTGCATGCTTCATACAATAATAGGTCCTAGTTGTTTACTGAGTCTCCTATCTGCTCCCTTCCAAACACCAACATTGACCTTGACCCTGGCACCTAACATGCTGGTCCACTGATTTCAGAAGTCCCCAGATGAAATACCCCATCCCTAGTGAATTGATTCTCCAAACAGGACCTTTGTTTCTCACCATGACAGGATTTTTGTCCTCCAGCTCATGCTCTCTCCAGCAATTCAGGGAGACAGCTTACAGCTCCCCACCCAGGCTCAGTGGCATGGCTCATCCACACGTGCCACACTACAAGCTTATTAACCTCACTCAGTTGAAGTGGGTAAAGCTATTCAGGTATGTCACTCACAGTGCCTGACTCATCCATTCTCCACTGTTTAGGCTGACAAAATACCCTATGGCTTCAAGTGTGACTACTAGCCTACAGGCAATGTGGGTGAAGAACAGACACATTTTGTCATGTGATCACTTCTTCACAGGTCCTGCTGAACACATCCAAACTCCTGCAGACTTTGCTATGACATCCTTTCATGCCATGAACAATTGTACCTAGATGTCTCTCTCTCTTACTTTCTTGTGAATTGTCCTTGCATTTCCCATTTTATTTATACAATTCTCTGCAACACCAAATTGCTTTGACCTTACTGTGACCATGGAAGTTGTGCAGGTCCCTTGCTCCCACCCCATCCAACCCCACACTCTCACACACACTGCATGCTGTGCAACAGCCTAAGTTTCTTCTTCCCCATCACTGCAGTGTTGCTTTTTCTTTATATAACATTTACTTTATTTTTTCGAGAGACAGAGTTAGAGAGAGTGGGAGAGACAGAGAGAGACTCCCCATCTTCTGTTTGGTAAAGAAGTGCAGGTTTTTTGAAAGAGTAAATCAAGGTGGCCCAGGTTGGTTCCAGGTTGGGAGAACTGCAGGTGAAATCTGCAAGGCTTTTAAGAAGAAGCAGAACTTATATCAATTATAAGGTACTGTCTTAGGCAGAGAGAAGACTCAATGCACAAGTCCTGCCCCTCAATGTGACTTATAGAACAATACTTCAGGTGGGGCTGAGGTGAGGCAAGAATGGAAGAGACTGAAGTGGACCATGACTGGATCTGAGAAGTTTACATGATCATAATAATGATTTGGATTTTGTTCTAAGACTGAAGAATAAATAGGAAGTGTTTGATGAAGAAATTACTATATGTTTTAAAATGCTCTAGGACTCTTCCAGGGTAGGAGGTGAGTGGCAGCTTCTAGAAAGGACAGGGGTGTGCCAATGAGAGTGGGGTGGAAGCTCCCTTCATCCATGGGGAGAGTTTAGAAGAAACAACAGAGGGTACAACTGTTTCCTTATCACACATAAACTTTCAAGGTGCATGTGTGTGTGTGTGCGCGTGTGTGCATGTGCATGTGTGTCTCTTCCTACTCATTTAACTGGTCCATTCACTCATTTAATCAGTTAACTTTTGATGTGGACTTACATTAACAACACTGTTCTATAAATGAGACAGACTTAGATTGTGCTTGTGGGAGTTCATGGTCTAGAGGGGATAATTATTAAATAAGAACTGACTTCATTTTTGTAATTGATCACAGAAGCATCTGGACCTCCTAACTGGACGTCATGTGAAACCCTTCATACAAATCTGCATGAGTCAGTTCTGGCTATTATAACAAAATATCAGATTTTAGAATGTTATATTCTATCAGAATATATTTGAAAATATATCAAAATATATTTGAAAAAATACATGTTTTCTCATATGACAAATCAGCATATACTCTCAATGGATCAAAATATGGATGTAGAAATCATATCAGATAATTTTTATTTTCAATGCCTTGTTGAAATCTCCTGCCATAACAGCATGACAGCAGGAAATATATGATTGAGGTAACTGGGCAGAAAATTTCAAATCAGGTAATATAGCTTTTTGGGTAATTCTGGGAAAAGAGATTCCTACTGTACAATGGGCTGGATTTCAGGCACAACTTGTCAGTGGAGGCCTACAGAAGCTGTCAAATTTTGAAGGAGCTAATATATCTTTAATCTGTACAGGAAAGAAGTTAAAGAGGAGGTAACATCAAAGATGAAAGCATGAGTCCCTACAAGTCCATGATCAAGGGGTGGATGGGCATGGTTCAGGTGAATTACATGAGGCTCAATGGAGAGAAACTGCTACTGGGATGAGAGGAGTACAGCTATACTACAGGCTGTACCTGTATCAGGAGTCTAACCCAACAAAGACTTTGTTAACATATTGTTAACACCAAAAGCATCTAAATGAGAACACAGACATTTGTATATCAGCCGTAAGTAGACTTATTTTATAACTTACTAAAACACTTTGGAAACCAACACTAAATAAGCTCAGATTTGTTCAGATGAGATGGCCTATAAGAACAAATGTAAAAATAGGATACAAAGAAAGCTGTCTGTTCCCTTTGGTTATGTTGGAATAGCATTGACTAGTCATCCCACTTAAAGCATATATAATACTAGATTAATGATACTAAATTACCCTTTAAGGTATTGGATTTTTAACCTAGAAGAAATGCACAAGCTCCTAGAAAAAAACTGTGTTTCAACTCACACCAGAAAAAGTGTGCATTCTGAATAGGCCTATATCTTAAAGGAACTGAATAAAGTGGTGTTGTGTGTTTTGCATTGGTTAAGATGCCTATGTCCTCTATTGGAGGGGCTGTATTTCAAGATCTGGCTCCATGCCCAGTTCTGGCTTTCTGAAAACGCACACTCTGGTAGGGAGCAGTCAACAGCCTATATTATTGTGTCCCTGCATTCCAGATAGGTGACTTGGATTGTGTTTATGATTCTTGGCTTCACACTGGTCCAGTTTCAGCTCCTATTCAGCCAGGGAGCAAACCAGAGATGGAACATTCCAGTTCTTCAAAAAATTAAATACATTTTGAAAACACCCTGGGTCAATATTTGATATTTTTCCACAGCAGAAAGCAGCAGGCCCTTTTGAATTTGCTTGATAATTCTATAAAATGGTTAAGAATTTCCATCAATTTTTAAAATACTTCTATGGAAGATGGAGACAAGGAGGGTATTTTCTTATACCTGATAAGAGGATAGCATTCTCAAGAGTGCAGGAAACAAAATTACTGACCAGTATCTCTCATGAACTTAGATGCAGGTAACCTTAAAATGATATTCTCCACTGAATCCAAAAGATATGAATATAGTGATAATTCAAGGTATTAATTGCATAATTTGAGACATCAAATAATAAAAAATAATTATTTGATTCATCACATCAACAGACAAAAAGAGAAACACAATTTGATCAATTCATTAGATCAAAGGTTGAATTTAGTACATCAACAAACACTGGACAAAATTCAATAGCAATATGAAATAAATAGTTTGATAAAAAAATGAAAACATCAAGCAAACTAGAATGGAGGGTGAATTTTCTCAATCCAATTAAAGGAAAACTCTACATCAACAGTTCAACTAGCATCAGAGATAATGGTTGAAAACTATACATTTTTCAAAGATCAGTAACAGGGCAAGCAAATTCCTTCTTACCATTGCTTGTAAACATCCTCCTAGAAATCCTAGCTAATGTAATAAGATGAAAAATGGAAATATAAGGCCTGTATATTAAGTTGGAAAACAGTCAGTACATAAGGGACATAATTATTTATTTGAAAAATTATAAATGACCAACTAAATTATTCCAATCATACCAAGATTGTATATAATTTTGTTCAGTTTCTTTCCTACATACCAGCAATAATGCAATTGAATTTAAGGAAAAGCACACTACCATTTACATTAAACCCCAAATATATATCTTGGTATAATTCTAACAAATTATGTAAATCAAGGTAGAGGATAAAAAATACGCACAAGCTCTATATGAGGGAACTCATAAGCCTTTGCTGAATATTGTTTCAAATAATTAAATATTTGGAGATACATTCTATGGACTGCATAAGAATACCAAATATAACCAAGATTATTAGTCCTTCCCCACTTGATATATAGATGAAACATAAACTCAACCAAAATATTAGCAATTGATTTTGTGCTTATAAATGAAAGTTGACTCTAAAGTTAATATAGAAAGTTCAATGATACAGAATAGCCTACTCAAGTCATTAAAGAACCAGAAAAATGCACTTGGAGGATCAGCAATATTCAACTTCAGTGCTTACTAGAATGTTAGCCAAGACAGTGCAATATTGGTGAAAGAACCAGCAAACAGATAAATAACAGAATAGACACCCAGAATTGACCTTTCCAAGTATAGGTAGTAGATAACTGACAAAGGCGTGAATGCAATATAATGGATTAGAGATAACCTTGCTACAAACATTGAACACATAATACAATGAAAATCTATGCATCGATTTTCAAAAATTAACTTAAATATTATAGTGGGTTATACATCCAACCACAAGAAAACAAAATTATTAGTCTCCCAGAAAATAATTTTGCAGAAAAATTAAGGTAATATTGGGTGTGATGTTGAGTTTCTGATACAACACTAAAGGCATAATCCATGAAATAAATGATTACTAACTGGACATCATCAAAATGAGAAGCATCTCTTCTGTCAATGTCAAGGAAAAAGGGTAAAAATGAGAGAAAATATTCACAAAAGTCATTTATGTTAAAGAATATATGCATTATTCAAAATTAAAAAACAATTTAACAATCAATGAAATAAAAATGAAAGCAGATTTAAGATAGGCTCCCAAAAAGGAAATACGTGCACAATGAGTAGACCTGAGATGAGTAGGGGTACCCTGGAGTTTTGTAGCTGAGGACTGGTCAGGACATGCCTGAAAGATGACCACTGGAAGGGATTCATCCATAAAATCACAGCAAACAAGATCAGTGCTAACAGAGATGGACATAGAGCCTCTTCCCTCCAACCAGGGTAGAATCATCCATTCCAGAGGCATGCACTAGAATTTTAATATATTTGCCTTGATAAAGGGAAAAATTTATGCAGAATTTAATGATGATCCATAATCACACACAGACGAATAAAATTAAAACTTGAAAGGATGCAACTGGTTTTAAATGACTTAAGTGATTCCCAGAACAAACCTAAAGAACATAAAAGTATTCACCTAAAATATTTGGACAAACATGCCAAAAAAATATCATAGATACAGACTTTAAACAATTTAAATAAAAATGAATAATATAGGGGGCGGAGCCAAGATGGCGGATAGTGAGGACGTGTGACTTAGCTTGGGAAAATAAAATTTCATAAAAGTGGAATTACTGTAGCCTCAGGAAAAGACTCAAGAAAAAAACTGCAGAGGAAACACTTCCGGATCTAGTGGATGTGAAACAGAAGACTTACAGGGAGCCCACCAGGTGGAAAACCAACCGAGATGAGCCGAGCGGTGGGAGATGAGCCAGAGCCACAGAATCTCGCCAGCGCGGGAACCTGAGGAGGGTAAGACAAAGACCTCAGAAACCCAAGACATTGGGGGGGGGGGGGGGGACAGAGGCCTCTCCCTTCACTCACCAAGCAAAACAAAGAGCACCGTGATTTTACATATGTAAAGTGCAGCCAAACTCAGTAACTTTAGCGAAACTCCAGAACACATTGAGGGCTGCATAAACTCTTTGTGTGGTCCCAGGGGTAGATCAAACAAATACTCACAGAGGCCAGATTTAACTACCCTTAACTCCACTCCCAACTGAGTCAAAAAGAGAGAGAGAGAGAGAGAGAGAGAGAGAGAGAGAGAGAGAGAGAGAGCCAGCCAGCAAGGAGCAAGTGAGTGAGCAATCTGGGAGAGTCACTCTTTACATAGCCTTAAACCTGAAAAATCAAGCAGAGCTCTCTGGCCACACCCATCACAGCCCCTAAGGATTCAACAAAGAAGACAGCTCACTTAGAGGCATAGTATAACGAGAAAAAAAAAACACAGCAAAAAAAAAAAAAACACCATAAATTATCTCCAACATGCCAAACAACAAAACTAAAACTGAGGTAACAAGAATAAGGAAGACACTATGATGCCCACAAATGAACAAGACATCCCAATTCAAATTTATGAAGATGATCAGATAGAAGAAATACAAGAAGTGGATCTCAAAAAATTGATAAGAACATTAAGAAGTTCTCAAAAACAAATTCTTGAACTACAGAAATCCTTAATGGACAAGATAGAAAATCTCTCCCGTGAAAATGAAATATTAAGGAGGAATCAAAATGAAATGAAACAACTAGTAGAACAGGAAACTGAGATGGTGACCAAAAACCACAATGAAATGAAGAACTCAATAGATCAAATGGCAAACACATTAGAGAGCCTTAAAAACAGAATGGGCAAAGCAGAAGAGAGAATATCAGACTTAGAAGACAGAAAACAGGAAAGGAAACAATCAAATCAAAGAAAAGAAGAAGAAATCAGAAATCTAAAAAATATTGTCAGGAATCTACAGGATACTATTAAAAAACCCAACATTCGGGTTCTGGGAGTTCCTGAAGGCATGGAGAGGGAGAAAGGATTAGAAGGCCTTTTTAATGAGATACTAGCAGAAAATTTCCCAGGTTTGGAGAAGGACAGAGACATCCTAGTACAGGAAGCTCATAGAACCCCTAATAAACATGATCAAAAGAGATTCTCACCACGACACGACTTAATCAAACTCACCACAGTGAAACACAAAGAAAAGATCCTAAAATGTGCAAGAGAGAAATGCCAGATTGCTCTCAGAGGATCTCCAATTAGACTTACAGCTGACTTCTCATCAGAAACCCTACAAGCCAGGAGAGAATGGTGAGATATAGCCCAGGTACTAAGAGAGAAAAACTGCCAGCCCAGAATATTATATCCTGCAAAGCTCTCATTTATGAATGAAGGTGAAATAAAGACCGTTCACAGCAAACAGAAATTGAAAGAATTTGTCGCCACTCGTCCAGCCCTGCAAAAGATGCTTAAAGATGTGTTATATACAGAAACACAGAAACACGGTCACCAATATGAAAGAAGGTAAAGGAAGGAAACCTCACAGCAAAAGACCACAAGAATCTCAAACCAGATATTAGAAAATATCTTTGGCAAATGGCAGGGCAAAGTTACTCCTTCACAATAGTCACATTGAAGGTTAATGGCTTGAACTGTCCAGTTAAAAGACACTGATTGGCAGATTGGGTTAAGGAACAAAACCCATCTTTTTGCTGCTTACAAGAAACTCATCTTTCCAACAATGATCCATACAGATTGAAAGTGAAAGGCTGGAAAAAAGATATACCATGCCAACAGAAATGAAAAAAGAGCGGGCGTAGCCATCTTAATATCGGACAACATAAACTTTACCACAAAAACTGTTAGGAGAGACAAAGAGGGGCACTATTTAATGATTAAGGGATCCATTCAACAGGAAGATATAACGATTATCAATGTATATGCACCTAATCACAGGGCACCAGTTTATTTAAAAGACTTGTTAAGGGACTTAAAGGGAGACTTAGACCCCAATACAATAGTACTGGGGGACTTCAATACTCCACTCTCAGAGATAGACAAATCAAAAGGACAGAAGATCAACAAGGAGACAGCAGATTTAAATGACACTATAGCCCAAATGGATTTAACAGATATCTACAGAACATTTCATCGCACATCTAAGGACTTTACATTCTTCTCAGCAGTACATGGAACCTTCTCTAGGATTGACCACATACTAGGCCATGAAGCAAGTCTCAGCAAATTCAAAAGATACCATGCAGCTTCTCAGACCACAAAGGAATGAAATTGGAAATTGGCAACTCAGGAATCCCTAGAGCATATGCAAACACATGGAGATTGAACAACATGCTCCTGAATGAACAATGGGTCATAGAAGAAATTAAAAGAGAAATCAAAAAATTTCTGGAAGTAAATGAGGGTAACAGCACAACATACCAAAACCTATGGGATACAACAAAAGCAGTGTTAAGAGGAAAGTTTATATCAATAGGTGCCTACATCAAGAAATTGGAAAGGCACCAAATAGATGAGATTTCAAGTCATCTCAAGGATCTAGAAAATCTGCAGCAAACCAACCCCAAACCAAGTAGAAGAAGGGAAATAATTAAAATCAGAGAAGAAATCAACAGGATTGAATCCAAAAAAACATTACAAAAAATCAGCCAAACGAGGAGCTGGTTTTTTGAAAAAATAAACAAAATTGACACCCCATTGGCCCAAATCACAAAAAAAGAAGAGAAAAGACCCAAATCAATAGGATCAGAGATGAGAAAGGAAACATAACAACAGACACCACAGAAATAAAAAGAATCATCAGAGATTACTACAAGGACTTGTATGCCAGCAAACAGGGAAATCTATCAGAAATGGACAGATTCTTGGACACATACAACCTACCTAAAGAGCCAGGAAGACACAGAAAACCTAAACAGACCCATAACTGAGACAGAAATTGAAACAGTAATAAAGGCCCTCCCAACAAAGAAAAGCCCAGGACCAGATGGATTCACTGCTGAGTTCTACCAGACATTTAGAGAACTAACTCCAATTCTTCTCAAACTATTCATAAGAATCGAAAAAGAGGGAATCCTCCCAAATTCTATCTATGAAGCCAGCATCACCTTAATTCCTAAGCCAGAAAAAGATGCAACATTGAAAGAGAATTACAGACCAATATCCCTGATGAACATAGATGCAAAAATACTCAATAAAATTCTGGCCAATAGAATGCAACAACACATCAGAAAGATCATCCACCCAGAACAAGAGGGATTTACCCCCGGTATGCAGGGATGGTTCAACATTCGCAAAACAATCAACGTAATACACTACATTAACAGACTGCAGAATAAAAACCATATGATTCTCTCAATAGACACAGAGAAAGCATTTGATAAAATACAACACCCCTTCATGATGAAAACTCTAAGCAAACTGGGTATGGAAGGAACATTCCTCAATACAATCAAAGCAATATATGAAAAACCCACGGCCAACATCCTATTGAATGGGGGAAAAGTTGGAAGCATTTCCGCTGAGATCTGGTACCAGACAGGGATGCCCACTCTCACCACTGCTATTCAATATAGTTCTGGAAGTTTTAGCCAGAGTCATTAGGCAAGAAAAAGAAATTAAAGGGATACAAATTGGGAAGGAAGAACTCAGACTATCCCTCTTTGCAGATGATATGATTCTTTATTTAGGGGACCCAAAGAACTCTACTAAGAGACTACTGGACCTCATAGAAGAGTTTGGCAAAGTAGCAGGATATAAAATCAATCCACAAAAATCAACAGCCTTTGTATACACAGGCAATGCCACGGCTGAGGAAGAACTTCTAAGATCAATCCATTCACAGTAGTTACAAAAACAATCAAATACCTTGGAATAAACTTAACCAAGGACGTTAAAGATCTCTACGATGAAAACTACAAAACCTTAAAGAAAGAAATAGAAGAGGATGCCAAAAAATGGAGAAATCTTCCATGCGCATGGATTGGAAGAATCAATATCATCAAAATATCTATTCTCCCAAAAGCAATTTATACATTCAATGCAATACCAATCAAGATACTGAAGACATTCTTCTCAGATCTGGAAAAAAATAATGCTGAAATTCATATGGAGACACAGAAGACCTCGAATAGCCAAAGCAATCCAGTACAACAAAAACAAAGCTGGAGGCATCACAATCCCAGATATCAGGGCATACTACAGGGCAGTTGTTATCAAAACAGCATGGTGCTGGTACAGAAACAGATGGATAGACCAATGGAACAGAATAGAAACACCAGAAATCAATCCAAACATCTACAGCCAACTTATATTTGATCAAAGATCCAAAATTAATCTCTGGAATAAGGACAGCCTATTCAATAAATGGTGCAGGGAAAATTGGATTTCCATATGCAGAAGCTTGAAGCAAGACCCATACCTTTCACCTTACACAAAAATCCACTCAACGTGGATTAAAGACTTAAATCTATGACCCGAAACCATCAAATTATTAAGGAGCATTGGAGAAACCCTGCAAGATATAGGTACAAGCAAAGACTTCTTGGAAAAGACCCCAGGAGCACAGGCAGTCAAAACTAAAAATTAACATTTGGGATTGCATCAAATTGAGAAGTTTCTGTACTTCAAAAGAAACAATCAGGAAAGTGAAGAGGCAACCGACAGAATGGGAAAAAATATTTGCAAACTGTACTACAGATAAAGGGTTGATAACCAGAGTCTACAAAGAAATCAAGAAAATCCACAACAACAGAACAAACAACCCACTGAAGAGATGGGCAAAGGATGTCAATAGACATTTTTCGAAAGAGGAAATCCAAATGGCCAACAGACACATGAAAAAATGTTCAATATCACTAGCAATCAGGGAAATGCAAATCAAAACCACAGTGAGGTTCCATCTCACCCCTGTGAGAATGGCTCACATCCAGAAATCTACCAACAACAGATGCCGGAGAGGATGTGGGGAAAAAGGGACACTAACCCACTGTTGGTGGGAATGCAAACTGGTTAAGCCACTATGGAAGTCAGTCTGGAGATTCCTCAGAAACCTGAACATAACCCTACCATACAACCCAGCCATCCCACTCCTTGGAATTTACCCAAAGGAAATTAATTTGGCAAATAAAACAGCCATCTGCACATTAATGTTTATTGCAGCTCAATTCACAATAGCTAAGACCTGGAACCAACCCAAATGCCCATCAACAGTAGACTGGATAAGGAAATTATGGGACATGTACTCCATAGAATACTATACAGCAGTAAGGAACAATGAAATCCGGTCATTTGCAACAAGATGGAAGGATCTGGAAAGCATCATGCTGAGTGAATTAAGCCAGTCCCAAAGAGACAAATATCATTTGTTTTCCCTGATCGGGGACAACTGAACACCAAAGGGGAAACCTGTTGAAGTGAAATGGACACTATAAGAAACAATGACCTGATCAGCTCTTGTCCTGACTCTAGATGTACAATGTAATACTTTATCCTTTTTAGTATTTGTTGTTGTTGTTGTTGTTCTAGTACTAGCAGTTGAACTCTGTAATTAACACACAATTATTCTTAGGTGTTTAAATTTTAACTGAAAAGTGATCCCTGTTAAATTTAAGAGTGGAAAAAGAGAGGGAGGAGATGCACAATTTGGGACATGCACAATCATTCTTGCCCCAAATGATGGAGTTAGAAATGTGCCAGGGGATTCCAATACAATCCCATCAATGTGGCATGTACCAATGCCATCTCACTAGTCCAAGTGATCAATTTCAGTTCACAATTGATGGCTCTGATAGGTCTAAGAGTCAAAGGGATCACACAAACAACACAAGTGTCTGCTAATACTAACTGATAGAATCAAAAAGGGAGAGAAAGATCCAGCATGGGAAGTGGGATACACAGCAGACTCATAGAATGGCAGATGTCCTAAACAACACTCTGGCCTCAGAATCAGCCCTTAAGGCATTCGGATCTGGCTGAAGAGCCCATGAGAGTATTGAAGGCATGGAAAGCCAAGATAGCATGGAAAAGAAAAAAAAGAAGACCTCAATGAAAGATCTCTGTGAGTGAGATCCCAGTGGAAAGAACGGGGCCATCAAAGAAGGAGGTACCTTTTTCTGAAGGGAGAACTTCCACTTTGACTATGACCCTATCGGAATAAGATCAAAGTCAGCAAACCCTAAAGGCTTCCATAGCCCTGGCAACTCATGACTAGAACCTAGGGAGATTACTGATGCCATGAACAGGAGTGTCAAATTGTTAAGTCAGCAACAGGAGTCACTGTGTACTTACATCCCATGTGGGATCTGTCCTTAATGTGTTGTCTAATGTGCAGTGATGCTATAACTAGTACTGAAACAGTATTTTTACACTTTGTGTTTCTGAGTGGGTACAAACTGATGAGATCTTTACTAATTATATACTGAATCAATCTTCTGTATATAAAGATAATTGGAAATGAAAAAAAAAACCTGGTGTTAAATTGGAAACGGCATAGAAAATTAATTAATTTTTAAAAAAATATTATGTAGGATCTCTGCCTTTAATGTGCTGTACACTCTTATTTAATGCTATAACTAGTATTCCAACAGTATTTTTTTTTCACTTTGTGTTGCTATATGGGGGCAAACTGTTGAAATCGTTACCTAATATATACTAAACTGATCTTTTGTATATAAAGAGAATTGAAAATGAATTTTGATGTGAATGGAATGGGAGAGGGAGCGGGAAAGGGGAGGGTTGTGGGTGGGAGGGAAGTTTTTGGAGGGGGAAGCCATTGTAACCCATAAGCTGTACTTTGGAAATTTATATTCATTAAATAAAAGTTTAATAAAAAATGAATAATATCATTAAAGTATAAATGTGAAAACAGAATTCCCACATCAAAAAGGATGACCCTTTGTTTGATAATTAGATTTCAGTGTCATACCAATAACACAGTTTATAAAGAAAGAAAAAATAGGAACTGTGTGAAACTTAAACATATATTTTGAAAGACACTTTTTAAAAAATTATGAGAAGTTACAACTAGAAAATACATCTGTGTCAAAACTGAGGTAAAATATTATTCGTGGAGACACAGCAAGACATCACATAGGGAAAAACTTCTTGGAAAAGACACTAAAAGCACAGCCAAATAAACAATAGAAAAATGGGATTACAACTTTAGAATATTTTGCACAACAAAGGAAACACTCAACAAAGTGTATTGGCAACCAGCAGAACAAGTGAAAATATTTGCAAACTATGGAAATGATAAATTATTAATATTCAGAATCTGAAAAAACTTGAAGAAACTCAACAACAAAAAATGCAGTTTGGAAATAGGCAAATGACATGAATAGGCATTTTTCAAAGGGTGAATTACAAATGGCCAATAGGCACAAGAAAAAATGTTCAAGATCACTAGTCATCAAGAAAATGCAAATTAGCTGGCGCCATGGCTCACTTGGCTAATCCTCCACCTGTGGTGCTGGCATCCCATATGGGCACCAACTTCTAGTCCCAGTTGCTGCTCTTCCAGTCCAGCTCTCTACTGTGGCCTGGGAGGGTATTGGAGGATTGTCCAAGTGCTTGGGCCCCTGTACCTGCATGGGAGAAGAGGAGGAAGCATCTGGCTCCTGGCTTCGGATCAGTGCAGCATGCCAGATGTAGTGGCCATTTGGGGAGTGAACCAATGAAATGAAGACCTTTCTGTCTCTCTATCTCACTGTCTATAACTCTACCTATCAAATAAATTTTAAAAAATGCAAATCAAAACCACAATGGGGTTTTATCTCAACTCAGTTAGAATGGCTAGCATTCAAAAAAAAATGAAAAAAAAAAAAGACAGGGCAGGCACTGTGGCATAGAGATTAAAGCTGCCATCTGTGGTGCTGGTATGCCATAGGGGGCCAGGTTTGGCAGTTTGGGTCCTAATGCTCCACTTCTGATCCAGCTCTCTCCTATGTCCTGGGAAAGCAATAGAGGATGCCCAAATTCTTTGGGCCCTGCATCCACGTGGGACACCCAGAAGAAGCTCCTGGCTCCTGCCTTCAAATTGGTGTAGCCCCAGACATTGTGGCCAACTGGGGAATGAACCAGAGGATGGAAGACCTCTCTTTCTCTGCCTCTTCTTCTCTCTCTTTCAATTAAATAAATAAATCTTTAAAAATTAAAAAAATAATGCTGGTAAGGTTGTGGCAGCAAATTATCCCAATCCACTACTGATGGCAATATAAACTAGTACAACCATTATGGAAGCCAATATGAATGTACCTCAAAAATCTGAATATAGATCTACAATAAAACATAGTCATCCCATTCCTTGGAATTTACTAGAAATGAAATGAGCATGTGAAATAGTTACTCTTTACCCCATGTTTATTGGAGGTCAATTTACAAGAAATAAGATGTGGAATCAATCCAGTTACCCATCAAATGATAACAGGATAAATAAAGCATGGTGCACACATGCACACACACAAACACACTATGAAGTACTTCATAGTCATAAAAATGAATAAAATCCTCTTTCACAATGAATGGGTGTAACTGGAAACTACTACACTTACTGAAATAATCTATTCCCTAAAAGACTTATGTTTTCCCTGATATGTGACAGTTACTCTAGGATAAACACATTCTTATTTGATTGTTATTTTTAGCTCTTGTTTATACTCTTTTGGAGCTGTGGTCTTACTACTTTTTACTTGTTGAATGTTATGGTTAGTGGTGCATTTAGCCTGTGTTTATTGAGCAGATTGAAATCATGTTTTTGCAAAAATTATGAAAACAAAAAACAAAGGAAGGGCATTTAGGGAGGGAATATGGTTATATTCTTGGAATTATTACCTATTAAATGTGTGAAATCTGTTCTTATATTAATATGATTTTCTTAATATATTGTTATAAAAATACATCCCTTAAAAAAGCTACAAAAATATGCATCCTAACTGAAATTGGGTAAAGATCCAAGAAGGAAACACATTATATTACATCAATAGATTCCAATAAAAACATGGAAAGACGTTTACCATCATAGTTCACTAGGAAATTGCAAATGAAAACCACACAAAGACATCAGTACATATACATTACAAATAAATACAAATATTTTACAAAAAAAATTGGTAACAAAGAAGAATCATGTTTCACTGCTGCCAGAAGTGCAATATGGTAAAGCAACTCACATTTTAGTCAGGAAGTTTCTAATATTTTTCATTTTTAATATCTTTTGAAATGCAGTGTTACAGGAAGAAAGGAAGACACAATGAGATCTTCCATCTGTTAGTTCACTCCCCCAATGTCCACAGCAGCCAGAGCTGGGCAAGACTGAACCCAGGAGCCAGGTGCTTCATTCAAGTTTCTCACATGGGCACAGGTACTTAAGTACTTGGGCCATCTTCTACTGCTTTCCCAGTATCATTATCCAGGAGATGTATAGGAAGTGAAACATCTGAGACTAAAAGTGGTGCCCTTATGGGATGCCAACTTTACAGATGGCAGCATAGTTCATTATGCCACAGTTCCAGCCTCTATTTTTAACATTTTTACTTATTTAGAATATCAATTTGAAATGCATAGACACACAGAGGCACAGAGAGTAATATCCTCCAATTGCTAGTTCACACACAACATGCAAAGCATCCAAGGCTGGGCCAGAGAAAAGAATGGAGTAGGAAATTCAATTAGAATCTGCCACTTGGGACAAGCACTCAACTACTTCAGTCATCAGCTACTGCCAACAATGGTCTGTACTAAAATGAAGGAGGAATCAGAAGTGGAGCCAAGACTTTAACCCAGGAGCTCTGTCTAAAGTGCTGTCTCCACCAGTATGCCAAATGAATACCGCACAGTTGAGCTGCTTCCTACATAGATTTTAAAATGGCTTGAATGCAGATCATGCAATTGCATAGCTAGTGAGTTACCTCAGTGATCCAAAACCTTGTGTCAACACTAGATCTTGCATGTATGCAAATGCTGATGCCACGTTATAACCATCAAGAATCAAAAGTCAGGATCTGTGCTGTGGCTCAGTGGGTTAAACCATGGCCTACAGTGCTGGCATCACATATGGTCACCAGTTTGAGTTCTGGCTACTCCACTTCCAATCCAGCTCCCTTCTGGTGCACCCAGGAAAGCATTAGAAAATGGAACAAGTCCCTTGACCCCTGCAAGCATGTGGGGGATCCCAGGAAATCTTCATGCCTTCTGACTTGTCCTTGGCACAGCCCTGGCCTTTATGGTCATTTGGGGGACAGAACCACTGGATGGAAGTTCTCTCTCTCTCTCTCTCTCTTGCCTCTCTGTGTGTGTGTGTGTGCATATGCATATGTCTGGGTCTCCTCTCTCTGTGAAAATCCACCTTTAAAATAAATAAATGACACTTAAAAAAAGAATTGTGAGGCATTGATGTGTTTTCATAAGTGCATAAAAAATCAACAGGAGTCACTGTGCACTTACTCTTTATGTAGGATTTCTGTCCTTAATGTGTTGTACTATCAAATTAATGGTAAAAATAGTCTTCAAAAATACTTTATATTTTGTGTGTCTGTGTGCGTGAAAACTGTTGAAATCTTTACTTAGTATATATTAAGTTGACCTTCTGTATATAAAGATAATTAAAAATGAATCTTAATGAAGAATGGGATGGGAGAAGGAGTAGAAGATGGGATGGTTTGCAGGTGGGAGGGTGGTTATGGGGGGAAGAGCTGCTATAATCCATAAGTTGCACTATTGAAATTTATGTTTATTGAATATAATTTTCTAAAAAATAAATAAACCACAGGATACCCATACAAATTAATTCTATTCAGCAATATAAAGGAAATGGCTATCATATCAGATTCAGCTGGAATCTTTAAAGCTCTATCTATTTGAAAGGATAAAATTAAAATGATGGGAAAAATTAGTGTTTGTGACTTATTCATTAAAGAAGATGTATATGTGGAGCACAGGGGAGTTGTTAAAGAATGTTGAAACTTCTCTGGAGGATGATATTAAACTATGGGTTTGTCCAAATCTATAGATTTTTAAAATCTATAAATTAAAGATAAAGAATGTCATGGAATTCAGGAACTGAACAGAGAATGTGAAGAAATGAGGAATAATGTATTCTAAATGTAAGAAACAACCTCATTGAAGGATATGGTAATAGTGCTAAATTAAGTAACTGTAAAAGTGTGTGGAGGGGCAGGCATTATGGAAAAGCAGGTAAAGCTGCTGCCTGTGATACTGGCATCCAAACTGGGTGGTGGCTCATGTCTTAGTTGCTGCCATTACTATCCAGCTTTTTGATAATGACCTCGGGAAAAAATAGAAGTATGTACATTGTTTGGGCCCTTACCATCTATTTGGAAACCCTACTAAAGATCCTTGTTCCTGGCTTTGGCCTGGTCAGCCCTGGCCATTGCAATCATCTAAGGGAGTCAATAGGCAAGTGGAAGATTCTCCCTCTCCCTCTCCCTCTCCCTCTCCCTCTCCCTCTCCCTCTCCTCTCCCTCTCCCTCTCTTTCAGTGTGTGTGTATGTGTTTGTAAGTCTGTCTGTATTTCCTTCTCCCTGTAATTCTGACTTTCAATAAATCAATAAATATGGAAAAAATTGTGATTGGAGTTTGGCAAACTAAGGCTAAATATTGTTCTTTGGCTCAGCAAGTAACTAACTACTAGAGCTGTGGCTTCACAATTTTGAGATGGTTAAGTGTCATGTACTAAGGTGGAACAAATAAGTGGAAGAAGACAAACTTTTCAAGGAAGCATCCAGAAAGATATATGTATTGGATCAGAGTTGAAGACATCAATATTAACCCATACTCCACTGAATATAGATGCAGAATGTTACAGAGAGACCATTTGTAGATCCATGACATTCATGGGTTATTAACTATACATTTAGTTCCTTGTTTTCAGACAAAGGGTCTAAAAGTGCAGCAGTACCTCCCCATATGAAGCAGAATGCCCAGCTGAATGGTCTTTCTGGTGAGTTGACTCCCATGTGGCATCACCTCATGTCCTTGCATCAAACCAAGTGAGACACAATAACTGGCAGAAATGATGTTGCTCATAAAACTGCAAGAGTAAAGAATCTGAGGAACAGGAACAAAAGCTACAGATATCCTTTATATCCAGAAGATTCAGGGAGAGTACTAATGAAAAATTTGCAACAGTTTTTAGACATACATTCCAATCTTATATTGAAGTAAACACAGGGCAAATATGCAGAAAGACCTAAGACCAACTTTAAGATGTAAAAGTTAAAATGTCTGAAAAGAGTAATCTCTGGAATGGAAGTTGTGCAGATGAGAATTTTAAGAAAAAAATGAAAAGTGAACATGAAAACACAGCAATATAAATCATCAAAACACAATTTAAGGAGAAGAAAAGTTTTAAAATGATGAACTGATCATCACAATTATATATTTAAATAAGATTTCAAAAATGGTCAGGTGAATATTTGGGGAAATTGTCACCAAATTTTTCAAACTTGACAAAAATATAATCCATAGTGTTTATTGCACTCGAAGCACAAAATGAAAAAAAAAATCACTGTGCCAAGTTAGATCATAATTACATTGCATAAAACCAAAAATAAAATTAAATTCTAAAAAGATCAAATTCCGGCCGGCGCCGTGGCTCACTAGGCTAATCCTCCGCCTTGCGGCGCCGGCACACCGGGTTCTAGTCCCGGTCGGGGCACCGATCCTGTCCCGGTTGCCCCTCTTCCAGGCCAGCTCTCTGCTGTGGCCAGGGAGTGCAGTGGAGGATGGCCCAAGTGCTTGGGCCCTGCACCCCATGGGAGACCAGGAGAAGCACCTGGCTCCTGCCATCGGATCAGCGCGGTGCGCCGGCTGCAGCGCGCTACCGCGGCGGCCATTGGAGGGTGAACCAACGGCAAAAGGAAGACCTTTCTCTCTGTCTCTCTCTCTCTCACTGTCCACTCTGCCTGTCAAAAAAATTAAAAAAAATTAAAAAAAAGATCAAATTCCAACATGATTGAGTAGGAAAAAGACATGCTATTTTGATCACAATAAAATGACAGAAAAATAGGAGACAATCTGTGTTCCTAGGAGATAACTGGAATGGAGCTTTTAATGAAAAGCCTCTAGAAAGAAGAAGGCGTCTGTGAAGTGGCAACGATTGCACAGACATGCAGCAGCTTGCAATTCCCACCAGCAACTTCCATGGGCAGCATCTGGAGGGGAGGCTATCTTCCCAGAACAAGGTGAGAGGAATCTGTGGAAGCTCTGTACCACTGGTGATCTTGTCTGAGGAAGTGATTCATGATGCCTAATGAATCCAGGAAGAGGAGTTGGCAGGGGAAAAGTGCTCACTTAATTCTTTGAATGGGGGCATATTTATTTTCTCTCCACCCCTCAATCAGGCTGTGCATCAATTAGAGGGGACAGCACCATTTTACCAGAATAAGGCAGCAGCAGCCCAAGCATGTCTGGAGGATTTTCACAGAGAGAGAAATCTATAATCCACAATGACTTTGAGTGCAGGAGTACTAGCTGGCAGAGGGCAATGTGCTCACTTAACTCTGGGAACAGAGGCCATGTTGCATCACTCCCCTATCCGCCAAGGGACCTGGATCAGGGATGGGGTGGCTCTCTGAATGGGGAGGCTTGCAGGGTAGAGTGGATTCCATGCACCTGTGACTGCAGGAATACTGCACCCTGTGACTGTGGGAATGCTGTTACTGTGCAATAGGTGGGGGGATCAATAAGATAATAGGGTGTGGCTGGGTCTTTTGACAGTTATCAAGTCCAATTTCAGAAGTTCAGAATTCCCTGAGTGTTGGGAATGGACAATGAAGAAAGGGCAATGTTCACACCACAGAATGAATGCACAGATTATGTAGTTCATGTGCCTTAGTGACAGGGGTGCAGGCACAAAAGGGTTCACCTTGGCACAGAGAAAGGTGGGGCAGTGATCATACAAGGCAGGGTGATAATCACTTGAACCTCACTGGCTACAGAGAACTATCACTCACAATTTGGAGCTTACCCTGGAATTCTGTGCCACAAACAAATGTTGACCAAAGCTCCTGCTCCACCTAGTACACACTTCTGGATATCTCCCAAATTTGCTTGCATCCCACTATGGCTAGAGGCACATTTCCAAAAACAAAGACTTCACAAGAAATATCAACAACTGCTTATCCAGATGCATAAAAATTAGAATAGAAATATAAGAAATATGAATGAGGAATATAATCTGGTTCCCCAAAAAAAACCACCATAAGACTTCAATATTAGACTGTGAACATGAGGAGATTGATGAAATGAGTGGAAAGGAAGTCAAAAGATTAATTGAAAGATAATTCAAAAACAGAGAAGAAATTAACATGAGTTAAATCTGTGAATAATATGGATAAGGAATTCTGCTAATAAGACTTGTTAAAAATGTAACTGAAATATTAGAAATGAAGAATTCAAGGGCTGGCACTGTGACGCAGTAGGTTAATCCTCCATCTATGGCACTGGCATCCTATATGGGCACTGGTTCTAGTCCCATCAGCTCCTCTTCCAATCCAGCTCTCTACTATGGCCTGTGAAAGCAGTAGATGACCCAAGTCACTCGGCCCCTGCACACATGTAGGAGTCCCAGAAGAAATACTTGGCTCCTTTCTTCTGATCGGTGCAGCATGGGCCATTGCGGCCATTAGAGGAGTGAACCAATGGAAGGAAGACCTTTCTCTCAGTCTCTCCTTCTCACTGTCTGTAACTCTTTCAATTAAATAAATAAAGAAATGATATTTTTTTAAAAAATGAAGAATTCAACATGTCAAGGAGAAAACATAGTGGGAAACCTGAACAACAGACTCAGAAAGGCTGAAGAATAGCTGAGCGGGAAGACAAAGTTCTTGAAATATCTCAGACAATAAAGCAGATGAAAAACTCTAGAAAAAAAAAACAGTGTTTGTGATTTACTGGGCACCATTAAGCAACAAAGTATACATATCCTGGGTATTCCTGAAGGGTTGGAAAGGCAGAATGACTCAGAAAATATATTTAGTGAAATAAAAACAAAAAAGTTCTCTAATTTGGACAATGAGATGGACAACCAAGTACAGGAAGCACACAGAATCCCATATATCCAGATCAGAGTAGATCTTCAACACTACACATTATATTCAAACTTTCAAAATAAAAACACAAAGAAATTTTATTGTCCTAGCATGAGCAAGAGAAATGCCAGATTATCTTTAAAGGACCTCACACTAGATTGACAGTAGACTCTTCATCTGAAATTTTACATGTGAGAAGAGAATGGAGAGATAGCTCAAATCTAAAAAAAGAAGAAATTGTCAACCCAAAATGCTATACACAGAAAAGCTTTCCTTTTTAAATGAAGATGAAATCAAGACCTTCAAGACCAAACAAATTAAATTTGTCTTGATTCATCAAGGCTTACAAATGATAGTTAAGATTTTCTTACAAACAGAAATAGAAAAAGATAGTTTCTTTGGAGAATTTGAAGCTACACAAATCTAATGATAGTATAAAGGAGATCCAAAGCAAGCAAGAGGAATATTTACAGAAAGATGATACGACCAAGTTGTCACTTATCAATGATCACCTTGAATGGAAATAGATTGAACTCTCCATTTTAAATAAACAGACAGGTTGCTTGGATTAAAAGCCAGATCCATTTATATGCTGCCTACAAGAAACATACCTCACCAACATACACACAAACTTAAAGTGAAAGGATGGGAAATGATGTTCCATGCAACTGTAAATCAAAAATGAGCAAGAGTAACTCTTTTAATATGAGGAAAAATAAAATTCAAGACTGTAACTGTTAAAACAGGGAAAGAACAGGCATTATGTAATGATAAAAAGATCAACAGAACAGGAAGATGTGACTATAGTAAATGAATATCCACTCAATGCTAGAGGACCCAGTTACTTACAACAAATGCTAATGGATTTAAGGAAATAGAGGCTCCAAGATGATGATAATGGAGGGCTCCAACACCCCACTTTGGTCATGGACAGATCAACTAGGTGAAAAATCAACAAACAATAGAGATCATCTACACTACAGACAAAATGGATCTGATATCTAGAATGTTTCATCCAGCAGCCACACAATATACAGTTTTCATCTGTAAATGGAACATTCTATAGGATAAACTCTACGTTAATAAATACAGCAAGTCTAATTTTTTTTTTTTGGACAGGCAGAGTGGACAGTAGAGGGAGATAGAAAGGTCTTCCTTTTTGCCGCTGGTTCACCCTCCAATGGCCGCCATGGTAGGCGCGCTGCAGCCGGCGCACCGCGCTGTTCCGATGGCAGGAGCCAGGTGCTTCTCCTGGTCTCCCATGGGGTGCAGGGCCCAAGCACTTGGGCCATCCTCCACTGCACTCCCTGGCCACAGCAGAGAGCTGGCCTGGAAGAGGGGCAACCGGGACAGGATCGGTGCCCCGACCGGGACTAGAACCCGGTGTGTCAGCGCTGCAAGGCGGAGGATTACCCTGTTAAGCCACGGTGCCGGCTAAGTCTAATTTTTTTAAATGAAGTCACATCATGTACTGTTTCTGATCACAATGGAATGAAGCTGGAAAATAATAAAATAAGACACCCTAGAGAGTTTGCAAACACATGATGATTGAACAAAAAGCTACTGAATAAATAAAGGGTCATAGAAAAAATGAAGAGGGAAATTTTAAAATTCCTTGAAACAAATTTCAATAAAATAGCATAGCAAATCTTTGTGATACAGCAAAAACAATGTTAAGGGGAAAGATTATAGCAATTACTCTTTACATAAAGAATTTGGGAAGATATCAGTATATGAGCTAAAAACAAATCTCATGGGCATGGAAAAAGAAGCACAAATTAGATGCCAAATTAGTAGGAGAAAAATAATAATAATTAGAGAAAAAACTAAAAACATGGAAACCAAAAAATTATGCAGAAGATCAGTGAAATAAAGAGTCATTGTTTTCTGGAAAAAATAAGCAAAATCAATAAAGCACTGGCCCAACTAATAAAACATGCAGAATACCCAAATTAATAAACAGCATAAATGTAAAAGAGTTCTTTCAACTGATGGTGCTGGTATAAAATAATCATTGAATTGTTACAAATAGCTATATGGCAGCAAATGCATAGATTTCTAGATACATCCAATCTACAAAAATTGAGGCATGAATATTCAGGAATTTTGAATACACAAATAACCAAGATGGAGGCAGAATCAATAATAAAGACCCTCACAATAAATAAAAGCTCAGGATTGGATGGCTTCAGGGCTAAATTTTACCAAACTTTTAAAGAGCTAATCTAAATTCATCTTAAACTATTTGAAACACTTTAAAAAGGGAATGTCAAAAAAGGCTCTGCCTCATAGAGGGATGCCCATCACACCTCTTGGCTCTGTGGTGTCAATATATTTTTCATTTTGTTGAAAAAATATTGAAAGAATACTATGTCTAAACAATCTTTTTTAACATAAGCAACAAAAACAAGCAATAAAGTTGATGTACATGCTATGAAATAAATGTTTTAACTAATGTACACTATATAGATTTTGTGAGCAAAATTTTGTAATGCAATATGAGAAATAACAGTGACAAGTCAGAACAGTAGTATTTGGTATAAAAAGATATTCCACTACACTTAAAAAAGATAAATTTCTCAATACACTGAATCAAGGAATAATGAAATCATTTTTGAAAATGAACTTAAAGGAATCATGCTAGGATCTAGAACTATATTTTAGAACATTTCTAAAACCAAAGGTCAATTTACATAATATAAATTCTGTTTAAAAGTAGATAGAAGGAATTTGGTGAAAATAGTTATTATAATTAATTTTGAAGTGAAATCAAAAGCAAAAATAAATCCATGTAAAACAACAAGAGATCATTGTACCTACTGCAATAATTTTAAGAGAATGTGTGCCAGTAGCTACATATAGGGAAATGTCTGTGAATGATAAATTTGCAAGCATAAAAGTCAACTAAGGTTAAAATATATAACTTTGAAAGTGTGCAAAATTAAACTTACCCTAGATAGATCAGCGATACTGTGTACATGAATGTTGCCAGGGCATATGTCAGAATTTTGAGTGACCTGATCACATCACAATGAAAAAAAGTCAAGCAAGATGGTCACAGGGTCATAGGTCTCATTTAAAAGAGGATATTAGATATAGAGATAGAAGAGGGGTGGGGGAGAGAGAGAGAAAAGTAAGTTCAAACACAATAACAAAAACAAAGAGACATGTTCATTATATCAAATATTGCCCTAAAACTCTAAGTAGAAGTGAAAAAACTTGGTTGGAGTATTAATAGAGTAATTAGCAGACATAAAATTATTTGGTGAAAAATAATCCATTACAACAAATTTTAACACATATTTCAGGGCCTGGTGCTGTGGTGTAGTAGGCTAAAGCGCCCCTCCTTGGTACTGGCATTCCAGACATGTGCTGGTTCATGTCTTGGCTGCTCCTCTTCTTTTTTTTTTAACTTTTAGTTAATAAATACAAATTTCCAATGTACAGCTTATAGATTACAGTGGCTTCACCCCAGTAACATCCCTCCCACCCACAACCCTCCCATCTTTTGCTCCCTCTCCCATTCCATTCTTCATCAAGATTCATTTTCAATTCTCTTTATATACAGATCAATTTAGTATATATTAAGTAAAGATTTCAACAGTTTGCACCCACACAGAAACACAAAGTGTAAAGTACTGTTTGAGTAATAGTTATAGCATTAATTCACATTAAGGGCAGAGATCTTACATGAGGAGTAAGTGCACAGTGACTCTTGTTGTTGACTTAACAAATTGACACTCTTGTTTATGGCATCAGTAATTACCCTAGGCTCTTGTCATGAGTTGCCAAGGCTATGGAAGCCTTTTGAGTACACCAACTTCAATCTTATTTAGACAAGGTCATAGTCAAAATGGAAGTTCTTGCCTCCCTTCAGAGAAAGGTACCTCCTTCTTTGATGGCCCCGTTCTTTCCACTGGGATCTCACTCACAGAGATCATTCATTTAGGTCTTTTTTTTGCCAGAGTGTCTTGGTTTCCCATGCCTAAAATACTCTCATGGGCTCTTCAGCCAGATCTGAATGCCTTAAGAGCTGATTCTGAGGCCAGAATGCTGTTTAGGACATCTGCCATTCTATGAGTCCGCTGTGTCTCCCACTTCCCATGTTGGATCGTTCTCTACCTTTTTTATTCTATCAGTTAGTATTAGCAGACTGATAGAATGGAAATTGATCACTTGGACTAGTGAGATGGCATTGGTACATGCCACCTTGATGGGATTGAATTGGAATCACCTGGCACATTTCTAACTCTACCATTTGGAGCAAGTCAGAATGGGCTGCTCCTTTTCTAATCTAGCCTTCTGGTATGTCCTGGGAATGCAGTAGAGAGAATGGGTCAAGTACTTAGGCTCATGAACATGTTTGGGAGCCCCAGGAAAGCTCTTTCCTCTTGCCTTGGATTGGTCCTGCTCCAGCTTTAACAGTGATTTGGGAAGTGAATAGTGGATGGAAAAAAATTCTCTCTGTCTCTCCCTCTGTCTATATGTAACTAAATGTACCTCTAAAATACATTAAACTTTTCAAAATATTCTTAATTGGAATCCCTTAAATCATGATGAGATGTTTCCATTTTACATGGCATATGACAGGAATTATAGCAATGTCTAGAATAAATGATAGAAAATGTCATACACAAATGGTAAAAATCTGAAAAAGGTAAAAATATAATTGGAATGGGAGAATGAATACAACTGAGCTATACCCTGAAGTATATACATGAAATGTTCCAGGAGATCTTAAAGGTTTTTAAGCAATCTAATGAACTCACAATGAAAATGCAAACCAAGATTGACACAGGGTCATAGTATCACAACTGTCTTACTAGGATGTTAGTGATACACAGGTTATAGCAATACATTAAAAATAAATAAAAAGTGATACATCTGTTATAAAATCATATATTGTAATTACTGACAAAAATAAAAATGGATATATATATTATAATATAAAATATGTCATAATTACTGTGAGAAGTAATAAGTAATTTGAAAGGGGGATTACTGATAAATAGTTCAACACAATTACATCAATATTGGAAAATATGAAAAAAATCTCAGAAATTTAAATAATACAAAGATCATGTCATGTTCTACAATATATGAAAGGATAGATTTACATATCTTGAATTACAGTGTTGAATTTTTAAAAATCAAAGGCAAAATTTAGAGTTCCATAAACATCCAAAAAATATAAAATCATGTTACCTGCTAAATGAACTAACATGCCTTTGAGAAACTGTACATGAAAATTTCCAGAAAGCCTACAGAATGTGAGTGTGTTGACACCTTCATAAAAAGCTAAACAAGCTAAACACATAGTGTTTGGCTGGCTCAGATTAAGATATTTAAAATATTGGCTGGCGCCATGGCTCAACAGGCTAATCCTCCACCTTGCGGCGCCGGCACACCGGGTTCTAGTTCTGGTAAGGGCACCAGATTCTGTCCTGGTCACCCCTCTTCCAGGCCTGCTTTCTGCTACGGCCTGGGAGTGCAGTGGAGGATGGCCGAAGTGCTTGGACCCTGCACCCCATGGGAGACCAGGAGAAGCACCTGGCTCCTGTCTTTGAATCAGCGTGGTGCTCCAGCCACAGCGCGCCAGCTGTGGCGGCCATTGGAGGGTGAACCAATGATAAAGGAAGACCTTTCTATCTGTCTCTCTCTCTCACTGTCCACTCTGCCTGTCCAAAAAAAAGATATTTAAAATATATACTGGTGGGATTGGTGCTGTGACATTGTGGGTAAAGATGCTGCCTGCAGTGCTGGCATTCCATATGGGTGCAGAATTATGTTTCAGCTGTCCCACTTCTGATCCAGCTCTCTGCTGTGGCCTGGAAATGCCGAAGTAGATGGCCCAAGTTCTTGGGCCCCTACACCTGCATGGGGAACCCAGAAGAAGCTCTTGGTTCCTGGTTTCAGATTGGCTCAGCTCCAGCCATTGTGGCCAATTGTGGAGAGAACCAGTGGATGGAAGAGATCTCTTTCTCAATTTCTGACTCTCCTCTCTCTATGTAACTCTGACCTTCAAATAAATAAATAAACATTTAAATATAGATATTTATGTTTATATATATATATATATATATATGTATATATAGGTAATAGATATAATTTAAAAATCAATGCAATTGTGAAAAGCCTATTATTATCACTGTAAGAAAAATGAATAACTTGGGAGGAAAAATTAAAATAAGCTAATATAGACTAAATGACAAAAGCACAGATCATTTCAATTGCATTAAAAATGAATGTTAAGAAATCCAACATAGTTATACCAAACATACCATCTATCACAGAAGTAAAATAAGCATGTCCAAGGAAAGTGTTCTGGTGCAGTGGATTAAGCCACCAATGGGCATGCCCTCATCAAACATTGTGGTGCTCAGTTAGAGTACCATCTGTTCTGCACTACTGATCCAGCTTCCTGCAAATATACCTTGGAGGCAGAAAATAATGGCCTAAATAATTGGTTTCATGCCATCCCCATCAGAGGCCCAGATGGAGTCCTGGATCCTAACTTGGGCCTGGCTCGGCCTGAGCTGCTGTGGCAATTAGGTGGGCAAAAAACATAAAATTTCCCTCCTCCATCTATCCTTTGTACTGTTCAGTTAAAATAAAACTTTAAAGAAGCGAAAGGCTTAACTATGTAGAAATATGCCACTTTCAATAATAAAAGGTAAATTTAGATCCCCAAAAACATCAACAAAATCTACAAAATGTTTTATATAAATGGTTAATGGCCAGGTCTCGCCTTAAATTTCTCTGAAAAAAATATGTACACAAATGTGAGCTAAAGTTACAATTTCACAGGGTTGATAACATTAGAATGAAAAAGGTAACATGGAAGGCTCTGGCTTCTATATACTTATGACACACAAAGGTGGTAGGTAAAATGCCAAATGCAGAAATACAAAATGATAGGGTGATGCAGATGTAGTGAAATATATATTGTGATCACTGTGAGAAAAATAAGCAATTAGTTAAGCAACAGTGGGGACTTACTTTCTGGTTTAATGGGTCAAGATACCATCTGTGATGCCAGCATCCTATATAGGTACCAAATGCTCCACATTTGATCCAACTCTCTGCTAATGACCTGAGAAAAGCTGTGATAGAGGGCCTAAGGGCTTGTACCTTTGCCACACTCATGGGAGACCCAGATGAAACTCCTAGACTTCAGCCTGGACCAGACTTGGCTGTTGCAGCCTTCCAGGAAGTGAACCCGCAGATGCAAGATCTGTCTCTCTCTCTGTCTCTCCCTCTTTCCCTCCTTGTAGCTCTGATTTTCAAAAAATAAAACTTTTTAAAAAAGGAATGAGGTGAAAAACCAATTTAAGATAAGGTGCTAAAATAGTCCATTATAATTGAATTAAAAGGGTAAAACAAATTAAATCTTTTCCAGGAAACATAAATTAAGAATATATGATGCCACTTACCTGAGTAACAACAAAGAAAATGTAACACATGGGCCGATGCCATGGCTCAATAGGCTAATCCTCCACCTAGCATCACAGGCACACACAGGGTTCTAGTCCCAGTGGGACACCGGATTCTGTTCCAGTTGCCCCTCTTCCAGGCCAGCTCTCTGTTATGGCTGGGGAGTGCAGTGGAGGATGGCCCAATTCCTTGGGCCTTGCACCCATGGGAGACCAGGAAAAGCACCTGGATCCTGCCTTTGGATCAGTGAGGTGCGCCGGCCGCAGTGCGCCGGTCACAGCAGCCATTGGAGGGTGAACCAATGGCAAAGGAAGACCTTTCTCTCTGTCTCTCTCTCTCACTGTCCACTCTTCCTGTTAAAAAATAAAAATAAAAAAATGTAACATATATATTCTATTGTAACTGTCAGAAATCAAAGGAAAAGTTTTGTAAAATATGAGAACATGCAAAAATATATTACTGAAAATCTGTGTGCATGATAGCTTTAGCATTATTACTGTGTGAAGAAATGAGTAATATGGTAAGAGTCATAATAAAGGCACAACCAATTACAAAGGCATTTGCTGAAAAATAAATCATTAAAATGGGAAAAATAAAGTGAAGGTAAAAAAACACATTTCCTTTAAAATAATCATAAATGAAATATGATACTACATGGGAAAACTCAATTGGGTATTTTAAAAATCATAGGAAATGCAAAGTCGCCCAATAACTGAGGAAAGATTTAAAAACTTGTCAACAAGAAGAGGTGAATAATTGGTGAGACCAAAGATGGCTCTAAGATTTGTGTAAATGAAGATTGTCAGGACAACTTATAGTTTTGATATAAATGATGATATTATATTAAAAAAGGATATTAGTACATGAATAAGACATATGACATCAAAGACAAAATTGAAGAATCAGAAATATATGAAATATAAATATGGCAAATATACACAATGGAATACTACTCAGTCTTGAAAAAAGAATGTAGTTCCATCTTTTACAACAAAACAGATGCAACCTGAGACCATGACCATTATGCTTAGTGAAATAACTCAATGACAACAAAGGCAATAATATTTTCTCTTCTATGTGGTAGTTAATATAGAATACAAAAAACACAATACACAAGAATGAAATTGACATCATGTTATAATCATTGTTTATAGTCATTCCTATGGAATAATGTTTTTCTACTACTTTTTACTTGTTGAACATTATGGTTAGTGGTGTATTAAGTCTTTGATTATAAAGTATATTTTAATTGTTATTGCAAAATTAAAGAAAAAAGGGAGGAAAAGAGGGGGAATTGAGGGAGAGGGAAAATTGTGGTAATATTCCTGGAATTGTATCAGTAAGCTACATGAAATCTGTTCTTTTGAATCAATAAAAGTTTAAAAAGAAATAAAATTCATTTATAATTGCTCTGAGAAGAATTGGGTAATTTTAGTTGGAGCAGAAATTTTGTGAATAAGAAATATGACACATTACTCTAAAACAGACCAATACAAGTACATTGAAAAAAGGAAAACAAAAAAATATATATTTTTCAGAAAAGATAAAGACCAAATATGTTACCACAATTATCTTATTTTTTTCTTTCTTAATCACAATTACATAAAGGAAACATGTATCTAGGAGTATTCTATCGAAACTTTCAAAAATCAGAGTTCCAAATAATCAGAAATTATAAACATTTGTTAACTGCAATAATGAATTTTCAGATGAATCTAGGATGTCTCTGAAATATGTGTCCATGATGGTTGGTTGCCAGCAAAAACCATAGTATTAGGATGGTATTGATGATGTAATGAAAAAGCCAGTTATGATGCCCATGCACTCATAGTGCTAGGACTGGGCATATAGTACCAAGTCAAAGAGATATATAACTGTTGGCTATAAACTTAAATGCAAAAGCAAATAAGAAAAGATATTATGAAATAAAATATATTATGATTACTATGAGAAAAATGAATAGTTTTCAGTAGCAAGGATAGAATGCCAAGAAGATAGAGAATCTGTTGAAAACTAGACTATTGAGGCTGGCATTGAGACACAGTGGGTAAAGTCACTGTCTGTAGTACTGGCATCCCATATGGGTATTAGTTCATGTCCTCACTGTTCCACTTCTGATTCAGCTTTCTTTGCTAAGAAATCACTAGATGATGGACCAATTCATTGGTCCCTGCACCCATGTGGGAGACCTGGAAAAGTCACTTGGCCTGTGGATTCAATCTGGTTTGGCCATGGCCATTTTGGGCATTTGAGGAGTGAACCAGGATGAAAGATATATATATATATATATATATATATATATATATATATATATGTATATGTATTATATATATATATGTATTATATATATTAGATAGATAGATAGATATAGATATATAGATATAGATAGATATAGATATCTTTATCTCTCTCACACACTCACACTCATTCTCACTCTCACTCTTTCTCCCTCTTGCCCTGTAACTCTGCCTTTTAAATAAACAAATTGTTTTTAAAATTATACTATTATGATTGATGTAAAAAGAAAAATAAATGAAATTTTTTCAAGAAATGTAAATCAAAGAAAACACAACCCTGCAAGAATAAAAACTCAGGTAAGATATCAGTGTTTAAAACTAACCTACTGACATTTTCCAAAAAAATCAAAGGATATGTCACAGTTCCATAAAATCACAATTACCAAGAAATATGATACCCTGAAGAGGGTAATGACCAGATTCTCCTAAAATGCCTCTGAAAAACTATGTACATGAAAGTTCCCAGAACTGCTTATACAATATGTGGCCACTAATAATCTCATAATGAAAACACTAGGCAACATGGCATGAGGTTCACAGTGGTAGGATTTGCAGAGAATATATTACTAAAGATATGAGTAGGTGATAGTTACAAGAACAAATAGAAAAAATTAAATAAGGATGGTGATGTTATGACATCAAATATACTGTAAGAAACAATAATTTCAGAGAAACAATGGTAGAAAAACAAGTAGATATAAGTATTTTTGCTGGAAAATATATGACTACAATTATCCTCAAAAGTAAAATGTATGTTACACAATGTTACAGAATGGAAATAAAAACTCAAACAAGTTAGAAGCAAACATTCATAGAAGACAGTGTCAGTACCTATTCTAATGCAACTCTCATATACTAATATTAAAGAGTCCTATAAAATTCAGATAAGTTAAATATATGTTGCACGGGAGCCAGCACCATGATACAGGAGGTAAAGCTGTCATCTGTGAAACAAGCATCCCATGTTGGTGCTGGTTCCTGTCCTTGTTGCTTCACTTCTGATTCGGCTCTATGGTTAATAGCCTAAGAAAAGCAGTGGAAGATACACCAAGTGATTGGGCCCCTGCCACTCATGTGGGAGATGGGAAGAAACTCCTGGCTCCTGGCTGCAGCCTGGCTCACCCAGCCATTGCAGCAAGATGCAGAGTCAACCAGAGATATCAGAGCTCTATCTCTCCTCTCTGCATCTCTTAAAGTAAACAAATCTTTAAAAAAGAAAACAAAAAAAAGTGGCTTTAAAAATGCATTACATGTATAGTGTGAATTATCAGGGATGCCTAGATTTCTCAAATATGTGAACATCATTGTTGTCATTAGAACTTAAATAATTTTATTTGAGTTCATGACCAAATAGTCAAAATTCAAATTGTTTATATGTTCACAATGGACAGATAAACAGACTAGGATATTTAAAAACACAGGTAATGGTAATATGAAAGATGGAACATAAACTTATTGGATATTTCAGAAAATAAAAGATTGTTATTAAGTGAGTAGAAATGAGTATTATAGTGAGAGAAATAATAGACTGATAAAAGACATATGGAAAATTGGTGATACACATATTACTAAACACTTTAAAAAATAAAATACTCAAGAAAAAGAAAATCAAAGACAACGACACCAGAATAGTTTCATTTTCTTTAGCTTTCACAACTAAAGGGAAATTTAGAGTCCCATAAACATCTGTAAAATGTGCAAAATATATTACCTTGTAGTGGTGAATGACTAACACAGTGTAAAGTGTCTCTGATAAACTGTACTTGAATGTTGCCAGGACAACTTACAGAATTTAGAAAGCTGATGACCTCACAATGTAAAACCCAAGCAAGATGGCCACCATTTCACTGGGCAAATTCTAACTTAAGCTAGGATTTTAAAGATACATGTATGTGGTAGGTAGAATGTCAAAGACCAAGAAATTCAAATATGCTGCAAATATTATGAAATGTAAAGAAATATACTGTGATTACTGTGAGAAAGAATGAGTAATTTCCTAGAAACAATACTAATGACAGGAGGTAAGAGAAACTTTTTAAAAATAGCCCATACAAATACATTAAATCTGTATAGGTAGCTGTTACATACACAAATACAGCGACAACACATAAATGTTGCAGATGTTTTAAAATAAACTATGGTAATTATCATGAGAAGGAATGATTAATATTGTAGGATATCTGATTTAAAATGAAAAAGCAGGATTATGTATTTTCTGTCCTTCCAGAATTTAATTGATATTAGATGTTAATCACGTCTATAAAATATCAACATAGCAACATCAATAACAGTGTTTGGCCAAACTCAGCACAACAGTGCAACTAAGTTGATTGATTTGAATTGTTGATTATAATAGTCTACTTATAAATACAGAATTCATAACAAATCCTTAAATCAAATATAAACATCAAATCAAAGTACTTCTTCCATGTCAAAAACTAAAACTATACTTAAGACCAAAAAAAAAAAAGCTTGTCATTCTGCTATATCTCATGGGAAAAATTTTATTTCTAGTTAGTGTACAAAATACAATATTCCACTCTATCACTATCACCATGTGAATTACACCAAATGGGCAAGATCTAAACAAAACATTGCAAAACTCATTAAACTCATCTAAGAATGTGAGAAGTAAACTGTACCAATGTTGATGGCTTCCATGTGAGTACTTATGCTGGGATCCAGTGACCAGATTAGGCTGGGAAACATTGCTATAAAAAAGGCTCCTTGTTGGGCTTCCAAGAAAGAAGACTGACAGTAGGTAGGCATTCAAGACGTAGCATATTTTGCACTGCTCTAACTATTTTGCTTGGTAAAAATCAGGCCTACTGAGCTTTAAAATGGACATAAATATGGAAATGATTTTGTAGTAGTTTTGAGCTGTGTGTTGTAAAATCACAACTTGGATTAAAAAACCAGGGAGATATTCTGGTAGCAGAGATATTCCTGGTGAGAAAATGATCTCTGGATTTCATGGCTATCCTTGATACGACCATAACACAGAAAACATACATGCTCTCAAGAAAGAAAATATTATCTATGGCAAGTAAATATATACCATTTGAAAATTAGCTCTGGGTTTGCTCCCAGGTTCTAGTAAGGACTGGGTATTTGACTATGTGGGGTCAAGGGACTATGAGAGCAATGATGTATTCTGTCAGACCTACAAACTTCTTTTTTATTTATTTATTTATGTATTTTTTTGGCAGGCAGAGTGGACAGTGAGAGAGAGAGAAACAGAGAGAAAGGTCTTCCTTTTGCCATTGGTTCACCCTACAATGGCCGCCGCGGTAGCGCACTGCGGCTGGCGCACCGTGCTGTTCCGATGGCAGGAGCCAGGTGCTTCTCCTGGTCTCCCATGGGGTGCAGGGCCCAAGGACTTGGGCCATCCTCCACTGCACTCCCTGGCCACAGCAGAGAGCTGGCCTGGAAGAGGGGCAACCGGGACAGGATCGGTGCCCTGACCGGGACTAGAACCCGGTGTGCCGGTGCCGCAAGGCAGAGGATTAGCCTGTTGAGCCACGGCGCCGGCCAGACCTACAAACTTCTAAAGAAGAATAACTATAGCAGCAATAAATGGAAAGATGTATCATAGCTCAGGCTACTGCAGGCCCAGAAGGCATAAGTAAACTGACAAACAGTGAGCCTCACCTCTCTTAGTATTAGTGATTTTATAAAGACTACCATATGACTGTCAGAGAAAGTAAAAAATAAATAAATAAAAAGCAGTGGAATCTTGTTCATTGGCTTAGCAAGTTAATGCCAGTTGAAAGTATATCGATAACAGTAGCACCCTGTTAAGGGACCTGTAAGGTAGTGGCATAAGTAAATCTCTGAGTATTATACCTGATCTAATTCATGGAGAAAAAAATGACCAGAAACATTGATAATTATAGGTTCTCAGGACATAATAGTTTACCTAGTTGATCAGAAGATTGAAAATCGTAGATTTGTACCATGGATTTTTGAGAAGGATATGTGAAATGTGCCTATCAGAGTGGCTATAATGTTTGGTCTTTATAGTGCTTCCTAATAATGACTAGATAGCAACTATGAAAGAAGAAACAGTAAGCACCCATGTAGACAGAATGATGTGAGCCATTGGTTTCAACAGGCCTCTGCCACTGCCCAGTCCCATTTATTACATAGTGGATACAAAAACACAGTGACCATGGTGGCTCAAATTTAAAGTGATCATAGACTTATTAAGCATAGATCTATTAGCATAAGCTATCATTCAATAATATTGGCCCAGGTGCTGCCCCTGCTGTTTGGGCATTCTGCCAAAGGGACTAGCACATACTCTATGCTTCACTATTTCATGAGGTGACCATCAAGGTAGTTGATGAAAACTGATCGATTTGATTGGAATTTCTGTATATATATTAAATCAAAGCTTGTCTTTTCTCCTTGCAGGTCATCAGTCATCACTATTATATGAAGAATCACTGAGTTTTAATTCCCAGACATGAGATTATAAATACAATGAGGTTATGTATACAATTTCCTATGAACATAGATCTAATTTTACTTTAAATAACATGAGGCAGGTGACTAAATAATGACATCCACTGTTTCTATCATACATGCCATCACCCAGAATTTGTCATCCTGATAGAGCATCGACATGAATCCAGATGACATAGTTCTGTGAGACTGAAAGGTGGCATCATCATGTGGGTCACTATATCTTTGAAATTAATGGATTTTCAAGGTACTGACAGGTTATTATGTAGTAGGAATTGGTCCATGAAATAAGAATGCATGAAGGAGTATCAGCTTATCATCATCACCCACACATGGCATATTTGTTCTTTTGCTCTCCAGAATTTTAATTTATGTGGCCTAGATGTTCTCAATCCCAATGTAGGAATGCTTCTATAGGGAAGAATGTAGGAGTTCAATGAATTTTAATGTATGGCTGCTGCCATGTTACTTTGAGCCCCCTTTTGTCTCAGAAGACCTACTGGCAAGAAAAGCCTTTATCCTGGCAAAAGTAAAATACTCTGAACATGTAATGGGTGGTGAAAACAAGTGTTTTCCTGCCATGCATTGTTGGATATTTATAATCTTATCACAGGTCAAATAACTTTATTAACTTAAAAATTAGCCAGTTATAGATTTATTGATTTATTGAATTTTGAGTTCTGTCGTGATTGCCTAATGATTTACCAAATGATTTTAAAGGCCTCATAGAACCAGTGGGCCATATATTCCCCACTTCTGATAACAGAAAAGTATTGCATCTCAGATCAGCACAGCCCCAGCTCTTATACCCAATTAGGAATTGAACCAGCAGATCTCTCTCTCTCCCTCTCCCTCTCCCTTTTCCCCTTCCCTCTCCCTCTCCTTCTGTGTAAATCTAAGTTTCAAACAAATAAATAAATCTTAAAAAATAAATAAAATGAAGCATCTGGATAGAAGGCTGGATTGTATATACACGTTGGGAAATCTTTGGTGTAGAAAGCTGAAGTCATAAAACCAAATGACTGAGAACTGAAAAGAATCTTCTTTCTGGAACTGAGGAAATCCCACAGTTAATATTTTGGAGGAAAATATTCCCTTGAGAAAGAGAGGCAGAGGGAACAACAAAAGATAAATGATGGATTTAAGAAGCTAAACAGAAAAAAGCTTCATAAACAATTAGGTGTATATGAGCAGCTTATATTACTGAGAATTCAAGTAAGGTGAGGATGATGGATAACCACTGCATACCATGTGTTCAGTAGTGATTACAACAATTATTTCACAGGAAAAACAGAACAAATATGAGATGGAATTGGATTTCTGCATCTGTAGGTTTGACAATTAATGGGAACAATTAGAATAGTCAGGTATTAAGATAGTTAACTCTAAAGGAGAAGGAAGAAATAAACTTTGTGAAAGAATATGTTAAGTATCTGCCACAGCTGTGGCACAGCAGGTAAACCACTGCCTGCAGTGCCTGCATCCCATATGGGCATTTGTAGAAGTCCTAACTGATCCATTTCTGATCCAGCTCTCAGATATGGCCTGGGAAAGCAGTAGAAGATGGCTCAAGTCCTTGGGCCCCTGCCCCTAATGAGGGAGACCCAGAAGAAGCTCCTGGCTTTTGGCTTTGGATCAGCTCAGCTGAGGATATTGTGGCCTATTGGGAAGTGAACTAATAGATGGGAGATGTATCTCTCACTCATTCTCTCTGTGTGTAATTCTGATTTTCTTTTTTTTTAAACTTTTATTTAATGAATATAAAATTCCAAAGTACAGCTTATGGGTTACAATGGATTCCCCCCTTCCATAATTTCCCTCCCACCTGCAACCCTCCCCTTTCCCGCTCCCTTTCCCCTTCCATTCACATAAAGATTCATTTTCAATTCTCTTTATATACAGAAGATCAGTTTAGTACATATTAGGTAAAGATTTCAACAGTTTGCCCATATAGCAACATAAAGTGAAAAAACTACCATTGGAATACTAATTATAGCATTAAATAACAATGTATGGCACATTAAAGACAGAGATCCTACATAATAGTTTTTTTAAAAAAAATAATTAATTTTCTATCCCATTTCCAATTTAACACCAGGTTGTTTTTTTTTTTTCATTTCCAATTCTCTTTATATAAGAAGATCGATTCAGTATATAAGTAGTGAAGACCTCATCAGTTTGTACCCACACAGAGATACACAGTATAAAAACACTGTTTCAGTACTAGTAATAGCATCACTGCACATTAGACAACACATTAAGGACAGATCCCAAATGGGATGTAAGTACACAGTGACTTCTGTTGCTGACTTAACAATTTAACACTCCTGTTCATGGCGTCAGTAATCTCCCTAGGCTCTAGTCATGAGTTGCCAGGGCTATGAAAGCCTTTAGGGTTCGCTGACTTTGATCTTATTCCGGTAGGGTCATAGTCAAAGTGGAAGTTCTCTTCTCCCTTCAGAGAAAGGTACCTCCTTCTTTGATGGCCCCGTTCTTTCCACTGGGATCTCACTCACAGAGATCTTTCATTTAGGTCTTCTTTTTTTTCTTTTTTTTTCTTGGCTTTCCATGCCTAAAATACTCTCATGGGCTCTTGAGCCAAATCCGAATGCCTTAAGGGCTGATTCTGAGGCCAGAGTGATATTTAGGACATCTGCCATTCTATGAGTCTGCTGTGTATCCCACTTCCCATGTTGGATCTTTCTCTCCCTTTTTGATTCTATCAGTTAGTATTAGCAGACACTTGTCTTGTTTGTGTGATCCCTTTGTTTCTTAGACCTATCATAGTCATCAATTGTGAACTGAAATTGATCACTTAGACCAGTGAGATGGCATTCGTAGATGCCACCTTGATGGGATTGTGTTGGAATCCCATGGCACATTTCTATCTCCACCATTTGGGGCAAGTCCTATTGAGCATGCCCCAAATTGTACATCTCCTCCCTCTCTTTTTCCACTCTTAAATTTAGCAGGGATCGCTTTTCAGTTACAATTTAAACACCTAGGAATAATTGTGTGTTAATTACTGAGTTCAACCACTAGTACTAGAACAACAACAACAACAACAAATACTAAAAAGGAGAAAGTATTACATTGTACATCAAGAGTCAGGACAAGAGCTGATCAGGTCATTGTTTCTTATAGTGTCCATTTCACTTCAACAGGTTTCCCCTTTGATGCTCAGTTGTCACCTATCAGGGAAAACAAATGATATTTTTCTCTTTGGGACTGGCTTAATTCACTCAGCATGATGTTTTCCAGATTCCTCCGTCTTGTTGCAAATGACAGGGTTTCGTTGTTTCTTACTGCTGTATAGTATTCTATGGAGTACATGTCCCATAATTTCTTTATCCATTCTACTGTTGATGGGCATTTGGGTTGGTTCCAGGTCTTAGCTATTGTGAATTGAGTTGCAATAAACATTAATGTGCAGATGGCTTTGTTATTTGCCAAATTAATTTCCTTTGGGTAAATTCCAAGGAGTGGGATGGCTGGGTTGTATGGTAGGGTTATGTTCAGGTTTCTGAGGAATCTCCAGACTGACTTCCATAGTGTCTTAACCAGTTTGCATTCCCACCAACAGTGGGTTAGTGTCACCTTTTCCCCCACCTCCTCTGCAGCATCTGTTGTTGGTAGATTTCTGAATGTGAGCCATTCTCACAGGGGTGAGATGGAACCTCATTGTGGTTTTGATTTGCATTTCTCTGATTGCTAGTGATCTTGAACATTTTTTCATGTGTCTGTTGGCCATTTGGATTTCCTCTTTCGAAAAATGTCTATTAACATCCTTGGCCCATCTCTTCAGTGGGTTGTTTGTTCTGTTGTTGTGGATTTTCTTGATTTCTTTGTGGATTCTGGTTATCAACCCTTTATCTGCAGCATAGTTTGCAAATATTTTTTCCCATTCGGTTGGTTGCCTCTTCACTTTCCTGACTGTTTCTTTTGAAGTACAGAAACTTCTCAATTCGATGCAATCCCAAATGTTAATTTTGGTTTTGACTGCATGTGCTACTGGGGTCTTTTCCAAGAAGTCTTTGCCTGTGCCTATATATTGCAGGGTTTCTCCAATGCTCCTTAATAATTTGATGGTTTCAGGTCGTAGATTTAAGTCTTTAATCCATGTTGAGTGAATTTTTGTGTAAGGTGAAAGGTAGGGGTCTTGCTTCAAGCTTCTGCATGTGGAAATCCAATTTTCCCAGCACCATTTATTGAATAGACTGTCCTTATTCCAGTGATTAGATTTGGATCTTTGATCAAATATAAGTTTGCTGTAGATGTTTGGATTGATTTCTGGTGTTTCTATTCTGTTCCATTGGTCTATCAATCTGTTTCTGTACCAGCACCATGCTGTTTTGATAACAACTGCCCTGTAGTATGTCCTGAAATCAGGTATTGTGATGCCTCTGGCTTTGTTTTTGTTGTACTGGATTGCTTTGGCTATTCGAGGTCTTCTGTGTCTCCATATGAATTTCAGCATCATTTTTTCCAAATCTGAGAAGAAGGTCTTTGGTATCTTGATTGGTATTGCATTGAATGTATAAATTGCTTTTGGGAGAATAGACATTTTGATGATGTTGGTTTTTCAATCCATGAACATGGAAGATTTCTCCATTTTTTGGTATCCTCTTCTATTTCTTTCTGTAAGGTTTTGTAGTTTTCATTGTAGAGATCTTTAACATCTTTGGTTAAATTTATTCCAAGGTATTTGATTGTTTTTGTAGGTATTGTGAATGGGATTGATTTTAGAAGTTCTTCCTCAGCCGTGGCATTGCCTGTGTATACAAAGGCTGTTGATTTTTGTGCATTGATTTTATATCCTGCTACTTTGCCAAACTCTTCGATGCGTTCCAGCAGTCTCTTAGTAGAGTTCTTTGGGTCCCCTAAATAATGAATCATATCATCTCTAAAGAAGGATATTTTGAGTTCCTCCTTCCCAATTTGTATCCCTTTAATTTCTTTTTCTTGCCTAATGACTCTGGCTAAAACTTCCAGAACTATATTGAAGAGCAGTGGTGAAGGTGGGCATCCCTGTCTGGTACCAGATTTCAGTGGAAATGCTTCCAACTTTTCCCCATTCAATAGGATGTTGTCCATGGGCTTTTCATATATTGCTTTGATTGTATTGAGGAATGTTCCTTCCATACCCAGTTTGCTTAGAGTTTTCATCATGAAGGGGTGTTGTATTTTATCAAATGCTTTCTCTGTGTCTATTGAGAGAATCATATGGTTTTTCTTCTGCAGTCTGTTAATGTAGTGTATTACGTTGATTGTTTTGCGAATGTTGAACCATCCCTGCATACCGGGGGTAAATCCCTCTTGTTCTGGGTGGATGATCTTTCTGATGTGTTGTTGCATTCTATTGGTCAGAATTTTATTGAGTATTTTTGCATCTATGTTCATCAGGGATATTGGTCTGTAATTCTCTTTCAATGTTGTATCTCTTTCTGGCTTAGGAATTAAGGTGATGCTGGCTTCATAGAAAGAATTTGGGAGGATTCCCTCTTTTTCGATTGCTCTGAATATTTTGAGAAAATTGGGGTTCGTTCTTCTCTAAATGTCTGATAGAAATCAGCAGTGAATGCATCTGGCCCTGGACTTTTTTTTGTTGGGAGGGCCTTTATTACTGTGTCAATTTCTGTCTCAGTTATGGGTCTGTTTAGGTTTTCTGTGTCTTCCTGGCTCTTTAGGTAGGTTGTATGTGTCCAAGAATCTGTCCATGTCTGATAGATTTCCCTGTTTGCTGGCATACAAGTCCTTGTAATAATTTCTGATGATTCTTTTTATTTCTGCAGCGTCTGTTGTTATGTTTCCCTTTTCATCTCTGAGCCTATTGATTTGGGTCTTTTCTCTTCTTTTGTTAGTTAGTTGGGCCAATGGGGTGTCAATTTTGTTTATTTTTTCAAAAAACCAGCTCCTCGTTTGGCTGATTTTTTGTAATTTTTTTTGGATTCAATCCTGTTGATTTCTTCTTTGATTTTAATTATTTCCCTTCTTCTACTTGGTCTGGGTTTGGTTTGCTGTAGATTTTCTAGATCCTTGAGATGACTTGAAAGCTCATCTATTTGGTGCCTTTCCATTTTCTTGATGTAGGCACCTATTGATATAAACTTTCCTCTTAACACTGCTTTTGTTGTATCCCATAGGTTTTGGTATGTTGTGCTGTTACCCTCATTTACTTCCAGAAAATTTTTGATTTCTCTTTAATTTCTTCTATGACCCATTGTTCATTCAGGAGCATGTTGTTCAATCTCCATGTGTTTGCACGTGCTCTAGGGATTCCCGAGTTGCTAATTTCCAACTTCATTCCTTTGTGGTCTGAGAAGCTGCATGGTATGATTCTAATTCTTTTGAATTTGCTGAGACTTGCTTTATGGCCTAGTATGTGGTCAATCCTAGAGAAGGTTCCATGTACTGCTGAGAAGAATGTAAAGTCCTTAGATGTAGGATGAAAAGTTCTGTAGATATCTGTTAGATCCATTTGGGCTATAGTGTCATTTAAATCTGCTGTCTCCTTGTTGATCTTTTGTGCTGTTGATCTATCTCTGAGAGTGGAGTATTGAAGTCCCCCAGTACTATTGTATTGGGGTCTAATTCTTCCTTTAAGTCCCTTAAAAAGTCTTTTAAATAAGCTGGTGCTTTGTAATTAGGTGCATATACATTGATAATCATTATATCTTCCTGTTGAATGGATCCCTTAATCATTATATTGTGCCCCTCTTTTTCTCTCCTAACAGTTTTTGTGGTAAAATTTATGTTGTCCGATATTAAGATGGCTACATCAGCTCTTTTTTCATTTCTGTTGACATGGTATAACTTTTTCCAGCCTTTCACTTTCAGCCTGTATGGATCACTGTTGGATAGATGGGTTTCTTGTAAGCAGCAAAAAGGTGAGTTTTGTTCCTTAACCCAATCAGCCAATCGGTGTCTTTTAACTGGACAGTTTAAACCTTTAACATTCAATGTGACTATTGAGAAGGAGTAATTTGGCCCTGCCATTTGCCAAAGATACTTTCTAATATATGGTTTGAGATTCCTGTGATCCTTTGGTGTGAGGTTTCCTTCCTTTACCTTCTTTCATATTGGTGACTGTGTTTCTGTGTTTCTGTATGTAACACATCTTTAAGCATCTTTTGTAGGGCTGGACGAGTGGCGACAAATTCTTTCAATTTCTGTTTGCTGTGAACGGTCTTTATTTCACCTTCATTCACAAGTGAGAGCTTTGCAGGATATAATATTCTGGGTTGGCAGTTTTTCTCTCTTAGTACCTGGGCTATGTCTCGCCATTCTCTGCTAGCTTGTAGGGTTTCTGAATAGAAGTCAGCTGTGAGTCTAATTGGAGATCCTCTGAAAGTAATCTAACATTTCTCTCTTGCACATTTTAGGATCTTTTCTTTATGTTTCACTGTGGTGAGTTTGATTACAACGTGTTGTGGTGAGGATTCTTTTGGTCATGTTTATTAGGGGTTCTATGAGCTTCCTGTACTATGATGTCTCTGTCCTTCTCCAAACCTGGGAAATTTTCTGCTAGTATCTCATTAAAAAGGCCTTCTAATCCTTTCTCCCTCTCCATGCCTTCAGGAACTCCTAGGATCCGAATGTTCGGTTTTTTAATAGTATCCTGTAGATTCCCGACAATATTTTTTAGATTTCTAATTTCCTCTTCTTTTCTTTGTTCTGCCTGTTTCCTTTCCTGTTCTCTGTCTTCTAAGTCCGATATTCTCTCTTCTGCTTCACCCATTCTGTTTTTAAGGCTTTCTAATGTGTTTGTCATTTGATCTATTGAATTCTTCATTTCATTATGGTTTCTCGTCACTATCACAGTTTCTTGTTCTACTAGTTGTTTCATTTCATTTTGATTCCTCCTTAATATTTCATTTTCACGAGAGAGGTTTTCTATCTTGTCCATTAAGGATTTCTGTAGTTCAAGAATTTTGTTTTTGAGAACTTCTTAATGATCTTACCAATTTTTTGAGATCCGCTTCTTGCATTTCTTCTATCTCATCATCTTCATAATCGGATTGGGGTGCCTTTTTCCTTTGGGGGCATGAGAGTGTCTTCCTTGCTACCTTTGTTTCTCCATTTGTTTGGCATCTTGGAGGTGTGGCCAAAAAGCTCTGTTTGGTTCTTCAGTGTTGCCTAGGCTAAAGAGTTTGTTTTTCTTATGTAAAGTGGTCCCTGCTCTTTGTCTTTCTGGAGTTTGTAAGGAGAGTGCAGAGAGGCTAGTGTCCCAGCTGGTTCCCCCTTTTTTTTTCCTTCCAGTCAGCCTGGTGTAGTTCCCCCTCCCCCCCGCGTGAGCTTGGACCATGGTCTAACCTTCGCGGCCAATGTCTTGGGTTACCTGTGCTTCCAGTGCCGGGGCTCAAATTCTGAGGGTGGGCTTCTGTACCTGGGTTTGCTGTTTTCCCAACTCTAGTGGCCCCCATATCTGTGGCGCGGTTCAGTGTGGGTTGGGTCGGGCGCTGCTAGGTGTGGCTCAGGGCGGCTCCGTGCGGCTCGGCAGGGCTTGGCGCGGTGCGGCATGGTGCGGCAGGGCAGTGTGCCACTTTACTCTCCTCGTAGGTCCTCCGTGTCACATCCACTAGATCTGGAAGAGTTTCCTCTGCAGTTTTTTCCTCTGAGTCTCTTCTTAAGGGTACAGTAACTCCACCCTTGTTAAAATTTCTTTTCCCAAACTGTTGTGTGCGCCCTCACTCTTCCGCCATCTTGGCTCTGCCCTGTAATTCTGATTTTCAATATATAAATAAATTTTAAAATATGTTAAATAGAAAATTATGCATTCATTCACTTATTTTGATTTCTATATGATTTTTGTTGAAAATTTACTTTTTATGTCAAAGGTAGAGTTACAGAGAGGCAAAGGCAGAGAGAGGTCTTCCATCCACTGGTCCACAGCGCCCAGAGTTTGGATAAACTGAAGCCAGGAGCCAGGAGTTTCTTCCAGGTCTCCCACGTGGGTGCAGGGGCCCAAGGACTTGGGCATCTTCTACTGCTTTTACAGACCAAAGCAGAGACTTGAATCAAAGTTGAAATGCAATTAGATGAGAAATGGATCATCAAAAACTAGGGAATGAGATGAAATGGGAGAAGTTCACAGAAAGGTTTTTTCGTATATATTATGAAAGTGAAAATAGTTAAAGAAAAATAATATTGTGGTGTATATATACTAAATAGTACATCAGAAAATTACATTTTATTTTTTCTTCTTTCTATTTGTTGAATTATTTACTTAATGTAGGAATAATCCTACAAGTGCAAAATAAATGGAAAGTAGATCATCATAATAATAAAAAGAAAGAATAAGAAAGGGAGGGAGATGGAGGGAGGAATCATGACCAGGAGGGAGATTAGGATGGGAAGTATAACTATGCTCCTAAATCAGTATATATAAAATAAATAAAATTTGCTCACTTTAAAATATTTAGTTATAAAAAATGAGTAATACATTTAAAATAGTGTTATTTTAAATATAACTAGGAATTGAAAAAAAGCTTTAAATGTCACTAGAAGAAGTACATTAGAGACATTTCAAAACTGTGCCATTCACAACTGTGATGATATGAGGGATTAGATGAATCCCTATTTATTTCCCATTGTGATTTATTTGAATGAAAAGCATCTTTGTTATGTGAAAAGTGAGTTTTTCCTATTGTTTATAATTATCTGTGTCCTTAGTTACTGAGAAAAGCTGGAAATATGAATGCCAACAAGTATCCATGCTCTTTATTTTTTTCAAATTTAAGAGACTAAATGTACATTCGAATCCTAAAACTAAAGTATTAGAACTAGGTTACATTCCTTCAAACTCAAATGAATTATTCTATGTAGTTCCCAATATAATATTCATCATAAATAATGCCCTAAAACAATGAGTTAGAAAAAAATCTCAAGACAGTTCTGCATTATAGGACATTCCCTGTGTTAATTATTATCAACATGCAGTGTATCTGTTATTAAGATATTCTTTTTTCTGCAACTATCTGATAGGTACTAGACTATTCCTTGGAGAGCACTGAATCAACTCAAATGGAACCTTCTAATACATTTCAGGGAATGTTTCCTACATGGAAACTAGTGAGGAACTGATAGAATTAAGGTAGAATCTAAAAAGCAGACCTTGCAAAAAACACATACTAAAGTGTAAGAAAGGATTTCTACAGCAGGAACTTGGCTTCAAGCAACTTCTATTCATGGTCCACACATAGATAAAGAAACTGAATCACAGCCCATCTCTACACAATGAATTGTTCTTGATCAAGACTACCAGAAGCCCTGAGATAGGGAATCAGTTAACAATGCAAGAGGAAACAGAGCTCCACATTAACAAAAGAAACTGGCAAGTGCAAGGAGGAAAAACAAGACTCTACTCTCTTGATTGAAAATAAAAGGTTAGGCTGGACATGTAATCCCAAGATGTCATTGAGAAGAAGACTAAGAATAAAATAACAGCCAGCACTGTGGCTTAATAGGCTAATCCTCTGCCTGTGGCTCCAGCACACCAAGTTCTAGTTCTGGTCTGGGCACCGGATTCTGTCCCGGTTGCCCCTCTTCCACCAGCTCTCTGCCATGGCCCAGGAGTGCAGTGGAGGATGGCCCAAGTCTTTGGGTCCGGCACCCGCATGGGAGACCAAGAGAAACACCTGGTTCCTGCCATCAGATCAGCATGGTGCACCAGCTGTGGCAGCCATTGGAGGGTGAACCAACGGCAAAGGAAGACCTTTCTGTCTATCTCTCTCTCTGTCCACTCTGCCTGTAAAAAAAAAATTTAAAAAAATAAAATAATAAAATAAGTTGCATGATGTTGTCATTGATTTCTCCACAATGTTGCTGTGGGTTCGTTTCTGAGAAGAGCAGCGTGGTGGGGGCAAGAGGCGCGGAGTCAACACACAGACCCTGGGAGTCCGGTGAGAGCAGGCTTGAGGCGAGCAGCCTGCAGACTCGTTTATTACAGTTGATACAAAGCTTATATAGCCAAGACCAGCCAATCTGGTCAAGGGGCGGTCTATACCCCAACCAATCACAGCCTGTCGCCAGGCAATTTCCAAAGCCAGGGGGGTTTCAAAGCCATTCCTGACTAACTGATGCTCGCTTGCCAGTGGCCACCTTTGCATGGCCTTCTCATTCCACTACATTTCCCCCTTTTCGTTTATTTTTTGAGCAACGGGAGGTATGATTCTTGGCCATACCATTGTTGACCCCGTTTCCATGTGGTCTCCGTATGCAGCTGTGCCTGTCTTAGGTTGTCCCCCAGGGGATCTTACCCGTCATTGACTAACCAGCGCTCAAATCGAGAGACCACAGGATTGCTTGCTCAGATAGGGGTAGGAATGAGGAATAACGGTTATCAGGAATGGCATGACCACACACAGGCTGTGGGCCATTTGAGTGGCTGACCAGAGCTAGTGGGGTATACAACAGTAACAGATATGGCTTCGGGCAGTTTCTCAGGGTAGGATGATAGGGCAGGTTCGTCTGCTAACAAGGCGGAGTCTCGGTCTTGTTCAGCTGGTTCTGGTTGGCTGTCAGTTGCAGGCTTGATGTTTCTGGCTGGTACCCAAATGGGCTGTTCTGCATTCTCTGGAAAGACACAAGCATATCCTTGACCTTTGGTTAATAGAAGCCTTTTTACAGGCGTTGGAATCCAGGGCCTGAATTTTGCGTACACTTCGACATTAGCAGCAAACATGCTGATAGCATGGGATCTAGTGGCTGCCCTGAGAGCTTGGGGTGCCCGAGGACTGCCACAAATGTGGGGATCCTCACTGGGGGCGGATGGGATGACCTCGCATGAGTTATTGTGTAAAGGTCCTCTTAGTTCATCCCATGGGTATGTGGGGGGTGGCTGACTAGGCATTGCTACCTTGTTTGCTATGTTGTTTTTTTCACTGTCAGAGCTCTCTCTCCCTAAGTCAGCAACCGTTGTCTGTGAGACAGGGACCAGGAGTGTCAGACTCCTATCACTCACATATTCACTATCTTTGATAATCTGCACAGGATTCTGAGAGGGGGGTATCTTTCCCATATCTGAGCGCTTAAGAGCGGCATGGTATGCCAACTCTAGCCAGAGGAAAGACACGTATAGCACTGCTACCATAACAAAGCAAATTCCTAGCACCTCAACTGTGGATGGCATTTTGCAGGAGGTTTCCCTATGTTAGACAAACAGATAGTGGTGTATCAGATCGTACATATGTCTTGTGCTTAGTGGGGGACTTCCTTGATTTGTTAGGTCAAGGTCGTATGCCCACACGGTGTCTCCGGAGTGTCACCTCTCTCGAGTGAGGGAAGATGACTTGGTTCCGAATTCTGGGATGATCAGTCCCTTATGTGAATTCGCCGGGTGAACCGAAAGTAAAAGGAGGAGCCGAGAAGCGAGGTACACTTCAGGGCAGTGTGTGCTAACCTGGGGTCACTTAGACCGAGGACAAGGACAATGAAAGGGGCGTAGGAGGGGGTTCTGTGCTCACCCTCACAGAACCGAACAGCACACAAAACATCGAGGGGCCTACTTGCCGAAATCCAGGGGGGACCTCGCCATGTCCAACACGCTGTTTCTTTCTCAGTCACGTTGGTACACCAGATGTTGTCGTTGATTTCTCCACAATGTTGCAGTGGGTTCGTTTCTGAGAAGAGCAGCGTGGTGGGGGCAAGAGGCGTGGAGTCAACACACAGACCCTGGGAGTCCGGTGAGAGCAGGCTTGAGGTGAGCAGCCTGCAGACTCATTTATTACAGTTGATACAAAGCTTATATAGCCAAGACCAGCCAATCTGGTCAAGGGGTGGTGTATAACCCAACCAATCACATCCTGTTGCCAGGCAGTTTCCAGAGTCATCCAATCACAGCCTGTCGCCAGGCAGTTTCAAATCCATCCAATCACAGCCTGTCGCCAGGCAGTTTCCAGAGCCATCCAATCACAGCCTGTCGCCAGGCAGTTTCCAGAGCCATCCAATCACAGCCTGTCGCCAGGCAATTTCCAAAGCCAGGTGGGTTTCAAAGCCATTCCTGACTAACTGACGCTGGCTTTCCAGTGGCCACCTTCGCATGGCCTTCTCATTCCACTACAGCATGACTGATATTGTACCTTCTAAAAAGTAGGTTTAATTTTTTTGCTTTGGTTTATATTTACATGCTTGGTGCTTTTCAGAAATCATATAGCAATAGTTGTGCATACAATCAAAGCCTGAGATCAATTTTTATAGCTGTGATAAATCACTGGGAAATACACTGTGATATTTCCCATCTTTCATTAGCCCTATACTTCAAAGTTTTCCAAGAGAAAAGTAATCTCTACTGTTTTTCCTAGGATGTAGGTATATAAGAGAAAATATAAAAACTAGGTTATTGTCAATATGTAGGGAATTATCCCATTAAAATCCAAATGAAAATAAACCTTCCAGCCAGCGCCGTGGCTAATTAGGCTAATCCTCCGCCTTGCGGCGCCGGCACACTGGGTTCTAGTCCCGGTCGGGGCACCGATCCTGTCCCGGTTGCCCCTCTTCCAGGCCAGCTCTCTGCTGTGGCCAGGGAGTGCAGTGGAGGATGGCCCAAGTGCTTGGGCCCTGCACCCCATGGGAGACCAGGAGAAGCACCTGGCTCCTGCCATCGGATCAGCGCGGTGCGCCGGCTGCAGCGCGCCTACCGTGGCGGCCATTGGAGGGTGAACCAATGGCAAAAGGAAGACCTTTCTCTCTGTTTCTCTCTCTCTCACTGTCCACTCTGCCTGTCAAAAATAAAAATTAAAAAAAAAAGAAAGAAAATAAACCTTCCTAGTTCTCATATCCAAAACTTTGCAGAGTTTGGCAATGTAATTGTTCTTCTAATTATTAACTCTCACATTCTGATTTAAAACTGGTGACTCAGTATGCATCTGTTGTGTACAGGATATTGTTGATATATTTTACTAACATATATGTGGCCATAAGAATTTTCTGTCTCATAGAAATAAAAAAACTCAGTGAATATATTCCTATATTTAAGGTGCTTCCTCCCACTCTTTATACTTTATTTATGTTAATATCTAGGAAATGTTTTCCCTATTAACCAAAGGGAGCTCTTTACTTAGTGACTATAACTCAGTCTTAGAGTGTTAAGCATCTATTTTGACAAAAAGCACAAATTAAGAAAAATATTCAATGGGAATTTAAGTAAAAACATGTTAAACTAATGGCAATTTTGTTACTAAATAGAAGTCTTTCTAGAGTTTTCCCACTTGGAGATTTTGACATATTGTTACACGCTAGATTCTCCTATAATTAGTTACAATTAGAAGAAATTACCATTTATTATAGATGCTACATTAAGAAGTTTTGCTAGAGGCTGGGACTGTAAGCCTCTACCTGTGGTGCCAGAATCCCATATGGGCACTGGTTCAACTCCCAGCTGCTCCTCTTTCAATCCAGCTCACTGCTATGGCCTGGGAAAGCAGTTGAAGAAGGCCTGAACGCTTGGGCCCCTGCACCAGCATATGAGGCCTGGAAGAAGCGCCTGGCTTCTTGCTCCTGGGCTTGGATTGACTCAGCTCCAGCTGTAACAGCCATAGAAGGACTGAACCAGTGGATAGAAGACCTTTGTCTCTGTCACTGCCTCTCCCTGTCTGTAACTCTCTCTGTCAAATAAATAAATAAAAATCTTAAAAGAATTATGCTATAGAGGCAGTTTCCCTTTCCAAATTCTTTTACTATTAATTGCAAATGCTATAGCTCACATCTCAGCAGTATCTAGAGCTGAAATATTTAATGATTAAAATCACAGTAGTAAAAAAAAAATCACCTCTTTTTGCCACACTCGATGGGAAATGGCTAACATAGATGGCAAAGATAATGAAAAAGTGATTCCTTACAATAGAAACCTATTTGTTGTAACATCAACTAATTATAATTGATCATTTTAAAAGAATGGGATATCTGCATTCTGGTTTCCTGCTTAGTTGTTGAATTACTTCATATATAAATTTTAAACATCTATTGAATTCATTTCTATTAACTGTCAACACACATTTTAAAGATTCATTTATTCATTTGAAAGAGTTTCAATAACAGAGGAAGTGGAGATAGGAGAGGGAGGAAGAGAGAGGGAAAGATAGACAGACATTTTATCATCCAATGTTCATTCACCAAAAGACTGGAAGAACAGGCTGGGCCAGGCCAAAGCCTGGAGATGGAATATTCTTCTGCCTCTCTGTACCTTTGCCTTTCAAATAAATAAATAAAATAAATCTTAAGAAATATTTCAGACATGGGAGTACACACATCTCTATTGCTACATGCAGGTCTACTACTGTATCACGAAATCAACCATAAATAATATGTAAAGAATAAGCATGCCTGTGTTTCAATTGTCTGGTTCCTACTGACAATCTGTTCTAGCAAGACACTTGGTGTCATTAGCTGAAGAACACTGTATTTACCATTCCTTAGTTTATCATTTATCTACACACAATGATTATTAGAGTTTCAATTAGGAACACTACTAGTAGAATGGAACAATCATAATGCTTTGTAAAAGAACTTGGTATATGCATCTGTTTATACGTCAGATGCTGGGAAGCATTTTTAACAGGTATGAGAAGGCAGAACCATATGTAGATCTTTCAACAGTCCCAACTGGACGAGATGATGTCTTCTGGAGCTATACTAAACTGACTATTGCCCCTGCTCCTGTACCTCTGTGCTGCTACTTAATCTGCCTTGTTCCTGTGCTGAATGTGGATCCTGTTCCAATACTCTTATTCTCCTATCTCTATCCACTTGGCATTGTTCATCCCAACATCTTGTTTCTAAACCTGACAACATTGTCTCTCTAGTCAATGAACCCATGACATACAAAATCTTCATAAATACTTATGATCTGGATAGTATATATATTTTTCATTTAAAAAATGAAACACCACCACTTCTGTTGTTCTCTATTCCTGAGACAACCTTTTGTTGTTTATACAGTTGGCATAATTGTACAAATCCTTTAAAACCTGTAAATTGTTATATTTCTGAATTTTCCTATACAAATTCTCCTCTCCACATAATACAAATAAGAAATTTACAGGTAGATTACAAAATTAGCATGTGAAAAGTTAAACTCAAGTATTATTAAAAGAAAATGCATGTACCTCCTGGTTAAGAAAATACTTAAAAAACACAATTTGAGAAAAATGCAGAAATACAACTATAATAATATTGTGTATTCTTCCCTAGTTACTCTAAAGAGAACAAGAATGAAAGTCTAAAACTAGAAGATACTTGAACACATTTACTGATAAGATGTGAATACCCATAACATAAAGGGAATTTTAGAGCTATATGACCAGAAAACCAATTAAATGACAGAGACTGACACACTACATGAAGAACAAGACCTAACATACTGCTGCCTCCAAAACTACATTTTAAATATAAAAACATAGGAAGTGGATGGATCTGAGGCCAAGTTTGTCAAAGGACAGCAAATTTCATTCATATTGTTATAAGTTAAAGTGATCTATTGTACAGCATTCTGACATTACTTAATGGCACTATATTCACTGTAAAAGTCACAGAGAGATTAAATATTATAGATTGTTTTGATAAAAAGTAAATTGTTTTGTTAAAGATATGTGTATAATAAAATGCACAGAGAAATCAGCTTGACTTAGCTATTTCACATTGACTTATATATTCCACATATACATTTCTTAAAACCATCTATTACTGACAAACATATTCAATCTGGCTAGTTTGAGATACAAAATTAGGTATTTTAAAAGATAAAAAAATTCAAATGGGTTAAAGTTATGGGTAAAGACCATTTCAAGACCATTTAAAAGAACAGATTAATTACATTCTTATAGACTAATCAGGCCTTAGGTCAGAAAAAAATTACCATGGCTACTGAAATTACATAATGATAAAGGAGGTAACAGTGTACCAAATTACATGAGGTAAAGATTGCAGAATTACAAGGAAAAGTATATGCACTAATGATAATTAGCATGAATAAATAGTAGAGTATAAATTCAAATGTGGTAGTGAGTACTTAGCAGTATATAATCATAGAGAGATGCTACTTAATATTATAGGGAAAAGATAAATTCTATCACTCCAAATATTGACAAATCACAAGAATAAGTAAATATACCCACATAAAAGATCAGTAAATTCATACACTGCCAACACATCCTACCAAATTTAACTTGATACACAACCTACAACCCAATTTTTCCCATCACATAAAAAATTACCATGCATTGTCATGAACAAGAATGACACTGACAACACCTTCAAAAATAAACTTGAAAAAAGCCAAGTCCCCTAAGCAGTTGAATGAGTGCATTTCTAAAACACAGCATCAGACAGCAGCACACATGCACAAAAGTGAAAAATATTTCCAGTATAATATCAAAATTGCAATAGAGTAAAAGCCAAGCAAAGTTTCTTTTGGTAGAAATGGTACAGTAAAAATCACAACCAAAAAGAAAAAGGAAAACCAGACCGAACCAAACAGAAAAAAAAAAAAAACCCACAAGACTTTGCCACTTCTGGGTTCAAAGGTGAATGAGATCCAGAAGACATTTGAATTGACCAAGGCCCACTGATCCACCTGCGTGGTCAATCCATGGGTCCCTCTGTTCCTATTTCAACTTAGCAGGAAGCAAACACTTCAAGAATTCTCCTTCCTTTTCCACAAACATTATCATCCTATCTAACCAGGATAAATCCAAGAAAATGAAACACTTATGCAAAAATCATAAAACTAATTCCTAAACTGGTAGATTAAAAGGAATTAAATGACATTAAGTCTCTACAAAGATGTGAAATGGGACCAGCTCAGAGAAGACACCTACTTCATCCTATCTGAATCTCTTATGAAAATTCAGTTCCCATTATCAGAAATTTAAAGGGGTCTCATTTCAGGGGCCATTAGGTCTCTCCCTCAAGAATGGCTGAAGACACACATAAGTGAGTTCTCTCCAGGGGGTCTACTATGAAAGCCAAACTGAGTTGTCCTCTCTTAGAGGCTCTTTCTGAGTCCACTTTGTACTCTGCACAGCTTCAGGACTCTGCCATTCGGAACTTACTGCCTTTGAACCTTAGACCATAACTTGCAGCTAAAATAAAACTGTTTTCTTTCCAACTTATTCATCTGCGGCACTGTGTTTTTAGGCAAAGCAAATTGGCTCAACCTCTAGAAAGCACCATGCTGTTTGGCTGCAGGACAGAAAATTCAAGGGACTCAGATAACCACTAGGGAGATAGGAGTGACCCAAGACAACACAGATCACAGTTTCTCCCCACATGAACCCCATACATGCAGTCCCGGTTCTCCTCAATGGGTCTCCAGTCCTTACCACACAATGGGGAAGACACAGGACTGCAGGTGTGGAGCTGCCTGGAGAGGGCTCAGGGACCTAGCCAAAGTCACTGCTTGTGGATCTGGGATGGCATGACTGAGGTCCTGGGTCTTGGCCAAGCCCACATCCTCTGGACTTTGGAGGGGAGGAGAGGCATTTAATGAGATTCCAGAGCAGAAGCTTGGGTCTGTAAATCCTAGAGTTGACCACTAGGAAGATTGGAGTTGACTACAGTCATTTCTAGTAGATTTCCACCAGCTACCTACTAGTCTCCCACATGATGCCCAGCCCCCTACACTCACCATTTCCAGCTTCCGAGGGGTCAGGACGTTCTCTTTTTCAGGTCCTGCTGTGAAAATAAAGCCATGGAAAGCAAAGCCTGAGCGACTCACTACCTTTCTCTTCCTGTCAGCCAAGCCCATCTGGAACTACCGCTGTGCCCCAAAGGGCGTTACTGTGACATGGGTGCCTGATGATTGGACAGTTGCAAAACCTGAGTATGCAAGATGTCACAAAAGACGCAGCCAAGCAGAATCCTCTATTTCACAGGAAGGCTCCTTAGGGTTCTGCTGAGTGAACTGGAAGTGAGGGGTGAGGTTTGAGTTCTGGTTTGAAGCCTGTTTCTGCTTGGCTCTTGACCTCCTTACACCTGATGTAGATCCCATTCCTGTCAGTCCCTCCTGGAGTCCCCCCTGGCCGCACATGTCCGAGATCCTGCTATCAAGTTGTGATCTGGAGCTTGCAGGGGCCTGCTGCAGGTAAGTTTATTCCACTAAACGTTCATTGTCTTCTGGACTTTATTTTTATTATTATTTTATCCAGATTCTCAAATCACTTGTATTTCTTAAATACTGCTTGGTTGATATATCTTCATGGATATTACATAAATTAGTCTTCTTTTGATTAATTTTTCTTCTAAGCTTTTGCATTCTAGTCTACTTTTGTCACTTAATATTATTTTATTTGTTTTTTGGAGGTACATAGTAATTCTATTAATTTTATTTATTAATTTCAGATCCAGCAATTAGTTGAATTTTTTTATTTGGGCTTAGATTATGTTGGGTTACCTATATGATAGTGTGACTTACATATGTTCTTGTATAAAAGTAGATCCTTATACCTTGTGTTTCCAGGAGTACACCTCCAGTGCAATGTTAGAGACAGATAGTGAGCAGTGGCACCTTGTCTGAGTCCACTCTGAGGGAAAAAGCTCTCAATGAGTCCATATTACTGTGTATCATATTTGTGTATCATGTTTGTTGTAGGGTCATTATAGGCAATCTTGATCAGATAAGGAAGTTACTATTTCTGTATTGTTCTAATAGATGTTTTTTAATAGGTACCTGGCAGAATTTATTAAACAGTTTTAAATATTTAAAGTTTAAACATTTAATCAAACATTTAATTTAAAGGCTTAACCCACTGCACCACAGCCACCAGGCCCAGGATATAAGACCTTGACATATAAAAGCATGATAACTGTTTTCTGAAAAAAAAAAGTTATATGTACTTATTGAAATTGCCATTTAAAACTGACTTTTTAAATTCCATAAAAATGCTTTTTTAAAAATCCAATAGAAAAATGTGTTTTTTATAACTTTTATTTAATGAATATAAATTTCCAAAGTACAGCTTATGGATTACAATGACTTTTTTATGTATGACACTGGATACATATTAGGCAGAATTACAAATATTAATTCTTTAAACATCACAGTTGTGATGGAAATAAATTATTTCTTTGTTCTGTAATTTTTCATTCTTGTTTTTTGTAATCTCTTACACAATATTAACAAAACTGCACCTTCCAATTTTTGTAAATATCCACTCCTTTTTATGTAAAAGAATCATTTAGGAAATAGTTTATGTGGTGTTGTATATGGGAAAAGTACTTATGAAACTAAAATTCAGTAAAATAGCAAATTAAATTGTGTTAGTTTTTTAAATATATTTTTGACTATTGTTTTTTTTTATTTTTTTATTTTTATTTTTATTTTTGACAGGCAGAGTGGACAGTGAGAGAGAGACAGAGAGAAAGGTCTTCCTTTTGCCGTTGGTCACCCTCCAATGGCCGCCGTGGTAGCGCACTGCGGCCGGTGCACCATGCTGATCCGATGGCAGGAGCCAGGTGCTTCTCCTGGTCTCCCATGGGGTGCAGCACCCAAGCACTTGGGCCATCCTCCACTGCACTCCCTGGCACAGCAGAGAGCTGGCCTGGAAGAGGGGCAACCGGGACAGGATCGGTGCCCCGACCGGGACTAGAACCTGGTTGTGCCGGCGCCACAAGGTGGAGGATTAGCCTACTGAGCCGCGGCGCCGGCCATTTTTGACTATTGTTAGTCATAAACAATCATCACCAAAGACAAAAACTAGACAAATTTGTTGTCATTCTTTATGCGATTTTGTATTATACTTGTTCCAAGTTGTTACTGAAAAAAAGAAACAGGAATATAGAAATTCGTTTTGTGCATCATTTTTTTAAATCCTAACCATTGTTTTCTTTTTATTATTATTTAAAGCTTTTATTTAATGAATATAAATTTCCAAAATACAGCTTATGGATTATAATGGCTTCCCCCCCCCCCGAATAACTTCCCTCCCACCCACAACCCTCCTCTTTCCTGCTCTCTCTCCCCTTCCATTCACATCAAGATTCATTTCCAATTCTCTTTATATCTAGAAAATCAGTTTAGTATATATAAAGTAAAGATTTCAACAGTTTGCCCTCACATAGCAACACAAAGTCAAAAACACTGTTGGAGTACTATGACAGAGACCCTACATGATATTTTTTTAAAAGTTAATTAATTTTCTATGCAATTTCCAACTTAACACCAAGTTGTTGTTTTTTTTTTTTTTTCATTTTCGATTATCTTTATAAACAGGCGATCAATTCAGTATATACTAAGTAAAGATTTCATCTGTTTGCACCCACACAGAAACACAAAGTGTAAAAATAATGTTTCAGTACTAGTCATAGCATTACTTCATGTTGGACAACCCATTAAGGACAGATCCCACAAGGGACATAAGTACACAGTGACTCTTGATGTTAATTTAACAATTTAACACTCTTGTTTATGGCATCAGAAATCTCCTTAGGGTCTAGCAATGAGTTGCTGAGGCTATGGAAGCCTTTAGGGTTTTGCCGACTTCTATCTTATTCTTACAGGGTCATAGTCAAAGTGGAAGTTCTCTCCTCCCTTCAGAGAAAGGTACCTCTTACTTTGATGGCCCCGTTCTTTCCACTGGGATCTCACTCACTGAGATATTTAATTTAGGTGTTTTTTTTTTCCATAGTGTTCTGTCTTTCCATGCCTACAATATTCTCATGGGCTCTTCAGCCAGATCTGAATGCCTTAAGTGCTGATTCTGAGGCCAGAGTGCTATTTAGGACATCTGCCATTCTATGAGTCTGCTGTGTCTCCCACTTACCATGTTGGATTGTTCTCTCGTTTTTTGATTTTATCAGTTAGTATTAGCAGACACTAGTCTTGTTTGTGTGATCCCTTTGTTTCTTAGACCTATCAGAGCCATCAATTGTGAGCTGAAATTGATCACATGGACTAGTGATTTGGCATTGGTACATGCCACCTTGATGGGATTGTATTGGAATCCCCTAGCACGTTTCTAATGCCACCATTTGGGGCAAGTCCGATTGAGCATGTTCCAAATTGTACATCTCCTCTCTCTCTTTTTCCCACTCTGAAATTTAACAGGGATCACTTTTGGGTTAAAATTTAAACACCTAAGAATAATTGTGTGTTAATTACAGAGTTCAACCACTAGTAACTAGAACAACAACAACAAAAATACTAAAAAGGAGAAAGTATTACATTGTACATCAGGGCAACAGCTGATCAAGTCACTGTTTCTTATAGTGTCCATTTCACTTCAATAGGTTTTCCCTTTGGTGCTCAGTTAGTTGTCACTGATCAGGGAGAACAAATGATATTTGTCTCTTTGGGACTGACTTAATTCACTCACCATGATGTTTTCCAAATTCCTCCATCTTGTTGCAAATGACAGGGTTTCATTGTTTTTGACTGCTGTATAGTATTCTATAGAGTACATGTCCCATAATTTCTTTATCCAGTCTACTGTTGATGGGCATTTGGGTTGGTTCCAGGTCTTAGCTATTGTGAATTGAGCTGCAATAAACATTAAGGTGCAGATGGCTTTGTTATTTGCCAAATTAATTTCCTTTGGGTAAATTCC